>NC_134402.1:83039522-83639522 GCF_038048845.1 Mixophyes fleayi
GTCAAGTCTTAAAACTTCATAATTTCTTTATGGATGTGCTCAAAAATAAAAGAATAAAACATAGTGCTCCCTGCGTATTTCTTTGCAACTAAATAATGAATAAATAGTATTAAATTGTAAAGTCAGACAATGCCCAGGTGCTCTTCTAAATGGGTCAATTTCAGCCATAAAGTAGTGAACACTTGTTCAAAATATTAAACATTTCATAGTGTATACCATATAAATACCATGTGTAGATATACAAAAAATAAATACACTCGCCTATAGTAGTGGGTGAGATCACTTTTATTAAAACCAAACAATTTCAGAGCGCCAAATAGATAATACAGTATGTATTCTAGAATGATTAGAGCACAATACTGTTTCATGTATTAAGTCACTGCACTCATGAATTTCAAATAAATAGGCATGTCACATTATCCTCCCTCCACAATCCAGTGTTCTTCTTTGAGAACCTCCAAACTACTACAACGCGTTTCATGAGGGTCTCCTTACTTCTTGAGGAAAACACTATTTTTTATTTTTATTTTGAGGAGCTTTCTTCTGCACTGTATTTTCTACAAATTAATGATTACTGATTGGAGGTCTTTTCTGGGAACCTTTTGTTGATCACGTCAAACAGGCTTTTTTGGCATTGGTTGTTGATTTATCCAGCAAATACCAATATGTTTGCAATAATTGTTTAATTTTTCTGCAGAACTCTCTTATGTTCACTTTTAAACTTAGGAGCTCAACATCACACACACCTAGATTTGTGCTAATGTGCCAACATATCTGCCAAAGTGCATGGGTTTGCAGGGGAGACAAAGGCATTTATACCTGCCATAAAGAGGAGGTGGGTGCTCCTCAGCTAAGTGCTGAATTCTGCAAATTTTCTCAACCTGTGAAACAAGATATTGCTTTGTATATTGAGATTATTAAAATGAGATAAAGGGGTGCAGTGTGCACAGTTTTAGGGTCATTCCTGGCTTTGCAATAGGATGCACTTACATTACAGCTCTGCAAACAAAAACACTTGAATTTTGATAACGGAGAAGTAAAGCAATGTAACAACAGTGATTCATGAAATTCTGTTCAATTTGTGCTCACATTCTATCAAATCAGCATGAATTGAATTTCTGGGGTTTCATGAATTCTAAATTGCAGTAATTTACATTAATATATGTTATTTTATCTTTAATCTGTTTGAATATAATATGCATGCTATATACTGGTAATATTATAGCTTTCTTCTGTGCTGCAATAACAATATGAAGGGGCATGTGTAGGTAGGGCAGCAGTACATCAATAATAATAGTTTACTGTTTCATCAACAGATATCCATTAGATATAATACTAATAGAAACATTTTAGAGTCATTTTAATTTTTCATACAACTCAAGTTCCATAACTTTAACATGGGAGGCATGGTGGTACAGTGGATAGCATTGGCGCCTTATAGCCCAGGGAACAATTTCTTTTTCAACCAGGGCAATATTTATGTGGAATTTGAGCATAATCCCTGTTTTTTATGGGTTTCATGGGTTTTCTCAGGGTACTTTGGCTTCCTCCCACAGTTCAAAATAATCCATGATGTTTCATAAACCACACACTTTAGTGGAATTCTGCAGGTTGGGACATTAAAAGGACTATATTAAACTAACCTCTTTCTCCGCTATGTACCTGCTTCACTTTCTGTCTTTCTATATTTTAGAGGTGCAAGTGCCAAATATTTTTTGTGCTTTCCATATATACTGTATAGATGTGAAATACATATTATACACATTCTGGACCTGATTCATCTACGGACACAAGTCTGCTTGGATCTTGCATGAAATAAGTCTGCGCATACTCAGAAACAGAACTTTTGCCAGTGATCATGGGCCTAATTCATTAAGGAAGTTAAGCAAGAAATTGAGTAAGTTTTCTTACTTACGTTTTCTAGGCAAAACCATGTTGCAATGTAAGGGGTGCAAACTACTTTTTTTATTTTGCACATAAGTTAAATACTGGCTTTTTTTCATGCAGCACACAAATACTTGATAACTTATTTTTACACTGAAATTTAAAGTTGATATTTGTGTGCTACAAGAAAAAACAGACAGTATTTAACTTATGTGCAAAATAGAAAACAAATTTGCATCCCTTGCATTGTAAATGGTTTTCTCCAAGAGACTACTTACTCAATTTTTTACTTAACTTTCCTTAATGCATCAGGCCCCAACAATTGCATGTCTGAACGTAAATGACACTTACCACAGCCTACGGCTTAAGAGGCAGAACAGGGGAGGCAAGGGGTGGATGAATGTACAGTAAGGGCATGCGAGGATGTGCCAATGCAGATGCGGCTGATTCAAGTTTTGTGGTTCTTGAAATTACATGTTTTTTAGTTGTATCATTTGCACCAGCTACAGGGCAGGTGTAAGTGCCAACTGATAGTGATGACATCATATATATATATATGTAATTGCATGCATTCTGATGAACCTTTATATTGCAAATATGAACGTGTGTATCCTACAGTGTGTTCTGTTTGTTAACATACTATAAGTACTGTTAAGGCAGGGAGTACTTATACCTAGATTCAAATGGAAACGTGTCTTGAGATGTGCTTGGATTTGAATATGGGCACACATACACTCAAGTTTCGTTCTTTTTTTTTTTTTTAAATGCAACTTGCGTGCAGGTTGCTTTCAAAGATGAATCAGGTCTTCTGGGTTGCAATTAGGGATGTGCACCGGCCACTTTTGGTGTCTCGTGTTTTGTGTTTTGGATTCGGATTTGCTTGAGGTTTTGGGTTCGGATTTGTTTCGCAAAACACTTGACGAAAGGTTTTGGTTCGGATTTAAGGTTTTGGATTCGGATTTATTTTGAAAAAAACATAAAAAGTGTTAAAATCAAGTTTTTCTGTTTATTTTCACTCCTATGCTATTATTAACCTCAATAACATTCAATAACAATCATTTCCACTAATTCCCAGTCTATTCTGAACACCTCACACCTCACAATATTGTTTTTAGTCCAAAACGTTTCACCGAGGTAGCTTTCTGGACTGCATAGTGCAGTGGTCCCGGTACACAATTTGGTACCGGGGCCACAATACCTCCTCCTTCAAATGGTCTGAATTCCACTGCACAGCTGCCTGCAGTAATATAGCAGTACCACTGGACTTATACTGCTGAATCAGCGAACTTTGTAATATAGCAGTACCAATGGACTTATACTGCAGAATCAGTGAACTTTGTAATATTGCAGTACCACTGGACTTATACTGCTGAATCAGTGAACTTTGTAATATTGCAGTACCACTGGACTTATACTGCTGAATCAGTGAACTTTGTAATATAGCAGTACCACTGGAATTATACTGCTGAATCAGCGAACTTTGTAATATAGCAGTACCAATGGACTTATACTGCAGAATCAGTGAACTTTGTAATATTGCACTACCACTGGACTTATACTGCTGAATCAGTGAACTTTGTAATATTGCAGTACCAATGGACTTATACTGCAGGATTGTTTTTGGATATTTTTTTTTTATTTCTTTTTTTTATAATTATTTTTTTTTTTTTTTTTGTAACTTTCTTTTTAATTTTTTATAACTTGGGAAAAATGGGGAAATAACAATGCCCTTAGAAGGACAGAGCACAGGACACAGCACCACTGGACTGAACAGGACACAGCACAGGACCCAGCAGCACCACTGAACTCAGAAGGACAGAGCACAGGACACAGCACCACTGGACTGAGCAGAACACAGCACAGCACAGAACTGAACAGCACAGCACAGCACGAGATATAGCAGGACAGAGGACCACCTAACACAACCTCCCTCTACCCTGATCAATGCCCGAGTGAAGATGGCGGCGGCTGGGGGGAATTTATAGAATACGAGTATCGTGAGATCCGACAGCGGGATTATGACTCAGAGCCTCGGTTTCAGTTCTGCAATTGGCGGGAATACCCAGATCTGTCTCGGATCCGGCTCGGATCGGCAACGTTCGGGTGGGCTCGGATTTCAGATATCCGAGCCCGCTCATCTCTAGTTGCAATATGACAAAATACAACATACTCCAGCCATTGTTCCTCAATAGAAAAAAAATAGGGGCACACAAATGTAATAAAAGCTGCACTGTGTGTAATGATGGTGGTCTTTAATTTAAAAGAGCAAGGCAGAAGTGCAATGCTATTAAGTCACTCTCTGTTTCTGTGCATTGAACTCTGCAGTGATTATATACTCTGCAATAAATAATATGCCACAATGAAATGTCCCTACTTAACATCAACATCATCTCTAAGATAAAAATGTCTATAGTAAGACTGAGTAATTTTTGAAGCAGGAATGACTTAATCTAGTGCTTAATGTTTGGTGAATAAGCAAGTACAACACTGTAAAGGATATATAGTATTTGTGGCTATACTACCTATAAATTGAAACTAGTGAACTTGTTTCAGGTATGTAAATACCCTAGATGCGGTTGGTTGAGTAGAGTCAGTACATTGAAGTACATAACATAAAATACCACACCAAAATGTGCTGTGCTTCGTTTATTAAAAAAACTTTACTGGTCCCCCCCATCCCTTTCTACTTTCTGTACCCCATAATTTCTGAAAAATTAATAAAAATACTATTGAAGTTAAAAAAACTTTACTGGTGCAATATACAACCATAATTGTTAGCATGTGACCTGCAGTTTCTAAGCTGTGATGTATGTCAGTTCTGGGTATGGCTTTGAAATCACAGCTGAAGACTATTTTTGACTTCACAGCATTCACCACCATACTACTGCTGTGTGCTCCTTGAGCCAAATCATTCATATGTTTAGGCCATCTTGATTGAAAAGCTCATTTCAACTCATACCACTTTAATTTAGTAGTCTATGATATTACCACCCAAAATTAATTGTGTCCATCATGAATAAGACTCTTCTATGTCCTATATGCTGAAAAGCAACCTCAAACTATTATACTCCTACTGACATGTTTACTGTTGGGAAAACATGTGTGCCAACCACCCGGTGGTTGGGTCAAGCGATCGGTTATTTCCATGTATGTGCAACTTAGTAATGATATGACCTTGAGTTAGTAGAGGCAAAAGTCCTGAGGAACATGGCCCTCTTTAGCCATAATAACATTGACAACTGTATTTGTGAGGTCTTCAGAAATCAATGCACTGTTCTCTTTCACAAAACTATGTTGTGAAGAGGAGAAACTAATATTTTTCGAATTACATGAAAAATGACTTTTTTGTGTATGCTATGTATGTAATGCGATTATTTTTTCTATTATTATAACAGATACAAATCTGATTCTATAGTGCAGTGTTTCTCACATCCGGTTCTCCTGGAACCCTACCAGTGCATGTTTTCCTTTTCATCATGGATTACAGATCTGGTAATTATTGACTAATACATTTTTAAGGCTCTACAGGTGGTACTAATTCTTTGATTTGTGATTCTTAAGAAGACCTGGAAAACATGCGCTGTTAGCGATCCCCGAGGAGCGGATTGGAGAAGCACTGCTGTAGTGTTGCATTTTCACACCATGCTGATATTGTGTGCACAGTATTTATAAGGATTAATTACTGTTTAACCCCTTCGTCAATAATGTGTTTCTCTAAAATGATCAGCAGTCAATAAACAAACATGTGTATCGTAATTTTAAATAGTTCCCCCTCTATCCCTGGAATTTCCCATAGATTTTAATGGACTACGAAAAGCGCACTTGCCTGATTCTAATAGAGGAAAGATTTCTTTCCTCCAGTAGAATCAGAAACGTAAACCCACCGATCACATCCCACCATGATCTGTTATGTTTTCTTAGCACTTGAAATGCAGAGAATGAGTGGTACTCATCATTTGTAAAGATGAATATTACTTGTCCTTAAACTAAATGGGTTGAACAGAAGAGTATATGCTTGGCTGCCATGTCCAAACTGGTAAAAGTCTCTTGCAAAATGGGAGTCACTTGTGCAACATTGTCTCTCCAATTAAACAGATGGAGGTGTAAAACAATGAATGATCTGTCTGTAAAGTGAGCTAATAATAATACAGGCAAGTACTACACCAAACGTGCTCCTTGCATGTACATCATTGTTATAAATTGGATCTAAAAAACATGTATCATTTAGAACCTTTTTGTTCTTTTCTCATTATGTTCATTTTGCTTTTTGTTCCTTTCTTCTTGACAAATAGATCTTTATATATTCTGCATAACATTTAATATAATACCATTTTAATTTATTCTACAGGATTACCGCTTAAATATCTTCCTGCGACAGAAGTGGAATGACCCTCGTCTTGCGTATAGTGAATATCCGGATGACTCTTTAGATTTAGATCCATCTATGTTGGATTCTATATGGAAACCTGATCTGTTTTTTGCTAATGAAAAGGGTGCTAACTTTCATGAAGTTACAACAGACAACAAGCTTCTGAGAATCTTCAAAGATGGAAATGTTCTTTATTCTATTCGGTATGTAGTCAGTTTTTAAGCAATTAATAGGGAATTATGATAATTCGTTAGCATTATAAGCTGTATCATTATTTTAGTAAACTCAAAAGATGATCACCTGGAGCAAAAAAGTAACAATCCCTTGTATTGCTCTATATCCCTCAGATAGAGTGAGCAGATCAGCTATTCTAGGTGGTACTGCCCACTGCTAATTGAACAGACTGTAAATAATTAAAAAATGAAGAATAGTGTTAATCATTAACTCCAAATGAGCAGCCTGCAGCCCTTATTGGATCTAACCTCCAATATTGATCCAGTCATATTCCTTTCAGGACTCATGTGATATAATGCTTAAGGAACTGTGAGATTGAATGCACTTGATGGTGCGGCATTCTAATTACTGGTATCCCATCATCATCATCATCACCATTTATTTATATAGCGCCACTAATTCCGCAGCAAACAAAGAAAATACACTGCTATTCACTTATTTATGTCACTCATAACACATTTGGGAAAGTGACATTGCTCCAAAGAGTAAGGGTGAAAAAGCTTTCCAGGTAATACTTTAATATAAGGGCAGCACAGTGACTTAGTGGTTAGAACTTCTACCTCACAGCCCCAGGCTCATGAGTTTGATTTCCAACGATGACAGTATCTGTGCAGAGTTTGTATGTTCTCCTCATGTTTGATAGAAGGTGGTAAATACACCAGATCACCCCACAAATGTCTCCACCGTCACATACAATGTCGGAGAGTATTGATGTAAGTGATGTGGGCTGACCATGTATATCATTTTGTTGATAGTGGTGGAAAATGCTGTCTCAGAGATTGTTATTGAATATCCCTGTGACAAGATGGGTTTACCCATATGAACTCACTTACCATCTACAGATTTTATTAATTCTTTTGTCTAAAGTGGATAGATTTGGATTCACCGATTCTGATGGACTATATTACATGTAGCCTGCAAAGTCATTATTGTCTTGATATAGATTGAATATGTGTGTGGTTATGAACCAGGAGATGATGGACTGAAAGCAGCCAGCTTTTAAATGTAGCCAGGGGGGCTGCTTGTGCCTTATTTGGGCTGCATAATGTCTGTTATACTGTTTCCTGGTCAGTTATCCACTCCTACAATGAGCAGCTTGAGCCTCTTTCACATGATAAATGCATCACAGGTGTTAATACAGGGAGTTGCTATTCATCAACAGGACTAAGCCTTGCAGTAACTAGTTTGATCCTTGATTGTTCTTCAGAGGACTGTGACAGACTTGCAGGCACTATCTCAGAAGGGTATAACCCCACATGGGGCTGCTAAACAAAATCAACCAGTTCTAACCTCTAGACACCTCCCAGACAATCCTAAGGCAGTTGACCACTGATTCACCTTGCCGGGTGATTATGAGGTAGTTAAAAAGAGTCCTTCAAGGGAATATCTGTTTTTTTTTTGGAATATCCAGAACATGGGATCAGAGTTCTGTCTCCTACCAGCTACAACATGCTTTTGGATTGCAGCCCTATGTCTTTGCCTGAGCATGTTGCTCCAACAGGAGCTGCTTGTTAGTCTGCCCACCAAACTTGGGTACAAACTCCTAGCATCTCGGTAGAGAGTGTAAGGTAGAGCGGCCAGGTCCAGCAGGTTACAAGAAGCGAATCTACAACTTGGGCAGGAATTATTCCCACCACTACAAAGTAGGAACCTACAGCCGGATGTAAGAGAAACTACAACTTGTTCCGGAATTAAACAGTTCCATTGCAAGTATACAAACTACAACTTGGCTACAACTTGGTAAAATGTCATTATTGAACTCTTAAGCAGTTAAGGGGTAATTGACTCTGGGATGTTGTGGGGGCTTTTGAAGCTTAGCGATACCTTGGAAGTTTTTTTAACTGTTTATTTTTCTTGTTTGCTATTGTTACCTGTTATATCATGCAGGCTTCCCAGTAAGCATGCATAGGCTGGTTACATACTACAGAATTTTCTGACCAATGTGTTCTCTCTACAATGATTATACTAACGACTACAAAAAAAAGTCGCAATCAGCATGTCGATACATGCGTACACACTGTACATGTTTTAAAATAATTACCCTCAGATCTTTGCTCTTCAAATGTCATAACTGTCGGCTGAAAGGATAATGACTCTGTAAACTCTATGGAAATCCTAACACTGTAGTGTGTACCCAGCCTTTAGGCTGAAACATAAATTCTTAGCTCTTCTCTAAAATGGTGCAGTTCCTTACAACTGGAGATGCAATGTTTGCTTGGGTGATATTTTCACCACCACCAAAAGCAAGCAATCATTATCTTCTACATTTGAGCAAGGGCAATGTTTTCGAGAGTAACATTTCTGCACTTCTGTGCATGAGCAAAGATTTCCTAAATGAGATTCTCATGCATGTCATGGACAGGTGACCAAACACTCTCTATAAAAGGTGCTAGCAGACCATCTGGCAGGCTTGTTTCTGTAAATTAGTAATTAAATTATTGATTGGACTATATCTTTGACCTTTGACATTGGACAGTTCTTGATCTGACTACCTTCCTGGCTCTTGATCCCAGGCTACATTTCTGATTATTCTACTGTCTGCTTACAACCAATTAATTCTGGCAACTACCCTTGGCTGGTTAAGTACTTAGACAGTTTGATTCAAGTTTTGTTCAAGACTTTTAATATTGCTACTGGAATCTACAGTCTGCATTATTTTCTGGTACAAACTATTCAAGGCCAAACAACACTACTCCCATCAGGTAAGAAAAGCTGCTACATGAGAGGATAGCGATTAACTTTGACCTTATCTTCTAAGGAAATGACTGCGCCCAAACTACACCAGGAAAAGCACACCAAAATATTATAGAAACACTAGACTCATTCACTGTTGGAAACAAGCTCTCAGGGTTGTAGAGTTCTTTAGGTGGCAAAAGTTGTGCACTCATCATTTGTGCTGGATGTGGTGAAGGATAATTCATCCTATGATGTCACCATCCCTTCACTGCATCCATCGTCTACTTGTTGCACCATTAAAGTAAAAAAAAAATGCATTGCAAGTGTGATGAGTGACTTAAGCACGCAACATAACTATGATATACTGTTGTGTTGTACTGTTTTTGGCTTACTTTACTGTTTGTGCCAAAGGTTAAAATTTGCAATCAACTGACCTGCATTTGTTCACCTTTACATTAACGCATGGATATCACAATCTTAGAGTGTGTGATTATTAGAAATGCTCACTGACCCCCGTGTTTTGGTTTTGTTTTTGGATCTGGATTACCGTTGTGTTTTGGTTTTGGTTTTGGTTTTGCCAAACCGTCATTGCGTGTTTTGGTTTTGGTTTTGGTTTTGTTTGGTTTTGTTTTGCTATTTTGTCTAAAAATCAATGTTTTTGGACCTAAAATAACCAAATTTAGTGCTCCACCTGTTTCTTGGATAAGTAATGTAATTAAGTAAAGTAATTTAAAGCTAATAAATTATCCAAAAAACAGTTTAATTCCTAGTAGGCCTTCATTAATTCTACACACAAACCAGATTGTCTTCCTCTCCATCTATGAATATTGGCAATACAGCCATCGTCTTTGGATGTATATTACACCCTACACTTATACTTAAATATGTAAAGAAATGGACAAAGGCAGTTTGGTTTCTGTCTCTATAGGCCCCCCTCCACTTGTCGAAAATACCAAAAAATTCAGCCGTTATAGACTGTACAATATTAATAGAAATGGACAAAGGCAGTTTGGTTTTTGTCTCTCTAGGCCCCCCTCCCCTTGTATAAAATACCCAAAAATTCAGCCGTTATAGACTGTACAATATTAATAGAAATGGACAAAGCCAGTTTGGTTTCTGTCTCTCTAGGCCCCCCTCCACTTGTATAAAATACAAATAAATTCAGCCGTTATAGACTGTACAATATTAATAGAAATGGACAAAGGCAGTTTGGTTTCTGTCTCTATAGGCCCCACTCCACTTGTCGAAAATACAAAAAAATTCAGCCGTTATAGACTGTACAATATTAATTGAAATGGAGAAAGCCAGTTTGGTTTCTGTCTCTCTAGGCCCCCCTCCACTTGTATAAAATTCCAAAAAATTCAGCGTTATAGACTGTACAATATTAAGAGAAATGGACAAAGCAGTTTGGGGTCACTCTGTGTACCCTTAAGGAGAAATTGCCCAAACAGCAGCCTTTCAAGACGGTACGTGATATGGAAATGCCCCAAATCCCTTTCCTCTTTGGGGGTAGATTGAACCCTACACTTAAATAGAAAGTTTTAAAAGGATGTTATCGTCATCTTCTTCAGCTTCATCCTCACCCTCATCAGTGTGTACGTCATCATCACAGGCTATCAATTCATCGCCTCTTGAATCCGCCATTAGAGAACAGTCAGTGCTTGGATGTCTTGGATGGTGAAGGCCTTCCTTGTGGAAGATGTAGTTCATTTTTATAAACATCATTTTCTCCACATTTTTGGGAAGTAACCTTCTACGGCGATCACTGACTAAGTTCCTTGCTGTGCTGAACACTCGTTCAGAGTACACACTGGAGGGTGGGCAGCTTAAGTATTGCAAAGCAAATTTGTACATGGGTTTCCAAATGGCCTGCTTTTCTTCCCAGTAAGTAAAGGGACTGTCTGACATTTCCATATCAACTACCTCTTGAAGTAATCCTCCACCATCCTTTGCATGTTAATACTCATATTGGATGGAGTTATGGGCAAGGTCACACATTTTTTTGAGAAATCCTTCAAACCAGCCCAGATGTTAAACTGTTCTGGTCTGCCCTCTGCGTCTTCCCTGCTTTTTTTTGTAAAATTCAATTTTTTACGAGCAGCAGCTGCTTGAGAAACTGAAGGAGGACACATCGGCAAGCCAAAGCCCAGTTCAGCGGACAACTTGCTGAGCAATAGCTCCTTGCAAAAGTTCACATCTCGTTCATTTTGAAGCAAAGACTCAATGTAGGTTTTAAACCTTGGATCAAGCACAGTGGCCAAAACATACTGATCCGAGCTCAAGATCTTAATAACTCGAGGATCATTGTGAAGCGAATTAAGTACTTGATTGACAAGGCCAACATACTTTGCGGAATTGCTTGCTTTCATCTTCTCCCTCAGTTTCTCAAGCTGCTTTTCCAATAGTCTAATTAAAGGAATGACTTGGCTCAAACTAGCAGAATCTGCACTCACTTCACACGTCACAGCTTCAAATGGTTTCAGCACCTTGCACAGCACTGAAAGGATTCCCCACTGTGCAAGAGTGAAATACATGCCCTCTCCTTTCCCAATGTCATGGCTTGTGCAATACGCTTGCATGGCTTTGCGCTGTTCCTCCATCCTCTGCAGCATGTACAGGGTGGAATTCCACCTAGTTACCACCTCCTGCTTAAGTTGGTGGCAGGGCAAGTTAAACTGCTCTTGGAGCTGCTGCAATCTCCTACATGCTGTGGCTGAATGCCTGAAATGGCCTGAAATTTTATGGGCCACCGAAAGCATCTCCTGCACCTCACGGTTAGTTAGTAGGAAGCTCTGCATCACCAAGTTGATGGTGTGAGCAAAACAGGGAATGTGCTGGAAATCACCCAGCTGTAATGCTCGCACTATATTGTTGGCGTTATCAGAAATTACATATCCTGGGGAGAGTCCAAGTGTTATAAGCCATGTATCAATCACATCTCTTAGTTTGCGTAACAAATTGTCAGCTGTATGCCTGTTAGTGAAGCCGGTGATACAAAGAGTGGCCAGCCTGTGACAATTGTTACGTAGTGGTGTACATGCTGCTGCTGTTCCTGCTGGTGAAGGTTAATGACCAACCCAGTGGGCTATCACAGTCATATAGTCTTTGGTTTGACCACTTCCACTTCCACTGTGGTTAAGTGGACAGTGGGCAGAATGGCATTTTTCAGCGCAATCTCTACATTTGTACACACTTTTTGGTATAGTTGTGGAAAAGCTTTACGGGAAAAATGGTGTCCTGATGGAATTCTGTAACGCGGACACAAAACCTCAATTAACTGTGAAAAACCAGCTGCCTTTATTGTGGATATTGGATGCAGATCTAACACTAACTTGGCTGCCATGGTGTCTGTGATTCGCTTGGCGACTGGGTGACTGCTGTCATATTTGCTTCCCCTAGCAAATGATTGTTTCACAGTTAATTGTTGAAATGTAGGACTGCTCTTTTTCTTGGCCTTCCTCTGGGCTGACGATTCACCCCCAGCAGCAGCAACAGCAGCAGCAGTGGGACTAACGCTTTCTTCAGTGGAATCAATAATAGTGCAGGAGTCATCCAGCCTTAATAAGTGGTATGCAGGGCTAACTCCGAGCGCTACTGAGGATATTGATGAGGATGGTGTGGTGGGTGTATTTTGTAGCCATCGGGATGTCGGTGAGCAGAGGGTCCTAGCTGATGATGGAGTGCTTGTAATTTTTTTGGAAGAACTTTCAGCTTTTCCTAACACTTTGCCATGAACTCTCGTCAAATGGCGTAACATAGACAAGGTTCTAAGATGGTTAAGGTCCCTCCCTCGACTGACTGTAGCTTGACATACACTACAAATGGCTATACAGTTGTTGTCTGGATTGGGGTAGAAATAATTCCACACATAAGAAAGTGGATTTTTTTGTTTTATGGCCTGGCATGACATGGGCCTTTTTCTTGTCACGTGCCAGAACTGCTGCCACTGGTGCAGGACTGACACAAACAACCTCATCCTCATCAACATCCTCATTAGCGCCCTCGTCGCCTACACAAATCTCCCCCTCATCCTCTTCTATTTCCAAAGTGGCATCCTCAATTTGTGTATCACCGGCTACACTCGGGCTGTTCAGGCACACATCAGCAGAACTGCTGAAAGGGTCCCTCTTTATGGGTACACTAACAGAATGCCCACGATTAGACATCCCACTGTTGGATGGACTCTCCACAGAGATTGGTGTCATTTGTGATTCAGAGCAAACATTATCCTCTAATGCCTTACTGTTATCTTGCTGCTCGGCTTTGACGCGTAACAGTAGTGCACCACTTGTAGGCTCGGTAACATTTTTTGATCTGCCACTAATAGGCCTCATTCTCTCTTTGCCATTGCGTGTGTAGAATGGCATGTTGGCAATTTTTTTTTTATAGCCAGTTAACTTTTCCTCAGTTACACTTCTTTTTCGCTTCAACACGGTAAAAAAAAGTTTGGGTGTGTGTTTTTTGGACTGATTTCAAAGGACTGTGTAGTTTGACATCGCCTTTTCCAGATGACGTACTGGGAACACTACCATCAGGACTGGTGAAAAAACCTGGTTGCTCATTCTGCTCATATGTGGACTGCTTTGAATCCATTATGAGCCCAAAGCACTTATAGTGCTACAAATTGTTTTAGATACTGCTGAAAAATATGACTTTTAAAGAAATGGAAGTTGCTCAATCAATTTATAGGCTATAGCAGGTGCGTGAAAGGGTGGGGTTATCCTAAAAGGAACAAGCACACAGAGATCCCCAGCACACTGCTATAGCCAGCAACAGATCTGCTATTTCTATTGTAGATAAAAATGCAAAAGTCTTAGTTGCACACATTTGCAAATGTATGTTAAAGCCACCCACCTCTCCACGATACTTTTGCTAATAGGGTGGTCCTAACTCTAAACAATGAGAGTCCCATATATTTGGGCCATACATATGTGTTTTTAAATTGAGAGCTAACTTACCAAAGAGGTACCCCAGAAGTCTCCAAATAGCACTCCAATGTCAGCACTCCCCCTCAGCTACTGACACCAACATGCCTCTCAGACAAATAAAGAAATGGAAGTTGCTCAATCAATTTATAGGCTATAGCAGGTGCGTGAAAGGGTGGGGTTATCCTAAAAGGAATAAGCACACAGAGATCCCCCAGCACACTGCTATAGCCAGCAACAGATCTGCTATTTCTACTGTAGATAAAAATGCAAAAGTCTTAGTTGCACACATTTGCAAATGTATGTTAAAGCCACCCACCTCTCCACAGTGCTTTTGCTAATAGGGTGGTCCTAACTCTAAACAATATGACTTTTGACAGCCAGAAAAATGAATGCAAAAGAATGGTGGACACCCCAAAAGCACTCTGGAGTGGTAAATATAATTCTTTTAGACTGCTGAAAAATAGTACTTTTGACAGCCAGAAATATTAATGCAAAAGAATGGGGGACACCCCAAAAGCACTTGGGAGTGCTAAATATTATTTTTTTAGACTGCTGAAAAATAGTACTTTTGACAGCCAGAAATATTAATGCAAAAGAATGGGGGACACCCCAAAAGAACTTGGGAGTGCTAAAAATTATTTTTTGAGACTGCTGACAAACAGGACTTTTGACAGCGAGAAATATTACTGCAAAAGACTGGGGGACACCACAAAGCACTTGTAGTGCCAAATATTGAAGGAAAAAAGGACTCCTCTATCCTCCTCTCTTCTCTTCTCTATCAATTGTTATCAGAATTGTTATCAGAAATGTAATCAGAATTGTTTTCAGAATTGTAATTAGAATTGTAATCAATCAGAATTGTTATCAGAATTGGATGAAGAATAAGGTATATTCTCTGTCCCTGCTCTAATCAGCCTGTGACTACACCCTGCTCTCTCCCTCTGTCAAATGGCGATGGATTGCTGTGGAGGCGTGTATTTATAATTTTCAATTATCGCGAGAACCGAGCCCCGAGATCCGACGACGTCACGATGATGTTCGGCCTCGATTTGGAATCCGAGCGGGCGGGAGAGTACTGAGCCTACTCGGCTCGGTACTCGGATAGGCAAAGTTCGGGTGGGTTCGGTTCTCGGGGAACCGAGCCTGCCCATCTCTAGTGATTATGCCCTTTGCTGATTGTGTTATTCTCTTGTTCCATGCTAACATCATATTAGAAATCTCTGCTCGCAAACTTTAACACGTAGAGTTGTCTTGGGCACTTAAGTTCTAGCCAATTGCGTGTCAATGATCACTCTTCTTCCACAGTCACCTAGATCTATTCTTGCAACCAGGGCAGGCCAGCATTTTTATACATGTTCATAACCATGCTGGAATGTCATTTACTTTAGTAACAAATAAATCACAGCTGTGTGGAAGCCCTTGGTTACAATATGCTTAGTTGCCATCATTTGCCCAGGTGTTTCACCAGAAATCTCACCAGAAATTAACTATTTTTCAGTCCAATCGAGACACAGGTTTTTCCTAATTCCCCATATGGATTATGTCAGAACAAGAAAATAGTAAGATTTCAGTAAATACAAGGGTCACAACATTTGATTAACAATTGTGGAGGCAATAATTAAATAAAACATGTCAAAATTATTTATATTTATATTTTATTCTTTTTTTTTCTCATGGAGGCAATATTAATTATTCCTTTTTTATTAGAGTGCCAATACTTGAGGCACTACAAGTGATAGTATGCACTGTTATCCATGTGCATGTTGTCATTTCTAAACACATGAACAGCATATATATTTTGCATTTTTTTTTCCTGATACCCGTCCTCCATGGCTACCAGGAGGGGAGCATTGCATCTCTAGTGTGGGGGTCCGAATGTTTGTTCTGGGCTCTGGGACCCTGGACTTGTTGAAAAAGGTATTTTTTTTTTTTTATTATTAGTTCTGTGTGAACTATTACCTTTTTTTTCTTATTACAGATTTCAGTAGTTAACCATTACCCATGCTTGATACATGGGACAGTTTGTATAACTCCCATGTATTAAGCATGGATGGTGGTTTTAATCCACATGATTTAAAATTAAGCGCTTTGATGTGCAGTTTGTCCTTTAGTAAATCACACATCAAAGTGCAGGAAAACCTGTGGTTTGATCAAACGTCAGGTTAGTAAATTCTCCCCATTCTCCCCTTGTTCCATAATAATACATTGTCTCTCCGCCATCACTAATCTTAAATATTAAATCACAATAAATGGTTTAAGTTATTATCATATACATTGTATAAAGGAACAAATTTATAAACAAGATCTGTGAAATCTATAACAAAACAATGAATGCTCAAAAACATTGCTACCAGCACACTCCTTAGCTCTGATTCATACTAGTCATGGCATAGACATCGCACAATAACTCTATGGGGGAGATTCAATTCCCTCATTTTTGCTCACTCCCCATAGAGCTGCAAGACAAAACGAGTGGATATATTTATCGTATAGACGGTAACCAATTGAATTCCCCCCTATGGGTGGCATATAGTATGCATAGAGAAGTTTACTTTAATTAACAATGTTTTATTTGGCTATTAACATAATTGATTCACAGAGTTTAGAATTTCCTGACCAAATTAATCACAGATCGAATTGTGAGAAATGACCAAAGCTTAGAAGCTTAAAAATTATATGATACATCTACATATATTTAATGATTCTACACCGAAATATAAAATACACTTTTGTTTTATTAGAAATGTTGTGATCGAATTTCAGACTCTATGGGGCATATTCAATTGGCCCATAACTGTTGAAAGTAACGCGCCCGTTGCGCTATTACCGTTACTGCTGTAATAATGCGCATAATTACCGTTAGTACAGTAATCTTAAAAGTTGTTTTTTGCGCCGTGAGCAGAAATCTGGGTAAATTTACCGGTAATAGGTTTAATGATGCGCTACTCCTGGGGGGAATGGGGATTGAATTCTCCCTATAAGTCTTAGTCATATTCTTTTTGTACAATAGACTTTTTGCATTGGAATAAGCACAAACCACACGGTTTCTATTCCTATGAAAATAAATAAAACATGGGCAATGTTAAATTTGTCAAATATCTAAAATATTTTGATAAATTGTTCACAGTGAAACCTCAATCAATTTTTTTTGTTGTTTTTTTAAAAAAACAAAACAAAAAAAAAACCAGACAAGCCAATGAGCCTTTCAATATAACACTTATAGGACAAATAAAATCATTGTAAAATACAAAAACATCAGAGGAAGAAGGGAAATAAGCCAGGTACTATATATTACTGGAAGTCACTATATAATATATATATATATATATATATATATATATATATATATATATATATATGTCTGACCCCACCGGTACCCCACCCTCCGTCTAGGGGCTAATGTCCCTGCAAGCCTGGAGAAAAAAAAAAGAAACAGCCGACATGGGCAGAGAAGATAGGAAGGCATGCTGGGAAGAAAAAAAAAACAGAAAGTTGCAGCAGTTGGAAGAGAAGAAGGATCATGGAGGACAGGAGAAGGAGCATGCAGTGGAGGAAACATAACTGACTAAGGGCTATGGCGGTGATGTGAGAGACCAGCGCTGTGTAGACAGAGGAGAATGTCATAGGGGGCACTATAAGCTGGGCTGCTGTGATAGGTCTGTACAGAGGAGAGTGTCATAGGGGGCACTATAAGCTGGGCTGCTGTGAGAGGTTTGTACAGAGGAGAGTGTCATAGGGGGCACTATAAGTTGGGCTGCTGTGAGAGGTTTGTACAGAGGATAGTGTCATAGGGGGCACTATAAGCTGGGCTGCTGTGAGAGGTCTGTACAGAGGAGCAAAGAGACAGAGAGAGTCTGATAGGTACCAAAGTTTCTTATATTGTTCAAGTGATTGGACTGAACCATATGTGTTAGTTGGATAGGGTTGTGGTGCGGAGCCCTGAAGAAAGTTAACTTTGCCCTTTTCCAGGAATGATATATTATAACAAGGGTGAGGATAGGGATAGTTACCTAGGGTGATTAGACTGACTCCAAGCAAGAGAAAGCTACAAAAGTGTTCAGTTATTTATGAAATATTTACAAAGAGGAAATAATTTATTTGTCAAGGAGTCTATTACATGGATGTCACTGTATGTTATGCCTGGTAAGAAAGTCAGTGAAGAAACAAAAAGCTGCCATTATTGTGGATGTTACCAACGTCCATCAAATCCAGTTGGGTACAAGTGAGAGTGTGGTTTAACCGGTAATTGTTTTTAAAGTTATTGGAGCGAACTCTAAGGCGGGGAGATAAGTAAATTTTCTTGCACCTCAAACGACAAACCGCTTTATATTGAAGCTGGAAGAAGAAGGGACATTTATTCAAACTACAGTACCTTATGAAAAAGCTGCATAACAGTATAGTATATATATATATATATATATATATATATATATATATATTTGTTTCTTCAGGACTGCATTGCTATTGTAAGTGTTTATATATGTTTAAAGCAATTCAGACAGATATCTGAGTACAGTTTTATATCAGTTTTATTTAGTGTAGCAAGTATTATATAAGTGGTGATAGAGATACATGTACTTTACAATAGGTCAGAGACATCTGTTTCAGGTGATATACCAAATGTTGTTGTGTGCTTTTTGTTACATTTATGCGATTGAATTGTTCGCACTATAATAGTCTAATTTTATATAAAAACCTTTTCGAAGCTTTCAGCTCAGCAATAAATGTGCCGCTGTGGCTTCTGAATTAGATTCAGTGTGATTACATTTTATGTGTGCACCTCTGGTACAGAAAAGGGGGGAGGAGGGTTCCTTGGTCTACCTCTGGTATTGCGTAATCCAGGACACTACTCAATGAAACCCTGGTGTGATCTGACCTAGGTGGAGGCACTGCGCTACCATTGAAGATAGAACGTTCAGACCACCCATAGACAGGATACACGTATTGACATGTCTACATACACGCCATAACACCACAAAGGTATTATATATCTAATATTTAAATGCTTAGTGGCGTCTGTCTGTGTGTGTGTGGGGAAAAAAAAACCAAGTTGCAGCGCCACCTGCTGGGCAGAGTTATACACTGACCTACTAAATTCTTAGTGTGTGTGGGAAAAAAAATTCAAAAAGGGCTGAAATTTGGTAGGGCTCAAACTCATTTTCGTGAGGTAATTTTACCTCATGAACACACATGTGTAGAGGCGTGCGTTAGTGTGTGTGTGTGTGTGTGTGTGTGTGTGTGTGTGTGTGTGGAAAAAACTATTTTCTCAGAAAGGGCTTATCCAATTGACCTGAAATTTGGTATACTGACATTATTTGACAAAAAAATTAGAATAGTCAAGTCAGTTAACTTCCATCATCCCCCCTTCCCCCCGTGGGAGGGGTAGTAAAGGCTAAATTTACGAGTTAAGGGGTCAAACTCATTTTCGTGAGGTAATTTTACCTCATGAACACACATTAAAAAGGCCGCTTGCGTCGGGAAGTAACGATCTTCCCCTGAGGAGGCCTGGGCTAGGCCCAAATGCATGACAAGAACCTTTTTAAGACCTTAAGGGGCATATTCAATTAGCTTTTTGATTTGCGGTAACGTGCGTTGCCGCGAAAAGTGCGCATTCTTGCGGGTATTACGGTACCGCATTAACGCGGATTTTCGTTCGCAACCCTATGGGCTGCGAACGAAAATCCACGTTATTGCGGTACCGTGTATTACGTTTCGCGGCTGTTCCGGCGCGTTACCGCGAATCCAAAAGCTAATTGAATATGCCCCTAAGTATCTTGATTTGACTAGAATGCATGAGTATCATGCACGGGTTAACTTGTGTATATATATATATATATATATATATATATATATATATATATATATATACACACACATGTGGCATGAATGTAGTAGCACATTGAACTGCAGAGAGTTCTGCTGGGATTTTGCTAGCACTTTTGGCACTTTTACCTTTCAGGATATTTGATGTAAGTATATTTTACCTCTAGTTAGAAAGGCACAATGTCATCAGAAGGACATCGTTAGAAAAATGTGCCTTTATATAGGAAATGTCAGACACAGCCTGTGGCTTTACAGTAGCAGAGCGATAGCGACATGCCATTAACTTTGTCCTTTAGTATCACTTGCAAAATGGCAAATCTTCTGTAAGAAAAATAAAATGACAAATATTGATGTAATGCAGTCTAATGGCAAGTGTATAATAGGTTGCTAAAAAAAATATATTTAGCTTTCTATTTCGTCTTTTGTTTCTATTACTGATATGGAATTCACTACTCTAACATAGTTGCAAACTGCCCTTAATTTCTAGGAACAGTCCCAGGTTTTAAATATTTGTCCCTGGAAATGTCCCTTCTTTTTGATATTTTCCATCTGAACAATATGACTTATCTTCCCTACATTAAAATCAAATTACTTATTCTTATTTCTGGACTTTATTATTCAAATTACATTAAAGATAAGTATTTGATATGCAAAAAATATAAATTAGGTTCAAGTGTAATGGACAATAAAGACATAAAGATAAAGACTTAAGGAAATAATGCAAAAATGTCAGTTTTGGTCTCTTTATCAAGCTAACATAGCAAACAACCAAATCACTTTTATTTACATCAGAAATGATGCCAAAAATATCATCAGCGTAAGCCATAATGATATCATCTAAATATGAAATGATAAAAACCAAAAGCATCTATTCATAAATCAAGGTCATATCAATCTAAACTGTAATATAATTATAAATCATGTTTATATAAGGGACAAAGGGGCTATAGATAGTGAATTGATGTGCTCTACAATAGACCATAGGCTCTGAATATAGTGAGCAAAGGGATTCTGTATCTACTCCGGTGCTGTATTAAAACTATCAGTGGGGGGGGGTGCTACTATATAGTAAATAACAATAGGAAATTAGTACTATATAAGGGAGTGATGTGTGGTATGTACTGGAATGTTAGCTGAATTATCTACTGTTCAACAGAACCTACTATATACACTGGATAAAAGGATCTGGTTCACATTTTGCAACTGGAGCCAAGGGTCTCAAACTACACCATGCCTCCCAACTTGAAGTTGGGGAGATGGGACAATATGCATGCGGCACACCTACAGACAGCATGGCATGATGTACGGGCAGCAGCAGTCAATGGGAAAAACCTCTCATCTCTCAGTGTGGGACAAAGCTGTCCGCAGGTGGGACAGCAGGACAGATCACGACAATCCTGCCTAAATCAGGACAGTTGGGATGAATGCTACAACACCATTAATATATAAACTGTTCCTCCTTTGGTAAACTCCACTGTCTCCCTGGTGGTAGAAGTTTCAGCCAAACTTTGAAAGTAAGTGTCCTGACCCTGTATCCAGCAGTGAGCAGGATGCTAAAGATAAACACCAGACTACACACATCCCCTCCAAGCTGGAAAATAACCAAAAAGAGTCCGTGCAGCACAAAAGTGAGAGCCTTCTAACATTGTCTTATTCTAAAACTCAATGCAAGGGTAAAGGATAAGGATTAGTGTATGTGGGGATGTTGATGTGTGATAAATATTTACCTAAAAAGGTATGTAAATTTATAGCACACATGATTGGGCTTGAGAGGAGTTGAGAGAGGTTTTAAATAGTAGACATTTCCCTTAGTTTGGTATGTGAAAGTATTCATGATATTGGACCAATACATTTCAGTATTTTGGTAAGTTGGTTTATAATTCTTTTGCAGAATGTTTATAGCAGAACATGTTCTTTAAAAAGTATGTTGTAAGAGTTAAAAAGTTGTTTGAAATTTAATTTTTGCATGTTTTTTAAATCAAACTTGGTGAGAAAATCTATTCATTCTATGTGATCTATATGAGCCAATTATGTTATAAGTGAATCAAGAGGCAAAATCAGTTGCTTTCTGAAAAAGGTGTCTTAATATTGCCACAATTTATATTTAGTCTTAAGAGATGTAAGGGCAGCTTACTATAGGTAAGGACTCTCACACGTCCTGTTGTAAGAATGTATCCGGTGTTCAGTGAAAGCCGTTACACTTAGAAGAGGTGTGAAAATTCTGCAGAAAGTTCCATAGGTTCACATGCAGTATGTGGTAGATTTCACTTATCTTGCGGTATCAATTTTTATAAAAACTGATGGATATTTAATATCTCTATAGCATTGTTACCTAGGTGCTTGGGACTCCGAGGAAGCAGAGTTAAACGCTATCTTACCAGGGACACTGCAGGGTCAGGGGAACTGAGGTATTGGTAGGAAGATACCAGTAGGCAAGGAAGGATTGGTTACACACTGATCACTAGTTGCTAAGCCACTCATTTGCCACTAATCAGTTCTTTGAATAATACATGAGGCTCAGCCATATATGGTTACATTATACAAAGCGGTGAAACAAGCTCCTTGGTCAATCTGAGTGAGGGGTACACTATTGGACCACCATTATGGGAATAAGATTCGTCCTCAGTTAGTATAATATTTAATAAGTATGTAAAAAATAAATACATATTTATTTAAATATGTCTAAAAAAATACCTCAGAGGTCGATGACCTGTATAAAAACACTCCTATTATATGCTCAGTGAATTTTAATATCCTAGTAACTTGCAGTAGGGGTACATTATCCCATATGATATTATTATTATTAGTATTATTATTATTATTATTATTATTATTATTATTATTATTATTATTGTTGCTATTATTATTATTATTATCCAGTATTTATAAAGTGCCAACAATTTACATAACACTATAGTATGTTGAAATGTAGTGGCAAGCAAATAAAAACTGTGCTAAACAGAATGATTAATAAGAGTATGGTAGTCTAAGGATAAGCCTCCCAGAAAACATAGCTTTCAGTCAAAACAAAAGTAAATAAGAAAAAAAAGCGAAAACTGTATTCAAAAGTGTGAAATCTGTAGTACTAACACTATCTTTCTGTGGTTTCAGGCTGACACTTACGCTGTCCTGCCCCATGGATCTGAAAAATTTCCCTATGGATGTGCAGACTTGTATAATGCAACTGGAAAGCTGTAAGTGAGAAGGAAAATAATCTAAAATAATGGTTACATCAAATGACCACTAAAGCTAAAATACAGTTTATTTAAATATGTACAAAAAAAACTGCTAATCATGCAAAAATCTATATGTAAAAGTCCCTAGAGACTATCAACAGAAGATATTCTAGATATTCATTATCTTTAAAATGACACTAATGCCAGCCTATTTTTGCCTCCTTTGACAAATGGGTTGCTAACAGAAAACAATAGCTTGTAGTCCGCTAATTTGCTAATGTAAAACAATGCAAAATATATGTGCTTCTGTCAAGATATATAATCTTAAACATACAGTATATATCTTCAAATGTTGCTAGTACTATAACTCTTTTACATAAGACAAGTTTTATTTTAGAGCTTTCATTTTTTATAGATCTGTGTCTTGTCCAAAATTGAATATTTTCATATAATTTAGTGTAAGAGTCTCAGACATCTATTTTGGTAACAAATGATGATAAATGATGATATTACACTTATGTGTTAAGCAATACAGCGTCAAAATGTAGAAAATGGAAGTATCACTCCTTATAAGTACGTGTTTCTTATGAGAGGGGTGCCGCTTTTAATCATCTTAGGATTTGTAGATCTCTACGCAAAAACCTCTTGAAATGTTCTGATAGATTAGCTGGTGGTGATGGCAGAAAAAACTTAAATGCATCAAAATGAAGAATAAGCATAATATGTATTATAATAAGCCATATGCAAAACAAAAGCAGATGGCCCAGTGACTCAGCCCAACCAGCCTGGGGCCAGATGCCCCATGCCTCCCAGCACATCCTGACCCTGTGGGTATGGTGGCACAAGAAACAAGAGTTTATACTGTCATACCTGTTCACATGCACACTACAAGCTATAAAACCACTAGTGAATGCATGGAATTTTTGCCAGCGGGTGTGACTATAATTTTTTAGATTATACGTATAATCTTGCAAATTTCATTAAATACCTTGCTTTTGCTTTCTTGTGTATGTGCTTTTTATGAAAGTCATTATATCACCCAGACATATGGGCTTACTTAATAACTCAATGCTAAGTGCAAGCATGTTTAAATTTGATCTTAGCTGTTAGCACAATTCAGCAACAACAGCTTTGGAAGCTTTATAATATTTGTAAATATCCTGAGCATTTATGATCTGTTTGCAAATAATGTCTACTTTAACTTTACATTTTTGCCATACCATTTAAGCCAGCTTGGTACTTTTCCGCATGCTCGGAACTGAAATCGAGGCATATCATGGGTTTTGCATTCCATAAGTATCTCCCTGCACCGGAGACACCATTGCTCAGACAGATACAGGAGGTGTAGCAGTATTCTTGTCACTCTCCAGTGCCATTACTCACACAGAAACAGGGGAGTGGCAGTGTTCTTGTCATTCTCCAGTCTCCACTGACATTGCTGAGTGCCATTGCTCACACAGAAATAGAAGGGGTATCAGTTTTCTTGTCCCTCTCCAGTGCCACTGATATTGGTCCTGATCAGTCCACAGAAGAACAGAAGCACCAAGCAGTTGCTGGCACCAGTCATGAGGATACTAGTCCCTCTACGTCATGTACTAATGCCTATGCTCAAGGGCATAGTGGATTTTAGTCAGGGAAACTGAAATCCAAAAACAAGGTTTTACATTGGTAAAGAAAACAAATGCTGTGTCACGCCTGAGGATCTGTCTGTACCCAGAATGGGTTCTGTCTCTGGAGTTGGACTGGTGACTACGTGGACAAAGCTGGGTGGCCTGATAATGTTCCTCTGCATGTAGTGAATGGACTGGTGCAGATGGTAATTACACTAGCAGAAGAGAGCGAACAGGAGCTGGATTGCTGGACCGGACTGTAACCAGATTGCTGTAACCAAAATGCTGCAAGAGAATTGCTGTAACTGCAATGGAACTAGAATGCTGGAAGAGGATTGTTGTAACCGGAATGCTGGAAGGAACCCAGAGTGATGGAATCAGACTGGAGCCAGAATGCTGGATTAATAGCAAGACTGGAAACTGTTGGAAACCAGGTTGGCTTCTGAAATACAATGTTCCACTGGCAACAGGTAAGGGCTCCAAGAAGTCCTTTTATAGTTGGTGTTGATTCCTGATTGGAGACTGCAATCAGCTGAGCAGAAGCAGCACTCTGAGTTGCTGAGATGGATCAGTTGACTATATCCAAGATGGCAGCTCCCATGGACTGGTTTTGGAGGGATCTCTGGAGTGGAGACAGACTGGACAGCATCTTACAGAGAGGTCTGAAACCAGCGGACCCTGAGGACTGCAGGGACATCTTGGAAAGGCAGCGAAGAGGTAATTGACAGAACTCAAGAGCCTGGTGTGTGACACGCCGCTAATAAAGGGAAAGTTAACTGTAGAAAAACATATAACTGCCAACATGCCATTCTACACACACAGTGGCTTGCAAAGAATCATGCCTTCGTCTTTTTGTATGAGTGCTAGTTCTGCAACTGTCAGTGAGGCATCTTCTTCTAAGTTCTGTCATGACGATACAAGACCTTGTCATTCTGAGTCAAAAAGAGGTGGCAAAAAAAATTCCTAAAAGCTGAGCTGGAAATAAAACAGGCAGTAGAAGAAACTGTATGTTCAGAAATTACACAAATTCCTGAGCAAAGACTATCTATGAGTGCTATGTCTAAGCCTGTCCTTTCTGATACTGTACTCATAAAGAAGCATCCTTACACTACTACTGCAAATGTGTGGATGAGCAGCCCAAGTGTAGCTGGTGGTGATATAGAAACTGAGGATGCCACTTTGGATTTGCAACAGGATGAGGGGGGATATTTTTGTAGCTAATGAGGATGTTGATTATAATGATGTTGTTTGTGTAAGTTCTGTACCAGTGGATGCACCTTCCTCATCAATATCCACACTAGTGATCAGAGTTAGTTCTGCATCCAAGTTGCTAAGGCTAGATGACTCTTTCCCTATCCAGGATTCCTTTGAAGAATTCTTGAGCGTTAGGCCCACTGCTGCTGGGGGTGGATCTTCATCCCAGAAACAGACCAAGAAGAAGACTACTAGTAGGTTACAACATTTGACTGTTAAACAATTGCTTGCAAGAGGAAGCAGGTATGACAGCTGTCACCCAGTCATACAGCGGGTCACAGGTAACATAGCGACTATGCTAGTTTTAGATCTGCATCCATTAGCCACAATTAATGCAGCTGGTTTTTAATTTAGGTTAATTGAGGTCCTGTGTCCCCGTTACCAAATTCCATCTCAACACCATTTTACTAGAAAAGTATTATTGGGCTACAAAATGTCATTCTACCCACTTTACACTTCACCACAGATATGTGGACAACTGGAACTGGGCAAACAAAAGATTATATGAGTGTGACAGCCCACTGGGTTGGTGAATCGCCTTCAGCAGCATGAACAGCAGCAGCATCTACCAAACAGCACCAGATTTTTCAGAGGCAGGCTACTCTGTGTATCACCGGCTTCACTAAGAGACATACCATTGACAACCTGTTAGAAAAGCTAAGGAAGTGTTTCCCAACTCCAGTCCTCAGGAACCCCTAACAGTGCATGTTTTCCATATCTCTTTGCTGGAGCACACGTGTATTCATTACTAACTGACACATTTTGAAAGATCCACAGGTGATACTAATTATTTCACTTGTGACCTAGAAAATCTGCACTGTTAAGGGTCCCTGAGGACTGGAGTTGGGAAACACTGAATTAAGGGATGTCATTGCAACATGGCTTAACCCGCTTGGACTCTCTTTATAGCATATTTGATTTCTGATAACGCCACCAATATTGTGAGAGCATTACAGCTGGATGAATTCCATCACATTCCCGGTTTTGCTCATACAATCAACTTGGTGGTACAGAGCTTTTTGAAAAATTACAGGGACATGCAGGAGATGCTGTCTGTGGCCCGAAAAATTTTCGGGACATTCTCTGCATTCTGCAACAGCATATAGGAGATTGCAGCAGCTGCAAGACCAATTTAATTTGCATTGTCAACAACTGAAGCAAGAGGTGATGAAAAGGTGGAATTCCACACTTTCAGTGGATGGAGGAACAGCGAAAATCCATTCACGCTCAACAAGCCATGACATTGGGAAAGGAGGGAGAATGTACTTTAGTCCAGCGCAGTTGAGAATACTATCCGTGTTGTGCAAGGTGTTGAAACCATTCAAAGTAGTCACCTGTGAAGTTAGTTCAGACACTGCTAGCTTGAGCCAAGTAATTCCCTTATTTAGACTTTTGGAAAAGCAGCCTGAGAAATTGAAGGAGGAGATGAAGCAAAGCAATTACGCTAAGTATGATGAACTTGTAGATTAAGTACTTTATTCGCTTCACCAGGAGTTATCAAGATCCTGAAAACAGATCACTACATTTTTCGACTGTGCTTGAGCCTAGGTTAAAGAGCTTTGTCTTCTCTATATTTCCAACTGACCTAGATCTCAAGAAATGGAATGAGCTCCTGATGAGCAAGTTGACAGCTCAAGTGGTACATGATACAACAACATCTCCTCCTTCAGTTTCTCAGGCAATTGCTGCTAGGAAAAAACTTAGCTTTTCCAAGAGACCAAGGGATGATGCAGGTGAATCAGTACAACTCTCACACGCCGTTCTCCCGCGGCTGCCGCCCGGGAACCAGCATGCCTACCCGTCTCCTGGTTCCCCGCTCTCTCCTCCGGCTGTCATGTCAGCGGCGGTTCTGCGCATGAGCAGAGACCATCTCACCTTTTCTTACCTATCCTGCTTTTCCATTGGCTGTCCCTCAATGGCACTCCTTTATAAGGCTTCTCCCCTCACCTCTCAGTGCTAGTTCTTCTCGCCAGTCTCCTGGCCTGGAAGCAGCTCCTGCATCTCCGTTTGGATCTCCATCTCTCCAAATGTACTGCCGCAGATCATCATTTACCTGCTCCACTCATTAGTGGTAACTGTCGCAGATTATTGCTCTCCGTCTCTCCAAGTGTACTGCCGCAGATCATCGCTTGCCATAACTCCACCTGATCCTACAATCAACATCCAAAGAATGGTGGAGGATTATTTTAACAACAGCGTACAAATAGACATGTCAGGCAGTCCCTTTACATACTTGGAGGAAAAAAAGGCAATTTGGAGACCCATGTACAAACTCGCTTTGCAATACCTAACCTGCCCACCCTCTAGTGTGTACTCAGAAAGAGTTTTCAGCACAGCTGAAAAGCTTGTCAGCGATCAGCGTAGGATCCTTCTTCCTGAAAATGTGGAAAAGATGATGTTCATCAAAATGAACTACAAATTCCACGAGGAAGGCCTTTACCGGCAATTACATCAAAGTATAGAGACTTCTGTAATAATAGATTCCAGCAAGGATGAATTAATATTGTGTGAGGATAATGTACACACTGATGAAGGTGAGGATGTGGCTGAGGATGATGACAACAACATCTTGCCACTGTAGAGTTCATTGACAGCAGTGTTAGCCTACCTGCCTTAAGCCCATTGGTATCTTATTTTGTGGGGGCCCGAACAAACCAAGCACTTCAGCCACAAAAGTTGCATGCCTTGTTGCTGAAGTGCTTGGTTTGTTAAATTGTGCCTGCTACCGTTCCTGTTTCTGTATGACTTTGTTAAATCTTTTTAACATATAGGTCGGTGGGAGGGCCCAAGGACAATTCCATCTTGCACCACTTTCATTTCTGCCACTGCTGTGTGAAAATGTTTCCTAGATGTGTTATGAACTGCCGTTTGTTTGTGTCGTTGCTTTGTCGCTTAGTATCCAGCCAGCTCGCAGCAGTCTTTGGCTGAAAGTTAATTAAAATAATATTGTGACCTGTGAGGTGGTCAAGATATTTTGGAAATGATTGGAAATTAATGTTATTCAGGTTAATAATAATGTAGGAACAAAAAAAGAGCCAAATTAAGTAATTTTAGCATTGTTTAGTAAATTTGCAAAAAAATACAGATCCAAAACCAAAACAGGAAGTTATTACAGATCCAAAACCAAAATCAAAACATGGGGGTCAGTGAACATCTTTAGTTAGCACCTTTTGCAAGTCACACATTGCACAAAATAAAACACTTTGGACATGCATACCTGTTTTCACAGCATTATTAAATTTGTGTGACTTTATTTTCATAGTCTTTGAGTACAACACAGAATTTACCTGAACTGAATGTCAAAAGCAGAACATTTCAGTGATGTGTCAAAGACAATGAAAGTAAACAAGTCTGCCAGGCTGATATACAGTAAAGCATAGAAGACAAGAAAATACTGAGCTAAGTATTGGTGAAATTATAGGTGGTCATGTAAAAACCAGTATATTAAAGATATTTAAAAGCGGACAAAAATATTTTCTTTTACTGTCACCTAAAAAATTAAAGTTGTATTAATAATTTGACAAATGCATGGAAAACCTGCATAATTTCCTGAGCATCTTAAATAAACACATTAAATTTGGCAAAACAGATTTTGACATAGCAGTTGTTTCTTGTCAGATTAATGTCTTTGAATTTGGGATGTTTCTTCTGGCAACTGTTGACATGCTTCAAATGATAATCAGTATTACCCACAGCTGTTTTCAATTGAATACACAAGATATTATTGAGTAATTTATATAAAAGTATTTTATGTGGAGCCATAGATATCATTTCAAGACAATGTCCAAGGAACTAGAGAATGTGTTGCAGATGTTAGACAATTACTAGAGACCTTTACAGAGCAGTCAATAGAAATGCTTTGGAGAAATAAATATAAAGGTGATTTTCTTTTTCATAGTTAAGAAAATATTTTAATGCTGATTATTTTATGTTGCTACATGATTGAACCCTCATTTAACATATGTATCTATAGATTGAGCTTGTGTGTCTTCCAGTTGGGTACACGATGAATGATCTCATTTTTGAATGGCAAGACAATGCACCTGTGCAGATCGCAGATGGTCTTACGCTTCCACAGTTTGTTCTAAAAGAAGAGAAAGATTTGCGTTATTGTACTAAACACTATAACACAGGTATTTGAAATTGAATTCTCCTTATTGTTTTCGATCTGGCTTTTTAAAATATCTATTAGACTTAGATTTTCAACATAATGTATTCTCCAAAAGAAATAATAAACATTTATAAAAACAAAAATAAGTTGTCAACCAAATAAAATGTATAGATCTGAATCATTATGTTCCACTAAACACTATTTTACTGCAAAGTTTATCACAATTTCAATACATCATCATCATCATCACCATTTATTTATATAGCGCCACTAATTCCGCAGTGCTGTACAGAGAACTCACTCACATCAGTCCCTGCCCCATTGCGGCTTACAGTCTAAATTCCCTAACATACACACAGACAGAGACAGACAGACTAGGGTCAATTTGCTAGCAGCCAATTAACCTACCAGTATGTTTTTGGAGTGTGGGAGGAAACCGGAGCACCCGGAGGAAACCCACGTAAACACGGGGAGGACATACAAACTCCTCACAGATAAGGCCATGGTCGGGAATTGAACTCATGACCCCAGTGCTGTAAGGCAGAAGTGCTAACCACTATGCCACCGTGCTGCCCACATAAGGATAAAAAGATGTAATCTAAATATATTATATGAATAGCTTCTGAGTACATGTAATACTGCATTCCAGTAATGTCTGTATTGCTGTTGAGGATGTATATTATAGTTGTATTTTTGAACATTTAATTGTTATGGAAATGTTCCCATTTTTAGTTGCTTTAAAAAGTTTTGTAGTATTATTACATCTCTTTGGTTCCTGTAATACACCAGTAATGTCATGGGTTTGAACAGTTACATGTAACTTGTAATAAATTATTTTCCAGAATGTAGTGATGGCAAAATGTACCATATACTGAAAAATAACTCTAGGGGGTAAATGTATCAAGCTGAGAGATTCCGGCAGGTTTGAAAAGTGGAGATGTTGCCTATAGCAACCAGTCAGCTGCTAGCTTTCATTTTGTAGCATGTACTAAATATATAATAACTAGAATCTGATTGGATGCTATAGGCAACATCTTCACTTTTCAAACCCATCGGGAATTCTCAGCTTGATACATTTATCCCTAGAAATCTTTGTTTGAAACCCTTTTGAAACTGTAAATTAAGTGTCATAACTAAATCTCCATTGACATTCCCCACACACTTCCACCACAACTACAACAGCTCTTTCCTTTTGCTGACTTAAGCTGACCATATATAATGAGATCCTGCTGCTTGACCAAGGAGCTCAATGACAGGATCACAACAATCTTGGCTAGTCATATGGGTGATCAAATTTGACAAGATCCAGCTGTTAACCACTCAGGCTGAGCAGCCAGATCACTTCTGTTGTAATTGGGTCTGTTAATGAGGCCGGAAAATCGCTGCACGCAAAATGCCTGTGATATTGCAGCTTGTTTGGTTAGCATTGTAATGAGAATAATGTACCTCTTATCAGAAAATATAAGACTATTATAAGTCAATGAGGAGGTCCATGATCACATAAAAGTCCTCAGGCTGTTATACAATGTTATATTCTCTGAGGTGACTTCTTTTTATTTTACAGGGTTGCAATTTTCCTTATACTACATCATTTTAAATTGGAGTAATAAAACGTTACCTTGTATATGGTAATCCTTATATCTAGGTGTGATTCAACTTCATTGACAGTTATGCATCCATTAAGGCACACTTACATAATGCATCAAGTAACACAAGTGACACTGATCTCCATATATTAGTTCTATTTTGCGAGGGTGACATCACTACTATCCAAATATAAATGTTGACATCGCTAGTCACAAATTTAAGAATAGTTTACCATAATGCATGTCATTTGTACATTACATTGGTACATTTAACATGGAAGAGTGTCTCACTTTCATGATTCATAATTATTAAATATAGGTTTTGATGTATTTGTCACTTCTTACCTTGAAATGCCCTAAGAACAATGTTTATGTTTAGAAAAAAAATCAGTTTTCTTCTAACCTAACAATGTGAAAAAAAATCTATAGAAAACGAGACTCAGCAAGAGAGAAAATTATACTTCTCTAATATTTGCCCATTAAAAAAGCACCAAAACATATAGATTATCAACTATAGCTACATGTACAAGACATGCGAGTAACTGAGCGCCGGTGAACAAATTATGTTCCATAGAAACATGGGCCACAAAAGACCTACTGGTGTCACTAGTAACCAATACATTTTAAAGGAACCCAGCTCAGATTATATCCAGGCCATATCTTAGATCCCCAAGATCTTTCTACCAGAGTTTCAGCCCAGGAAATGGTTGTTCATTGAGTTCATTGAATCCAAGCTGTCTCTAAGCTTTTACTCCTGAACCTAAATTGAACCTGTTCCCAGTGGAAAAGAGCAGGTTTGGGTTACATTGGATTAATAACACGTGACTCCCAAGTTGTCTAACAAGTGTATCATTTATTTTATGTAAAGAATATAATATAAAGGAGTAATATAATGCAAAGCGTAATATGATACAAAGAGTAAATAAAAAGTGATACTTAGCCAATGCATTTCCAGTAAATAGGTTCAGTCACTGATACTAGGACCCCGTCTTTCCACATCCAAAAGCTAGGAGGAAATAACTGGAAACAAGCAAACAGAGTACTTGTCACCCCTGCAGTGGTCCAAGCTGGAGCAGGGTTATGTTGCAGTTTCTTAGCTTTTATTGACCAGGAAACAAATGTCCTCAGGATCATTTGCATATAAGGTATAAACATGATTTTTTGGCCTTTCTATTGGTATAATACTGATAAGAAGTTTGCACATGAGCACAGAGACACCACCCTAGCTACAAATGTGATATGTGCCCTTGATTATATAAGCATTGCAAAATCATCTGGTTATATAAGTATTGCAAAATCACTTGGTTATATAAGCATTTAAAGTAATACACACATGAAAGTACAGATGTCAAAATTGTGTTTCAGTAGTCATTTTGTTAAACATGCCACAGAACCTTACAGGTTCTTTGGGGATAACAAAATTATTAAACATTTCAGAGACTATTTGTATATCAAACTCAGATCATGATCTTCAATGTCAGAAGAGCATAGTATAGTAATAGCGGTAATAATTTTTCCCTTCAAGTAGAATCTCAGACTTAGGGGTATATTTACTAAACGGCGGGTTTGAAAAAGTGGAGATGTTGCCTATAGCAACCAATCATATTCTAGCTATGATATATTTAGTGCATTCTACAAAATGAAAGCTAGGATCTGATTGGTTGCTATAGGTAACATCTCCACTTCTTCAAACCCGCAGCTTAGTAAATCTAGGCCTTAGTCTTTAGTTTGAATCCCCAGAGCCCAGAGTTGTCTTAAAATGATTCTTTCTTTGAAGCTTTTGGACTGCAGGATGACACATAAAGATCTGCCACTGCCATCTTACACTCTTTATACAGGGTATATTGTCCCTTCAGGAGTAATATGATGAGTTTAACCATTGAGCTATTGACTCCCAGTAGAATGATTCTGCTCTTTGTAATATATTTTGAGGGGCTTTCTGAAGTTATAACAGATACAATGGTAAATTGTCCTGCTCCAGATACTTTGGAAAACAACATGCAACTAGCCCTTGTAACTGATTGTAGACTTAGAGAAGAAGCTGATACAGGGATTCTTTACTTCCACTTATTCCACCTTTGCCTTTCTTCTAGCTCCAACCACAGTATCAGGCAAATTCATGCAAATAGGCTCTACAATGTCATTCACACAGGAGAATTTATGCCATTGAAACATATGTCTATGTCTCCATTGTGGTAAAATATGTCATCTGGATCAAATCTATGCTGAGAAACACTAACATTTACAATAAACAGTTTAACATTAGTGAGGCTTGAGAGGTATGAACTACCAGTGAATCTTCTCGCTCTGCTCCATTTATTTCAACCTTTGTCTATTTCTAAAAAAACATGGACTCACATATTCATGGATTTCATTGTCAATTTTCCATTATCCAAAGGATTTAGTTTTATTGGGATAGTTGTAGTTGTAAAATGTCTTATTGTGTTCCTACATACTTGGGAATAATATATAACTCTTCACAACAGACAAGATCATAGGTTTAAAATAGGTAAAAAGTATTGGTTGCCCAGTAAAAACATTCAACTTCACTCAGGTTCCAAATTCATTGGTCAAATCAGAATAGTTTGATATATAAATCCAATTACATATCATCTTAAATTATCCTCCACACTCAGAATCCCTAATACTTTATAAATGTCTCTTTTAAAATCTGTAGGCAAGCAAATTAATTCTTCTTTAACTGCCTCAACCCTTTTTCAGTTGGACAGTTAACCAGAGTATCAGATAGAAAATCTAGAGATGAGCAAAATGTTCAAACTGTATATTCACCACGATTCGCAAATTTTGCAGAATGTTGAAGCAAAAGGGAAACTCAAAATTTGTATCGCTAGACAGGGGAGGGCTGGAAAATTTTAGCCCGGGGGGAGGGGGGGGGCAAGACTCAGCTCAGCTGCCTATTAAGAACATTTTAAAGGGAAAAAAATCAGGTGGCCCAGTGACCCAGCCCAAGGTAACCCACTATGGGACCAGTCCGGGAGGCAGTTGCCCCCCAGCCCAGCCTGCCCCTGTCACCAGAATTTTACACCTCTGCACAAAGCATGATACACCAGTGAACTCAATTTGTACAAAATTTCTCAGCAACTTTGCTCATCTCTAGTCTCAATTGTTTGAAAGCTAATCATCATGTGTAGAGATTATGAGTGCTTGTAAAGCATTTACATAAGTAACGCTTAAAAGCGTATTTGTAAGATGGGTACTGAGGGTACTTACCTGTGTTCTTATAACCACTTGCATCTGATACTGTGTTTCTTATGGTTCACTGTATGTCTTGCACATACACACAGCTGACAGTGCCCACATAAGTGCAGACCTGGAGTCACTTACACTTGTTAGAGGTTTTGCTTCCTGACCTGGGATTTATTGTCTGATTGGATCACTTTTGCTGACCTTCATTTTGCTCCCGACCATTTTTTCTTGCTGTTTGCTCTGACCTTAGTAACTTTTTTGACCTTGATACTTTAGCTACTTTTGCCCCCCTTTTGTCTATCTGTGTATGACTCGGCCTTCTTGACCTGCTTCCCCTTTGTTGGTCTCTACATGTACAAGACCTGGGAGCAACCAATTTCCGGTGAATACATTAACTTATATGGAAAAGAGAACTGCTAAAGAGGAAGACCATGACCAGCTGGTGTCACTGGTCATCATTACAACATGAAGGTTAAGAGAAAGATTTATACAACTACTCATTTGTAGTTTAGTTGCAGATAAATCTTGTCAAAGATATCTTTTAAAAAAATCAACATCATTTGATAGGAGCACAATCAGTTTATTGGCCTGTCTTTAGCATGTAATGCATTGTGATATACATTTTATTTCAGTAATATTATTGGAATTAGCATTTTCAATTCCTGCTGTTTTAACATTTTGTGTTGTTTTCTTTACCAAGGAAAGTTTACATGCATTGAAGTTCGATTCCATCTGGAGAGGCAGATGGGTTACTACCTGATTCAGATGTATATTCCCAGTCTGTTGATTGTCATTTTGTCCTGGGTGTCCTTTTGGATCAATATGGATGCAGCTCCAGCCAGAGTTGCCCTTGGTATAACTACTGTACTTACTATGACAACACAGAGTTCTGGCTCACGAGCCTCACTTCCAAAGGTAAACATGCCAACTTAAGGTGCATATGTACAATATACAAAGTGATGATATTTTGGGAACTAAACAATTGTTTATGATAATATATACTATCAATTCACAAAGTACTGGTAACATTACTGAAGCATTGATATATGTAGCTTGCAAGTTGGTAATTACCAGAGGTGTTGATTACTAGTATATGTACAATCCCCCCGAGTACCCTCTAAATCAGAATCAATTTTATAGGCTGTTTTAAAACAAATTGAGATAAGGAAATCTGTTGCAATTTATTCTGACATTTATTGCTGGAGAGGGCAATCATTTAATGAATTTATTGAGAGGTATATATAATACCATATGTTAGAAAGGTTAGATAAAAATAATCGTTTTATTCATAATGGGCAGATGGAGCTGAAGCCACTGAAAATTCAGTGCAGCAGAAGCAGTCATGGCAGGCATTTCTCCCTTATATCCTCAGCAAAGATACCCGTTGATTACAGACTTTACTGCTACTGTCACCACCACCATATAACAGCTTCACTGCAATATTAACAATATACAATAGCCAATATACAAATTTACAATAAGCTACAATGTCCCCTTATCCACATGTAATTAGACACTGCAATTGTACTGCAGCCCAGGTAATGCTACATCAGCCAATCAATATTTATGTAGGAAATGCTGTTTTATCCATCAGTTTGGCAAATTGATTTGTGGATTTACAAATAGTGGGATCAATTCCAAAGATTTGGCCTCTAAATGAATAATTACTGAGTCGCTGAATTTTAATGTGAAGTCTATAAATAGGTGAGCTCATTTGGAGTTTTGTGGAAATAAGATAAAGACAAACAAAAATTATATTATTTCCACAAATATTTATAGTAATAGTCATTTCATGCTTGGAATTATTGCATTAGGAGTGTCGTCATCCAATGCTTTATTGGGTCTTGATATCCACAGTAACCAACAAGATGTTTGCTTTCATTTTTCTAAACTGCACTAGAAATATAAGAGCTACAATCAGATTGATTACTATGAGTTACATCATATCACTATTTTATTAAATAACCCCAATTGTGTCTATTGTGCATTGTATGTATAATTAGAATGTAAGTAGAAATTTCAATCACAGAATGTACAAGATAAAAACTGAATTGCTGACATCTTGGAACAGTACATACTGGCTCTCCTTTCCTGATCCCAAATGTACAGCAAATAATACATTCAAATTTCCACATTTTATGTGGTTTGACTGATCATGTAATGTACACATGTGCAACACATCTGCTTCAGCACACATACACTTCTTTTCAGATAAATCAGATTATTTGCGCTTCGAGGATATAGGACAAAGCAGAACCAATCAACATTATTTTATTGCATTTAAAGCAGCACACACTTTTACATTGCATGTATTTATAATAAAGTACACAATTTCGTTTTTATCATACAACATGAACTACATCAAAGAAAGGATAATGCTACCTAATTTGAATACAGGATTTAATCCTAGCCAAAATCCATCAAAATACATTAATCTGTTTAACCAGATTTTAAACCACTGTTAAATTAAAGCTGTTACTTTCAATGGAATGTAAAGAGACAAGCTCATGTAGAACTCATAGATCTATATGAAAATATGTTTGTGGAGCAGAGGGGAGTAAAGTTAAGAAACTCCATCTCTCCTTATTGGATTGATCGCTATTTGAGCTTCCATCTCCCGTACCTGTCAAAAATGTCATGGAGGAAAGTTGAATTTAAAAGAACTCCCATGTGCACATAGCCTTAATCACATAAAGTCATGACCCTGTCATAACACATATTTTAATAATATAATTTACCTTAAAATTAACTTTCCAGCAAGCATGAACTGTTGATTGTTCAATTGGAGTTGAGAACCCCTGATGTAATATATATCTTTCACTATATGTTTCAGACAACATGTATATATACTTGCACCAAAAAAGTAGCATGTGTACTCACTCATTATAGGTGACACTTTACATGGCTTAAACTTTATGTGTTGTTGACTTATTAGTGTGTAAAGAACTTGCATCTCTTCTATAACCCACCATTGGGGTTCACTTATCTTATAAGGTACACTATAGTTAAATGATTTCTACATTAATGTGCTACTATAATCTATGTATTCGCCAATCTAGCATAATTTATCATGTAAATGATCCTTCAAAATATAATAAAACTTTTTTCATCTATTTTACGGCCCCATAAGTTTCACTAAATATCCAGTGATCCACCTAAGAATACGGAATATGGAATAATAGAGCAATATATTTAATTATTATTATAAGCGCTATATAAAAATCAAGGACATTTAGATAACAATATCCTTAAGAATTATTTGTGTCATTTATTTTTATAAAGCTTTTAATATTTCGCACTGCTAAGTAAAAAATAAAGTTATGTTTTAATATTAATATTTTCTGATACATGAGTATGTAATAGCTCACTAACAGCTCATTAACTAACACAATCACATATGTGCTAGAAATATTGGATACAGTTTCTTTTATTTTACTTTTTTGTATGACCCTTAGAGACTATAATGCACAAAAGGTTTTGAACAGAGCGCATACAAATATAAAACTGAATCTTTTATTGTACTATACTAAAGATTATACAGCAGTGTATGGATTTTACATGTGGAGGGCACGGAAAATATAGATCATAACACATAGAAGAGTGGTTAATCATCTCAGATTGTATTGAACACTAAAGTCTAATTTCAAGGAGAAAGACCGCAGCCTTCTTTAAGTGACTTTCCTAATACATTTCAGCAAATGAAAGCTACGTCTGTTAATTCAAATGGTAGAGATAATGATATGTTACTTAACTGGGGTAACAGTAATGAGCCGCAAGCAGAAATCTGGGTTCAAATTACCATATTAACTGTAATAGAGTGCAGGCCGCGTTACTTTCGGCAGTAACGCGGCCAATTGAATTCCCCCCCACGAATGCTAACTACATTTAACTTAGGCATTTGGAGTGGGTTCTTTGTTCTCAGTGATGTGTATATAAGCCAATCAGAGGACTGGAATGCCCAAAGTAATAATTGACACTTATTAAATAAATGACACTTATTCTTGTATATTATGAAGGAAAAGGGCAGACAGGAACACTATATAGGACTGCATCCTAAAGGGATGTCTTGAAACACCATGCATACAGTTGCATTTGGTTAGTCAAGTTGAGAAATTAGTCGAGGGAAGGTTACAAGTAGAGAGGGTATCCTTTTGGAAGACTCAATACAACCCAAGCCTATCAATCCATGAGACAACACAGTTCCCCTTATATTGTGAACCACAAAAACAGAATCACCTTATTGAATGCATCATTATGCCGGTAGAAGCCTTCACCTGTGTTATATCATGAAAAGTAATGAGTAGTCCGAAAATGTTGAAATTTGACAATAACTATCCCCAGGAAATTAAATGTTTGTGTATTGCTCATAGAAGTTGATTTCTACACACATGTTAAACATTGTATAAATATCCTGACTTATTATACTCATTCTCTCTTATTTTCTAATGACAGTATAAAATGATAACTGGCATACATACTAATTCTAGTAATATTTCATCAATTCATTTAATGATACATTATTTTGGTAAACATAGTTACACATTTCTGTATGTATGGGAATATTTTACAGCTTTCTGCTTACCAAATATTATGTAAATATTTAAACCTCACTCTATTACATTTTTCCATAGGTGTCTTATGTTAAAGCTATTGATATTTGGATGGCAGTGTGTCTTCTATTCGTGTTTTCTGCCTTATTGGAATATGCAGCAGTCAATTTTGTATCAAGGCAGCACAAAGAGCTTCTAAGATTTCGACGCAGGAGAAAGAAGGATAAGGTATTTCAGTGTAATTATATATCTACACACTTGTGTCAGCATGTGTGATATTTTGTCAGAGTTACACGTGCGTGGTTTGGATTTCTTAGAATACATAAATAACATTTTTCTAATTTTTTCACAATCCTTTTGGAAAATCATGTCAAAATGAAAATGGTAACAGTTCACCACTGTGTGACAGAGGTAGTAATAGTTCAGGACTATTTCATTTGTTTTGGTTGCTGGATAAAATAAAGGCAGCAGAAAAGTAAAGAGAAAATTCCACCTTCCTGAGAGAGCCGACACCAACCTTGTATTGGGAGTTTGAATGTTAGAGATTGTGTTTCTGATTTAATTCATTGTATGCTGTGGAACTGTAAAACTACTGTGAACTGTAGTAAATATTTGGATACAATCTGTCATCCCTGCTCCGGACTGTAGGAAGGAGGAGGACAAGTGGGTCAGTGGTCCCAGGTGCTGGGAAAAAGCATAAGGGACACTGTTAATAATAATGAGAGGGAAGATGGGTGACATATGTGAAAATGGAAGGGTTTGGCATTTGTATATACCAAGATACGAAAATACCTTAAAGGGGTGCTGGTAACACCATTAACAGAATTAATAAATCCGTCACTAGCTACAGGAGTAATTCTAGAGGACCGGTAAATAGCAAATGTATTCCCACTGCACAAAAGTGGAAGCAAGGAAGAGGCAAGGAACTACAGACCAGTGAGCCTTACATCAGTAGTAGGGAGATTGATGGAAACACTCTTAAAAGAAACAGTTGTAGAATATCTAAAATCCAGTAACCTACAGGATCCCAAACAGCATATTGACTTTTTTGACTGGGCGACTAAAGTAATAGGTATTGAAGGGAAAGTATGTCTTTTTGCAGATGACACAAAGATATGCAACAGGGCAGACCCACCAGGAGGGGTAAAACAAATGATTGATGATCTAGGTAGACTAGAGGAATTGTCAAGAGAGTGGCAGCTAAAATGCAATGCCAAAAAATGCAAAATCATGCACTTTGGTCTCAAAAACCCAAAGGCTAAATATAGTATTAATGGCACTATAATGGAAACTACTGAGGAGGAAAGTGATCTAAAAGTCACTATTACAGGTGACTTAAAGGCAGATAAGCAATGTAGCAAAGCAATGAGAAAGGCAAGTCAGATGTTTTGTTGCATAGGGATAGGAATCAGTAGCAGAAAAAAAGAAGTAATAATGCCACTGTGTAGGTCATTGGTACGGCCTCATCTAGAATACTGTGTTCAGTTCTGGAGGCCATATCTCCAGAAAGATATAAATACATTAGAGAATGTACAAAGAAGGGCAACTAAAATGGTGCATGACCTACAACAGAAATTTTACCCGGAGAGATTAAAAGATCTTAATATGTATAGTATGGAGCAGAGAAGGGAAAGGGGGAACATTCTTCAAAGGAAGAGAAATATTAGAACACAAGGACATGCACTGAAACTGGAGGGAAGTAGGTTCAGTGGAAATTTGAGGAAACACTACTTCACAGAAAGAGTAGTGGATAAGTGAAATAGCCTCCCATCAGAGGTGGTAGAGGCTAATACAGTAGAGCAATGTAAACATGATTGGCTATCCTTACAAAGATTAAAGGACTAAATAGGTTTTGAGGTTACCATAGGTCAATAAAAAATGGGCAGTCTAGATGGGCCAAGCAGTTCTAATCTGCCGTCAAATTCTGTTTCTATGTTAGGATGCCAGATCTTCTTTTTCTGCCACTGCTACAGCTTCTTATCTAATCAATTGGTATCTGTAAAAAACATATTTGAATTCAATCTTCAATGGATTGTCCACAGAAATGTAAGAGCCTTGAGGCTTGCCCTGACCATTGTCATTTAGAGATCATACTAAACATTGTAAAGATGAAAACAATAATAATTGATGATACATTTATTATCTTATTCTTCTTTAAAATGAAAGGTTATTTTTATTATTGCTGGATAAAAAAGCATGCACATAAACAATAAGGTTGAAACAAATGAAAATAAATGTTTCTGCTTCTGAGGAACTATGCTCATGCTTTCCAGTGGTCTAGCTTATCCTCTTTACCTGCTGGGACTTGTTGTTGCCCCACAGGTAGAGAGATAAAGTTTGACCACTGCACTACACTTTTTAATATGCTTCTGCTGTTTACACTAATGTACAGTCCCCATATTCCCATGAAGAATTAATTGTGTTTTCAGTCATTAATATTAGTAGAATGTGTATTAATTTACAATGTATTTACTTAGATAAAAAAAAAAAATTTCTGCAGGTTCCCCGTCATCGAGCTGACACCTGTAAGGAAAGGGGAAATGAATCTGTAATATGTGCCACATTACTGAACTGAAACATTGAAAATGAAAAAAGTACAGGAATCCAAAATAAAGTAAATAGGGGACCTACTGATGAATATTACGCATGGCAAGTTAAAACTTGCCTTAAAGCATCAGCTGTGCATCATGCATGGTCTTACAAGGATATGAAACCTATAAAATAACAACCCATTCCACCCGCATAACATAGCCCCAACTGTCCCCATTTTAATGAGATAGACCAGACTTTCCCTTGCAAAAAGGGTTGTAGGCTTGTGATGTTGGGACTTAACCTATCAACACTGGACATGGCCTGGGGGTGATGGGCATAACATAAAGGGTTTGGGTCTTGGAATGTTAGGTGGTCTGATGTAAAGTTTTGATTTAGAATGACATAATAAGAAATTGTAATAGTACTTACTGAATCTATTGCCATTTATTTACCACATTTCATGTTTTTGCATTTTTCTTTCTACACTTTTTGCAAACATCTTTGTTAATAATTGAGTTCTACTCTGGATCAAAAACTGCATCCTATTTGATGTGTTTGTTTACAAAACCTACACAACCTGACAAAATGATAGTTTGCATCCTATGTCACACCATTCGTCATTGCTTACAGATCAGCAAGAGGTTTGTTGTGAATATCAGCAGTTCGCCTGATTTTCTCTAAGATGCATACAGTTTGGGCCTTAGCAAACTGCCACTCATTGAATGCGGTTGATAAATCCTTTGTTTTAGCTCTGAAAATCGCATCTGGTTGCTTGCTAACAAACACCCTAAGTTTCAAAGAGCTTTGTCTTTCAAATAAGTTATTTGGCCATTATCCAGCGGAAAAAAAAATAAAGATAAAATTTAAAAAAATACTATCTGGAACCTTAATATTAGCCTCATACATAATCTTTGTTTAAATTTTTACTGTTTAAGTAACATAGTAACATAGTAACATAGTTGATGAGGTTGAAAAAAGACACCAGTCCATCAAGTTCAACCTATTTTGGATCTCCTGCGATCCTGCACTTATATTTGAAATTAATCCAGAGTAGGCAACCGCCCATCTGTTTCAATTTTGAAAATCCCCCCAGACTCAATATTGCAATCCAATTTTACCCTATATCCACTACTACCCTTTATTTTAAATTTACGGTCGTATCCCTGGATACACCTTTCCGCGAAAAATTTGTCTAACCCTTTCTTAAACATATCTATTGAATCTGCCATCACAACCTTCCCTGGCAATGAATTCCATATCTTGACTGCCCTTACTGTAAAGAACCCCTTCCTTTGCTGGTTGTGAAATTTCCTCTCCTCTAACCTTAGGGGATGACCACGTGTCCTGTGTATGGTCCTTGGGGTAAAAAGTTCCCATGAAAGCTCTCTGTATTGACCCCTAATGTATTTGTACATAGTAATCATATCTCCCCTTAGACGCCTCTTTTCTAAAGTAAACATGCCTAAACTGGCTAACCTTTCCTCATAACTTAATGACTCCATACCCTTTATCAATTTTGTCGCCCTTCTCTGAACCCTTTCTAGTTCCAAAAAAGTGCTAACCACTAAGCCGCACTGTGGCTTAATGGTTAGCACTTCTGCCTCACAGCACTGGGGTCATGAGTTCAATTCCCGACCATGGTCTTCTCTATGTGGAGTTTGTATGTTCTCCCCATGTTTGCTTGGGTTTCCTCGGGGTGCTACAGTTTCCTCCCACACTCCAAAAACAAACTAGTAGGGGAATTGGCTGCTAACAAATTGACTCTAGTCTTTCTGTCTGTCTGTGTGTGTGTCTGTTAGGGAATTTAGACTGTAAGCTCTAATGGGGCAGGGACTGATGTGAGTGAGTTCTCTGTACAGCGCTGTGGAATTAGTGGCGCTATATAAATAATATGATAAATGATATTTAAGTTCTAAATCTATTCTATATAATAAAATTCTAATCATGTGTCCCCAGTTCCAGCCATATAAATTCATTAAGAAGAGCAAGGCAAAAAAAGGAGTAAATTTGCTCCTGGACAAACCATGTTACAATGCAAGGGGTGCATATTAGTTTATTATTTTGCACATAAGTTAAATATTGGCTGCTTTTTCATCTAGCACACAAATACTTGATAGCTTTATTTTTACACTGAAATGTACCAACTATAACTCTGTCTCCACATTTTACATTTAACATTTACCTCTCCCTCCAATACAATATAGTTTTGCCAAGGTGCAAAGTTACTCTTTTTTTTTTTCTCTGCTTTGCTCTCCTTAATGACTCAGGTTCTAAAATGCTAAAAATACGATTTCAAGTTCGGCCCTTTTGTTTTGAAAAGGGATTAAGAGTCCCTTTGACATGTCCTTGGCCCATTAATATCTGAAAGCAGCTCTGAAAATGAACATATTTTGGTATGTAAAAATGTCTCATTGGCCTGTTCTTTTATGCTCCACATTTTTATAAATGTGTTATCAGCGTTAACATACATTTTCAAGCATTTAAACCTCTCCTCTTTACTTTTTCTGTTGTGACAATGGGACAGATAAGCAGATAAGAAAGCCTGGAGGCTTCAAGATGTCTATGTTTGTGCATAAATCTTTATATTATCTTAATTTGTGATCAAATTGTTCTTTGACCAGAGTTTGATTCCTATGCTGAAGTATAATGTTTAGTAGCTGCAACTGATAAAACTGTAGGTCTGTAGGAATAAAATTATTTTTTAGGTTGCTTTTCAAAGCAGAATGATTTTTCAATGATGTTCACCAGATTAGACCAAGAAATTCATTTTTTTTTACAAAAAGCACATTGGAAAATAGCACAGGGGTTTTTTAGTCTTTTTTTTGGCAGTGTGGACTATTTATGACTATTTATGGTGCAATTCACAAAATGCAAGAACTAAATTTTATGTTGGACCTTATGGTTGCACAATTATGCCCCATACCCATCTTTAATATGTGTTTTTAGCAGGGCCTCAACTAGGGCTGTGCTACAGGGGCAACCGCTCAGGGTGCAACACTGAAGGGGGGCCCAATTTAGGAATATTTTAGGTTAATTTGGTTAAAATTGAGGACTAGGGGGGGCGGCATTTGTCTTTCTCGCCCCAGGCGCTAGAATTCTAAGTTACGGCTCTGGTTTTTAGTTATGTTTAATTAGCGTTTTAAACTTCTTTGCTTTTAAATCGGTAAATGTAAAACGTAGTAGCATTCAGAAAAACACTACTGCAATGGAAAGCAATGCCTGATATACAACAGTGATACACTATACCCAGTGTGTTAATGCATTTAAAATATGCCTGTGGGTACAAGCCCTAAAGTAGATGCCTGCAGGTGGCTGATTTTAAATGTTACTTTTCAGGCCAAGTACATTACAAGGTGTTGATAACAGACTGTCTGATGCCTTGTTAATTGAGTTCTGGGATAAGTTTAGGGCTCTATCAACTGTTATTGCCCTCATTGTTTCTCATTGACCTGCTTATGACAGATTGTCAAACTGGCATAGAAGTTTTGGTGGAGCTATCGCTTTCCCCAAGCACCCTTAAGACATATATGACGTCTGGCAGGAGCGGATTGAGTTTCAGGATGCTGTGGCCTTCAAAAGACAGAGGTTTTCACCAGTGCAGATTTTCTTTCATTTGGGCGAACTACAAGAGAGTGAAGTCCAAATCCTTGGCGGATATCTCTTTTTTTGCTAAGCTCGGAAGCTCGGGTTCCTGGCCCAGGGTCTGGTGAGCTTACTTCTCCATTGCTGATCCGCTCTGGTCGCCACCATATGCCGTTCAGGAAGAGGACTGGGTCAGCATGGTCTTATTGCCTCACATTTTCCTGCATTGGACACTCAATTGCAATATATTTAGCTTCCCCCTTCTCTTTCCTTTGCCTGTTAATTAAGTCAACTACCCACTAGGTGCTAGATGTGGCTCCCTCAATCTCCATTGCTTTGTATTTGTCTCTCCACAGACTGTTACTCCAGAGATACAGTTACCATCTCCATTGCTCTGTATTTGTATCTCTGCAGAATATCTCTCCTATATTATCTCCATTTGTTCCTGCGGTGCAGCTGCGCAGATCTTTGCATCCAGTGTATCCTTCCCAATATCCCAGTGGTATTAGTCAGCAGACTACTGCACTCAGAGAATCTCATCCACCATCCCAGTGGTATCGGTCTGCAGACTATTGCATCTATTACACTGTCTCCACCATCCCAGTGGGTACTGCCTGCAGACTTTTGCACCAAAAGGAAGTTTCTCCACAGTCATTACTCAACAACCTCCAACCTTCTGTACACCACGGACGGGTCTCGCTAGGTACTCTCTTAGATGGCCGCGACCTGCGGAGCAAAAGTCCAAACCTCCTTGCAGGAGTCCCTGCCAAATACCATCTGCTCCGTTAGACTCCACGCCTCCAGGTGGAGCAGTACCAAACTCGGCAGATCAAAAGGATTCCTCCATCCTTGGTTTAATTCAGACTGTGGCAGCAGATTTATGAGAGTTTAGCTAGTTTTCATTAAGTATGGTGGAGGGCCTTGGGTCCTGAGGGAGCCAGGCGTGGCCGGAAAACAGTGAGCAGTCGGCGGCTTATACATGGTGGGCGCACTTTAGCCTTAATTATGTAATGGTTGAATCCACCTTCCTTTTAAGACTTGGCTTTGGTTTCAGTACAGGCAACGCCCTGGTGGGAGGGTTTGTAGTTGCGTCCAGCGGCTAAAAAGAGACACAGGTTCTCAGATGCTTGGGATCGGGATAACCAAGTTTAAACATAAGGATGTGCCTGGGTGAATTGGTTCACCATGTATTTATATCAAGAGGGTAAATGACCGTCACTGTGATATTAGGGGCATTGGTCCTTGCCAAACTGCATATCATTTTCTCCTCCTCCATACAATGTTTGTATTTTAATAAACTCCTCTATTTGCCAAGCTATATTTTGTGTATAAAGGGATGTGACTTATTATTATGTGAGAACATCAACCGTTAAATATTTTACTACGTGTTTACAGGCTAAATTATTTAGAAACTGTTTAAGAAATGTATTTTTATCAAGAATTTTTTGAATACCAACTTCATTTTCTGAGATGAATTGGTCAGTAAATAATTACTAAATAGTAAATATAACGAAACAGTTAGAGTTTCATCTTTTATCTGACTTCTGTTTAAAACTGCATGTGGATATGTAAGCAATGAAATGACTGCAAAATACATGCAACATGGATGACGGGGTGCCTAACAGTCATGTACAGTACCTTACAGTCCTTTTTACCATCATGTCTGTTTGATATGTCACCCCTGTTTTCTCCATGCATGAATAATGGGGTTATGTCATGAAAACCGGATTGGAAATGTATCCTGCATTTTTCCTTCAGCATAAAACTGTCAAGCAATTGATTTGTATTTAAAAGACTGACATTTTGTCCTTGAAAATAATCACTAGAGAAATCATGGCATTGGCTTTTCTTATAGAAAGACCCGATGAGATATTATCAAGTGCTCAGACAAAGGTATGTGATAGGATGTTTACCTGGAGAATGACAATAGCTGTCCCTAAACTGCATTCATCAAATGTCAAAACTGAATATAATGTTGTGTTATCAAATGGCACCAAATAAGCCACTGAGATGAAAAACAACTTGCAATACATATCTTGTTTTGTTTACAAGAGTATACTGTTTGCAGGCTTATGAAAAAGTCATTGGACACATGCTATATATATATATATATATATATATATATATATATATATATAAAACACATACCAGGAAAGGCACTCACGTTTGTAGATATTTCTCCAGCCTGGGTGCAGGAACTCCAATAACATGAATGTAAAAAATAGTATAATTAGGAGGCACTCACAGGACTTTTCCAGAATATTAAAGTGTTTATTCCATTAAAAATTGGTCAATGTTTCGGGCTCCACACAGCCCTTTATCAAGACTAACACCACAGTGAACCAAACACCCTTATATACCCTATACAGTGGGAGTGAACCAATCAGGCAATCACCAGCTGTGCAAATTGGCTACACAAGGTGCAAAGCACATCAAGAAGGAAAAAACTTTTTTAATTAAATCAACAGCTAATGAGCTAACTGGGCTAACAGAATACCAGAGAAACCTATAAAGACAAAACTGATGCAATATATACAAGCAGTAATTAGTATATAATAGATCCATATATAACTGTTCACTAAGAATTGCAACAAATTAGACAAGTAAAAAATACCTTGTAGCATTAAAGTGCAATATATTACATACAGTAGATATTAATATGTCATTAGATATTCAGTTATAATCACAGGAAGGATAATACAAAACATTTGAGTAATTAGCGTAAACTATCTATATAAAGGTTTGTTGCTATCTGTTATAGCAAACCTATATACATCACTAAATCCAAAAAATAGCCATGCACAAATCTGGTGAATAAAAATTATACTAACTTTGTATAAGTGAACCAAAAAGTAAGAAAGATGAAACCACAGTGTAAAAGAATATTACCACCAAATAAGGAAGGCATAAAAACAAAGATCAAACAACTAGAGCACTGTAAATAACCATAATGTAAATGTTTTTGTTTTTATAAAAAACAACCAAGATAATTCTTATTATTTAGCCCACCAGGGGCTAAAGTATTCAGTTGGGCAATCCAGCGGGCTTCGCGTTGTAGAAGTATTTTGGGTCTGTTGCCACCTCTGGACAGTGGTGGCACATGATCAATTATTATGCACCTCAAACTTGTGACCTGATGTGATAGGTGTAAAAAATGTCCTGCAACCGGTTTATCTGATGTTTGATCTCTATAGGCCGCTCTAATGGATGATCTATGATTAGCAAAACGCTCCCGGAAACTGCAGATCGTTTTTTCCTACATAGGCTAGGCCACAGGGGCAATAAAGGATATAAACCATGAACTCTGAAGTACAAGTGAGGCGGTATTTAATAGCATATCTCCTGTTTGTATGAGGATCCTGAAAATATTACAGGTGGTACATCCACTACATTTAAGACACCCCACTTTCATAGGGGGCAACCATGTTTGGATCGTTGGAGTATATGCTGCTTTACAGTCCGCATGTACCAAATAGTGACGTAGATTTTTACCTCGTCTATAGGCAAACATCGGTTTCGTAGCCAGTGATCGAGGTAGACTTTTATCTGTGGCTATAAGTGGCCAATGGGTTTGAATAGTTTTCTTAATTGTATTGGAGGCCAAGGTGTATCCAGTGTTAATCAGGAAGCGATCCCCTTTGTTTTTCTTATTATAAGAGTCACTATTCCCAGAATGAAAAGTGGCAAGTGCTCTATTTAAACAGTTGAAAACATCCGTCTGTTTATACCCTCTCTGTAGAAAGGACTCAACCATTTGAGCGCGTTGTTGATCAGCTAGAGTGCTATCTGAATTAATGCGGAGAATACGCAGAAATTGGGAATATGGAAGTCCCTTCTTGAATGGCACAGGATGAAAACTGGTTGCATGTAAATAAGAGTTGCGGTCAGTTGTTTTCTTATACACTGTAGTAGTCAGGCGTCCATCTTGTTTCATGATCACCAGGTCCAAGAAATGGATACTATTTAAGTCATATTCAAAAGTAAATTTGATTGGTGAATATGATGCATTAATAGATTCAATAATTTCAAGAAATTGCACCTCAGTGCCCATCCAGATGAGAAAAAGGTCATCAATGAAACGTCTAAAGAATGCAATCTGGTGTCCGAACCTACTCAAGATGTGTTCCTGCTCAAAATAGTGCATACATATATTCGCATAGCTGGGGGCCATATTTGAACCCATTGCGGTCCCAGCCACCTGTAGATAATGCTGCCTTTCAAATTTAAAGTAATTTCTTTCCAATGTGAGATGTAATAAATCAATTATAAATTCTGTAGGAACATCCTGTGTATACTTAAATTCCACAAAAGAGTTGCGGACTGCTTCAATCCCCGCTTTATGAGGAATAGCGGTATATAGGCTCTTTACATCCATTGTGACCAATAAACAGTCAGTAAGATTGATTTCAATGTTAGAAAGTTCAGTAAGTAATGAAAAAGAATCTTGGATAAAGCTTGGTATGGATTTGACTAATGGCTGGAGATAAAAGTCAATAAACTGTGATAATGGCTGTAACAACGAATTTCTGGCAGAGATGATTGGTCTGCCAGGAGGTGATTCAAGGCTCTTGTGGATTTTTGGTAATGTATAAATTACAGGACAGACAGGAAAATCTGTTTTCAGGAATCTGGAAGTAGGTTCCGAAATCCAACCACTTGTAACTGCAAAGTCAATAATTTTGTCAACAATACGTTTATATGTACTTGTAGGATCACCAACAAGCAGGGTATAGGTGGTTGTGTCAGATAGTTGGTAGAGAATCTCTTTCTTGTAATCATCATAGTCCTGTACCACAATAGCGCCACTTTTATCCGCTGGTCAAACGCAGATTGAACTATTCTTGGATAATTCCATTAGTGCTTTCCGTTCAAGAAGATTAAGATTGTATTGTATCCGGCATTTATTACTTATATCTGCCTGTATTGAATTATCAACCATTCTAATAAAGGATTTAATAAAAGGGTTATTAGAAGGAGGGTCAAAAGTGCTGTTAGGTCTAAATGGAGTTGATGATATCTTTTGATCAGCAAAGAATTCTTTCAATTTAAGATGTCTGTGTACTTTAAATAAATCTACCTTCCATTGGAACTGGTTATGGAAAGTGGTTGGCACAAATGTGAGTCCTTTGGATAAAAGACTAACTTCTGAGTCTGTTAGAGGACAAGAAGATATATTATATATTAAATTCTCCTCTGTCTTGGGGGGAGGCGGTTTTGGCCACCTCTTCCCACCCCTCCTGGAGTTAATCCTTTGACGTTTTTTGACGGTGCCCATTGTGATCTTGTAGCCACTCCAAAATGAGTTTCAGTGTTTTGAGGCCCAAAAGTAGCTTCAGGCCTTTGGGTTAATGGGGTTTCCGTATCTCAAGAAGAGGCACCCAAACTATTATCAATTGTGTTCAGATCAGCTGGTCTCCTTGGTCGAAATCTACGACGATTAAATTGTGGATTTTGGGTTTCACCCAAGAGCCAACGGTATACCCTATGATCCCTGTAGTCCGCAGCAACTTTACTTAATTTATCTCTTTTAAAATTTATAAGGTCTCTTTTATAGTTAGAAACTTGGGTTTGTAGTTTACCCAACCAATCACTGGAAGAGTCCTGGCTCAGAGTCAGATTGTATGAGTTTTCAGCCTCAGTTAACTCTGAACGAACGTTATTAAGTTCAGTACCTACTTCTTCGACTACAAGTAGCATCAAATCCAAAGAACATTTATTCAGGATCCCACACCAGCGTCTGCAAAAGGAAGCCTTAGTGCGGCCAATAGTAGGGATATTAGCTATGCGAGAGCCCTGTGGAATACGTTTCTGGCGATGATATTCAGAGAGAAACTGTCCATGTAACAGCAGATCCACTTCTAGTTTTTTTAATCTCAATAATTTGAAAAAAACATCCTTTGGTGTTTCATCAGGAATAGTAGCAAAATCAGGTACATCAAACAAAATTCTTTCAGAATCTTGTTCAGTGAAAACTAGTGTTTCAGCAAAATCAAGTAATGCTCCAGAGTCTAATGCAAAATCCTCCATTGAGCTACTATTTAAATAGCCTCAAAGCTAGCTGTAATGAACAGCCTAGCCACTATATTGCAAGGATAAAGGGATTTGGTATAGGCAAAAAATATATATATAAAATGAAAAGAAGTGTTTATATTGACACGGGTGCACTCTCAGCCACTAGTCCATAACACAATGTTTCTTAGACCACTGGATACATGAAACACATACCAAGAAAGGCACTCACGTTTGTAGATATTTCTCCAGCCTGGGTGCAGGAACTCCAATAACATGAATGTAAAAAATAGTATAATTAGGAGGCACTCACAGGACTTTTCCAGAATATTAAAGTATTTATTCCATTAAAAATATATATATAATGACCAAACAGATTTTTAAGCTCTAGAGGCGCTATTACTAGTCAAGCTGTGAAAATAACACAGAAAAATATACTTAAATAGGCTGTAGGCAGCTCCCAAATCAATTGACACCTGTTTGCGAGTGTCACACCTAGAGATCAAAACACAAGAAGAAAAGGAGTGCCACACATAGTGTAATTCAATTTACAGAAGTACATAGATATATATCCACTGATAATGCCCATACCAAAAGGAAGAAAAATGATAGCTTATCTGAGAATTATAGCCGATGTTCAACAGATTCCTCTTCTTATCATCAGGAATCACATAAATGCTTCAACTCAGAGGAAAGGCACAATAGTGTAGTACAGTCTAGAATGGAGTCATACTTAGACTAATGGAGCATATATAATTTAATAATAAGGCAAACACCTAAATATCAGCTAAAAAGCAAAAATATGCCCATACATAAGAATACATTTAAAACAGCTTATCTGTCCACATCCACATTTAGAGGTGGTAAATTCCAGGGCGAGGTCCCGGCCGGTGAAAAGCAACCACACTCCAGACACCAACAATAAGATGGGAAGGAAGCCACGATATCTCCTCCACGCAGCATTTATGTGAGTCCTGAATGATAAGAAGAGGAATCTGTTGAACATCGGCTATAATTCTCAGATAAGCTATCATTTTTCTTCCTTTTGGTACAGGCATTTCTTATCAGTGGATATATATCTATTTACTATGTGTGGCGCCCCTTTTCTTCTTGTGTTTTGATATATATATATATATTTTAATATAAATAGGCCAACAACACATACATTTAAAACATGGTGGGCCTAATTCATCAAGGAGCGTATCTGCCGTTTTTGTGCATATCATAAGACAAAGTCACTCTGGCCATGCCCAAAACGCATACGCCAGTGAACAAGGCAACATCCGATTCATCTTCAAGCGCAGGAGGTGCAATTGTCTGCAGGTGGTGAGGTGCATGCAGGGCCGGTGCTAGGGTCCGTGGCACCCTAGGCACATTTTCAAAATTGGCGCCCCCCCGACACATTTTCAAAATTGGCACCCCCACCCTGCACACTTACAAAATAGTGTGTAAGTGTGCAGGGTGGGGGCACTGATTTTGAAAATGTGCGTCTTTTCTTACCTTAACTTGCGTCCTCTCTGCTCTGTCTCCTCCCCTCCACTCACTGACACTGTCGGGCCGTGATGAGGATGTCACTGGGTGCATGGAGATACAGGTAAGCTGGGAAGCTCGTGGGTTTGGATCACAGGAGGGGCAATAGACTGGAGGTCTAAGTAAGCTGTGAAACTCATGGGTCTAGTTTACAGGGGATGCAATAGTCTGCAGACTGCAAAGTAACAGGAGCCAGTAAAGTCATATCTGCACAGGCAATGAGACACACAGACCTGGCACCATTGCTAAGGACCAGGTGCCTTAAATAATCAGAAAAGCTACCACTCACTAACTAATGAGTGAAGGAAATAGTTAATTCTGCCATCTTGGTTTGGGCACAGACCCAAAACCAAGATGGCAGCCATGGTGCTCAGCACCGAAGAGGAGACCGGGGGAGGCAAGCAAGTAAGCTCACTGGACCCCAACCGAGCTGTCTGCGGGTCCAGTGTCCACATAGTTTAGTGGCTGCATCAGCACAAATTTATAGAATTCATTCACTTTAAATTCATTCATTAAAAATTATCTGTAAAGTCCTGAGTAATGTGTAGGAACGTTATAATTTATGGATAATTTAATGATAAAAAAAATAATGAATTGCTCCTATTTTTTGTATTATATTGTGTTTTTGTGTTGTATACCGGTAATTGGAATAAACTTTGCTTTAAATTTGCAAGATACCTTTATGCTACTTGAGATGAAATTTGTAATGACATCAACATGCTCACATTTATACACACACAAAAAAACTTGTCCTGTTCCTCTGTCTTCGTGGTCATTCAGTCTTTTATTACTGATTACAGGAGGAAGAGAAATATGACACTAATCACATGTGCTTTGTACTGTAGTCATTCTAGGCCAAATAACAAGCAACAATTTTATAAAATCGATGAACAAGTCTCAGATTCAGTGGAAAATTCAATTGACTGCGTTACTCGTGAGATAAATGCAGCCTGCACACTATTACCATTACGTAATTTTAAAGCGCATTTCTGCTCCTGGCATTTAAATTACCGTACTAACGGTAATAATGCGCACTATTATTCTCAAGCATAACGCTGTCAATTGAATTTTCCCCTCAGAGTCACATGCAAAAAAATGTAGCTGAAAAGCTGCATTGGCACACAGTAATTCAGTACAGTTGTAGATAAATTCGGACAAACAAGGTACAGAACCCGTTTCTCAGGCACTGGTTAAAAAAAGCATGATTTAGTTAAATATAAGCCTGATAATGGCCTATAAAGTATGCATTGTGCATGTGGCCAGCAGCACGGGGAAAGTGAGATCGGAGAATCGAAGGCGCATGGACAGCAGCTAAGTGACCATTACCAGTGCAGTGGATGCAGCACTAATAGAGACACAGGGGAGAGAGGAGAAATATCCTCCTATCCGAGCAATTTTATACTCACATTACTAGTCACTATGTATCTAATGCGATAACTACAAGAGATGATTTGCACTTAAAAGGCTGCAGATATGGTTAAAAAGCAGAATTAAATGTATTGGCTTTCACTGAGTAGATGATACAAATATTGTAGTCCAGTGAACAAATGTATCTGAAGATAACACTTCAGCTATATTAGATATTTTATTTAGCTTATTAGTGCACAGCTTTTGGATTTCATAAAATATTATTGTGTACTTTTTAATTTTATGAGTATGCAACTAAAAAGTGATCTATATGATTTCTATAAGAGCATCGAGAAACTGAATGCCACTTCAGAGATCAATGGCCATGCGCAGGTGAATGCATTAATAATAAGCCTGATGAAAAGCATTGAGATCTAATCAGATAAAATATTTTAGTGATTAGTGGTGAACATGGAGAGTCTGATTTACAGCTAGACATAAAAATTTGACGTTTGCGTACGCATAAAAATCTTAAGGTACATGCAGTTTTAAAGCTAATGTGAACATATATGTCTGGCCGCTGGGACAAATCTGCTAAAGGCATATCTCTGAAATACTCCTAAGTAAAAATCCAACACATCTCTAAGGGGATTGGTTGATTTGTGACTCTATACCTGTACATGTGAATACTTCTGATCACCTCTCCAAGCTCAAAGCTGTCAAGTATAAGACATGATCAACTCAAAATATAGGAAGAAGTTGTGTGCCTGCGCATTGGGACATCTTTTACACGACGCAGTGTTACATGACACAAATGGACTCAAGTCCAACTCTAAATCAGGTCCTGAATGTTTACTTTGAATATTTCAATTGTTCTGTAACAAAAAAAAATGGTGTAGGTTGCATTGAAAAATATGTTGTCCAAGTTTACAAAATAGGGTCACTAATTGCAATTTTGAAGCAGCATATTACCTATTTTAAATTAGTACATGCATGGTGATTTCTTGGCATGTTACCCCATTTTTTGCACAATTCATTATCCTATAAGAATGTATTTTGTTGTAAATGACCAGTGGCTATATTACAATAGTGCAAAAACAATGACTCAATTGTGTGGAGCGATCCTCAGAATGTAATAAAACACTGTCATTCAATAAAAGATAGAACATTGATTAGATGTGGAGCAGCTAGATGTGGAGCAGAGGGCAGAATAGGCTGATTTATGAAGCTGAGATCTCTACATTTGCAAATGATCAGGTTACTATTCATTTCACTTCCACATTTTACGGTAGAGATATCTAATGGCTCTTTAGAAAAGATATATGCATTTATCCTAAGGCATCTCTGTACATACCTTAGATGTAATGTCCAAATCTGATGTGTTTTTTCAATAGTTTCAAGCCACACTAGCATTATGTGGTAGATTATTTTAACTAGTGTCCATAGAAGAGCAGGTGATAATGTAAAGGTGCACAACTATCTTATAATTTCCTTTAAAACCAAAAATAGATCCAAAACACCATACATTTTTATGTTACTATTTGTGATATTCTTGTTGTGTCTTTAAACTAAAGAAAATTGCGACAACAGGTCATTTTGCAGAGGTGTGGAGTGCCAGTGATACAATGTTCTACTTTCACTTCTGCTTCACTCTTCTGCATTATATCATTCCACAATGTATTTGTAACAGTTTGTTCTGCATTTAGTGGACTCTTTAGTCTATAAATAGAGCTGGGACAATGACAATGAGTCAATTCATTCTGCTCTTTTTTCGGTGTGATTGGGGTTTAATAAGGGCAACGTCTGTATAGAAAAAAATTACAATGGAATTCCAATTAGAACTATTAAGGGTAAATGTTACCTGAGCAAGATTTTGCGGCCAATTGCGGAACAAGGAGAATATTCCGCAGATCAATTTTTTTAAATTTTTCTGAGCTTCACTTTTAGCTGTTTTACTGTCCACAGAACAAATTTATATAAGTAGAAATTAAATTTGTGCGATCTGCTATTTTATACTTGAGCAACATAGATTTTAATTTTTTCTCAGCAAACCTGTTGTAGCTATTATTTCTGAGAGTTCCCTTTTATTTGTTATTTAAGCATAGCATGGGCCAAATGCTGAGACAGAATTTGAAATGTAGACTGCTTCACCTATGTTGGGGCTCATCAGTGTAAATGTGGCATGTGAGCTCCTACAGGGAACACCTCTCTGACAAAGGCATAAAGTTAGGGTAGGGATACTTTTAAAGGGCTTGTCCACTTTGGTACAACTCTCTCTTTAGCAATTTTGTCTCCATCTGTCCAACAAATCAGCAGCTGTCCCTCTTCTAAGTACCTGATTAAAAGCCATCAGACTGTCGTTTCATATTATGGAGAGCAGAGCGCTTACAGCACTGGGGAACAAAATGGGAAACTCTAATATTCTATTTAAATTAATGAGAATTTGAATTAGACATAGGTAATAGTCATCCAATCAGATGCCATAATCAATATACAGCTCATGCTCAAAGAAGTGTGAATATCAACACATCTCAAGTCTGTTAGCACTGAAAACTCTCTGCTCTCCACGTTGGGAAACATTAAGATCTGTTTCAGGTTCTTAAAATTATAATAATAATATTTTTAAATGTATGCATTTTCATGATTTACATTGAGAGACACCTCTCATTTTAATTATACGGGTTCATAGGAGGAACCCTCTTTCAATTCCTACATAGAGAGGACAGTTGCTAGAGAGGAGTGATTGTCCCAAAGTTTGCAACACTTTTAATAACCTTATCTATTGCACCGCTAATTCAGTCCTTGTATAGCTAAGTCTATCATTATGTATAAACATTAAACCATTTCGCTAATTAATGCAACCAAATTGACCATATATCTACCACGTCTATCTCCTAAAGCAGGTAATTGGCATGGTCAAGTGTAGAAATGATGCCAATACAACCCTAGTGACAGATGCTTATTTTTATGACCCCAATCTATATACAAACGACTGAACTGGAAGTAGAAAAGGAACAGTTTGATCAGCAGTGAAACAGAAGCAGTAATTTGTAGTATTTGAATAAGTTAATTGACTTATTAAAGATACCTTAACCTGTTTTTGCAGGATGATGATGTAAGAGAAAGTCGTTTCAGCTTTACAGCTTATGGAATGGGGCCTTGTCTACAAGCAAAAGATGGGGTAACTCCAAAGGGACCAATTAACCCAGCAACTGCAGCACCAAAAACCCATGAAGAGATGAGAAAAGTGTTTATTGACAGAGCAAAAAAGATTGATACGATTTCTCGAGCTGGCTTTCCTCTAACCTTCTTAATATTCAATATATTCTACTGGGTCATCTATAAAATTCTACGACACGAGGACATTCACCAGCAGCAAGACTAATGGACTGAAAGCTGGTACGTCTCTGGTCAATAGCTCATACGGCAAAGTATGAAAACACGAACCAACAGAGTTTAACGGTCTGCTTCTATCTGTTCCCTAATAAATGTGAAAATTTAATATCAAACAGAAAATATCAACACAATTAGATGGTACAAATACAGCTACAATATACTGCCAACTCTTTTACATATAATTACTCAGTGGTGTCAATGCACAAAGCTTACTGTTTTTTAAGTAAAGTTATTTTACTATATACAATTATACTCCACAGGACCAAAACAGCTAAAACATTGTCTAGATCTTTCTCTGACCACAACTTTATTGGCAAACAGAAGTTTTTTTTAACATTTAAATCTTGTGAAAACATTTAACTTCTTATATTTTTAAGTAGTAAATACTATTTTTGAAGTATAATCAATGTCACATTTTGTACAGGAACAGAATATGCTGTATTTAGGGCAGTGTCATAGTCAGTCTGCCTTACAATGTTTTTAAAATGGAAAAAAAAAAATGCTTTCTAGTGAACAGAAATGCCCAAGGGACCATTGGCTCCACTCAGGCTTTGTCCAATGAGATCACAGCTTCTGCTTAGACTCTACAAAACTGTGAAAACAATTACTGCACCATTAAAAAGCCTAGTTACCTCAGTTAATGGTATTAGTATTCTGTTACTAAGTTCAGTTTTATTTTTTTATTTCTAAAGGGTTTAATAATTTAAAGGTGACATTTAAATTTCAACTTCTTAGATAATATTATCTAAAGTGTTTACTCTTGGTTTTAACGATTGATTTATATACAAATATATAATATTGAATTTTTTTATAAGAATGTATTTAATGTACAGTAAATCAAGCATAATAGAGTTCAGAAAGTTTGTACAGCACATGCAAATATGCTATTTAAGAATAGAAAACACAGGATTTCATATAAAAAGTGATGTCATTTCAGACATTTGTGACATGAGGTGAAGGTATGTGATATATTATCTGAAAATTCTTTCTCCAGAAAAGTTCCACGCAACAGAAATCCTAATGCAAAAAACCTTAGGTCTCAAGCACTGTTACAGTTCCAAGCTATATTATTATCAATATTTTTGCAGCCCCAAAATAGCTGCCTCTAATGCAGTGATATGCTACTTGATACGCATCAGGAGCCACATGAACGGCTCTCTAACCCCAGTAGGAAGTTAAAAACAAAACATTTAATCCAAGATCAGGACCGCCATCAGGGGGGTACGGGGGGTACTGTTGTACCGGGCCCGGGCTCACCAGGGGGCCCGGTACAACAGCTTAGCACAGACTTACCTGGGGCCCGCCGCTGGTCTCCGCTATTCTGTCTTCAGCCTGGCTGTCACCGTGACAGCCAGGCACCAGGTTCCGATCACAGGGGTGGAGGATTCATTTCCCCTGCGATCATGTGCTCTGCCTGTGACAGATCATTTTGACGAGTAAGTTGCAGTATGCGGGATACTTGCCTGCTCTCCCGGGAATCCGGGAGACCTACCCGAATTTCGTGAGTCTCTCGGACATTACGGGAGAGTTGGCAAGTATGTGTAATACAGCAGACATAATCTTTGTACACGTGTACTAATGAAATTAGCAAAATTTCATGGTAAAACAAACCCACATAATCATGTAATATAGCCACAATACGTATATATAATCTTATAATATAGGCGCAAGCAATGATAAAGCTTCAGAGGGTAACACACAATCAGCGAATCAGAAGTGGCCAGCTAGTGCTGGTGGCCGTCATCATCATCAGTGTGTATTTGCACCAGCCCACATTCACCTGCAAGTAATACAGCTAATAACAAACGCATCTGAGCCTCCACGCAGGTCTGCCTCAGTCTCTATTACGTGAACTCGCCCTGGCTGTACTCAGACTGTATTTGCCCGTTTAGTGTAATCTAAACCACACTGTACATTCATTGTTATAACAATGCGGTTTCAAATGTGCTCTTCCCAGAAATAATGGGGGTGGTTGACTAACAGACATAAGACTATCATATTAAAAGATTTCTAATTTCTAACTATGTTCAGAGACTCCGTTGAGCAACAAAATCCCCAGTAAGATTAGGTTTTAAGGAAGCAGGAGAATTCCTTCTGAGAAAACTGAAATTACTCTGGATACATAACTCCAGCCTTCCCTCCAGATACGTATTTTCTTTTCTTTGGAATTCAACTGTAGGAGAAAAGAAAACAAGCCCTTATTTCTGGTTCTGCCCCAGCAATTTTCACATGTTTTCAATAATGCTATCTAAGGATCCCTGTTTTGCTTGTCAATCTCCACTTCCATTCCTCCTTATCAGTAACTTCCTATTCATAATCTACACTATTTACTCCATTGTTTCTAGTGATGTTCAAGCTTGAAAATTGTACTAGGTAACTTAAGAGCACTGAACAATGCAGAGACATTCTCCATAAAAAATAAGAAAACTTGCATTGTTTTGTTCATAAAAGCCAGAGATTGACTATTCCGTCAATTATTTACTTATTTATTAAGAATATAATGCATAAGCCAGTGAAATGGAATTTACTTAGCAATTTAGTTGTTCCAGATATTATAAACCAGACTATGTTTAACCATGTAATTTAATGATCTTAGTTGTAGTACATGGATGGGGCAACAGTCAAAGGTTTATAGAGGGGGCAATCTGTTCAGTTTACATTCATGCACATATGTAAGTTACAGCAAGAACCTCTCTCTCTCTCTCTCCCTCTCCCCACCTGATGCCTTTGGAGGTGCTGAGCAACAATCTGTTTTATATATATATATATATATATATATTTTTTTTTTTATATATATATATATATATATATATATATATATATATATATAATCTCTCTCTCTCTCTGTATATGTACATATATATAGAGAGAGGAGCTGTGACAGTGGGGGAGAGGGGCATGGTCTAGCACATATAAAGTGACCTAAGGGTGTAAAGGCTGCAACCACCCCCTCTGCTATTAATCAGTACGAAGGCGAGAAAATAATAGGAACAATGAATTCTATTTGAAACGAAGTAATACTGAAGAGAAGCAGTAGAATGGAATATTGCCTAGGGGTAGAAATTCTGTAATTTGTATAGAAATAACAGTACACTGACACCAAACGCATGCAGTAACGCACAGTGACAATATATTTGAAGAAATGCAACATTGTAAAATCAGTATTGGTAAAGAGTATGCAGATCTCACCAGTGAATCCAAAATCCCACTAAAGATTTGAAAATATATATGGTGTAGCACACATATTTTATACCAGAAATACGACACTGCAGAATTACATGGTTAATGGTTTTATTATATCAGAGAATAGAAAAGTCACATTTCACTTGTTTTATATGTATTAAACATGATATATGGACTCACTTAATCTAGGAGTCCTTCAAGGCTTACATCAGATGTTGGTACTGTGGTTTTCAATATCTTAATTTAGCATCAGCGCAATTTCCTTTGTCATCTTCCTGAAAATAATTCAGTAGAAATGCAGTTATGTTTAACTGTAACCTATGGTATGGCTGTGACACACCTGTATTAACATCCCAAAACTATAATATAATATAGAGTATATATATATATATATATATAATATATAGTAATCAACAACTGTTTCGTATCCATTTATTCACTTTTACCCCATACGTAATTGCCTCTTCTTAGCTGACAGAATTACAGTTTCATAGTATTATACAGCAATCTTATATTGTCCTTTAACTTAAAGAGAATAACTCATCAAACAATCATGAATATTTTTGTTTTAAAGCCGCAATCTCACATTGAAGGGTTTTTTTTTAAGCAAAGTGTGCTTTATTATAAATCATTAATAGCAGCCTAAACAAAGGGAAAGTGGTAATAACCGAGGTTTTTCTTATAGCATACCACAGAGATTTATGTTAACAATGATTGCTGATTTAAATAGCAAACACATTGATATTCATCCTTGAAACTATAAACAACTTGCTGCCGATAGGAGGAAGGAGAGTATCGTCATCCGGAGCAGGCACAGAGAACCCATCATTTTGGGTGATATGTAAAACCCTAGATATATAATATTCTGGCTTAATGCTTAACCTTCCACCTAAAAGTTTTCTGTTATAGGTGGCACAATTCTTTATATGAATTTAAAATGTGTTCCTTACATGGGACAAACCAGGTTATCTCAACTGTATCTCAAAAGTGCTCATGGTTTTAGGATTTTGTAGGCAAAACGCAATTCATAAGAATGCAGCTCATTAATTCATTAGGAACCAGTAACATTACTGTGGCCATAAGACACAAAAGTGCCCCATACTTTGGTTCAGTCATTAGCGCACAGTGAGTAGGCTAAATATTGATTATGCCTAAAAAATTACTACCCTCTTAGTGGGTTGGTGACACGTTCACGTTAACAAACAAAAATGTTTTGAACCACTGTGAACAACCTGGTAATATATAATGTGATACATATTGGAGAACAAAATTGTTTATATTAATTTTCCACAAAAGTCAGAGAATGTATTTATTGTATTTATAAGAAAGAAAATTGTAGGGTAAAATAATAGTTGTCCTACTACTTGCATCTTGATGCAGCAAAGCAAGACATGCACTGAGATCTAACATATATTACTGTCTAAAATTGTAATAATTCTCTCCTAAAAAAATGCAACACAGTAAAGCATGCCAAAAACATAAATTAATAAACAATGCTCAACTCATTGTAAATATCTTTAAATAAAACTATTAATATAATTAGAGTTGTCATTAGTCTAACGGTAGACTAAAATTTTAAGTGTTATGAAATGCTGCTAATATAACTTTGAAAAAGGTTAACATTTATTTATGGAATAACTCAAAAAGTTTTTGGGGAAAATAGTATAATTATTAAAAAGGCATTATTAATACAGTTTTTTTGCAATGAGATGAATTATTTAAGAATTTACAATAAATGTCTTCCTAAAAAAAAAAAAAAAATTGCCTAGATAAAATTGTATGTATATAAATATAATATATACTCTACCTGAGCAATAAATGTATAATAAACACAACCGTATTAAATTGAATCTACCAAAATAATTTTGAAATGTTGAATGTATTGTAACACTGAAAAATATATAACCAAATTATTTGTTTAAGCCCAGAGCGCTTATTTAGTGATAAATTGAAAATAAATTAAAATACCTAAATGTAGTAGGCAGCTCCCCGGTCAGTCAACACCTATCTGCAAGTGTCAGACCTAGTACATGGATTACAAAAAGACAGGGGGCGCCAACATAGTGCATTACAGAAAATTGACAATGCATAAATTCTCCAAAGGTAGGTATTTTCCGTACCAAATGTTAGTAGAATTAAAGCCAGTAGAATAGAATTCTCATTGGAAACACCGGACATCTATATCAAGCCTGGATAGTAGATGGATCCTTCCAATATGAACAGAGTGGTATTCAGAGAATCTGTGGACTTAAATATAACCACAATAGTGTGATACCATAAAGATAGAGACCAGACATCTCAAGGCACATGTAAATTTATTAGCAGCATATGAAGCACTGCTTCTAAGTAAAATCAATGCCCGTACATAAAAACAATTAAAATGAGCTTATCTGCACCTGCTACACAATCGTAGAAGGGTTTCCAGCCGGCGACACCTCTAGCACCCGACAGCGATCACAGGATACAGACGTGGTAAAACTCCGACGCGTTTCGTCTTATCAGTAAGACTTTTTTAAGGAGTAATATCAGCAACATGACTGCGGACCCCTAAATACTCGAATCCTCTTTTGCAAGGGCCAATCCAGGTGCAGTGCTCAGTCAATGGGTGGCACTCTCCTTAGCCCGATACATCACATCCGGTTTCAGCATTTCCGGTACCAGAGACATTACAACATCCGGACCAAGAGAAATGAACTTCATAGTCTGATATGTCACATATGGTTTAGCATATCAGATACAATATCCGATATGAAGCACTAATAATCCTATTTTATACATCAATAGACACAAGATATACAGAAATAGAATACATCAGAACACAGTGTGTCCAATCCTAACATAGATAATCTATCAGAGGTGATATATACATACAATGCACCAGACAAGAAGGGTATTAAGCTGTCTAATACATCAGAAAGGCTGACTATAATGGAGACAACATATATATAGATATTCCACAATAATGGTCAACTACCTAGGAGAAGAAGAAACAAATGTTAATAACCACAGACATTACAACTTAGACTAAGAAAGAGGCCATCTCAAAAGCTTCATTAAGGCCTTTAGGTGCCATAGTGTCCAATCTATATACCCAATACATTTCTCTACAGGTGAGTCTTTTAGCTAGATCTCCACCTCGTGAACCCAACACTACATGCTCAATCCATTTAAATTTAATACCACTGGGATCAGCATTTTGACAAGACAAAAAGTGTCTAGAAACTGTGTGTAAATCTGATCTATTCTTTATCGCCCTCACATGCTCCTGAAGGCGAAGTTTAAGAGCCCTCTTGGTCTTGCCTATGTAGACCTTCCCACAAGGGCATTCCAGTTGGTAAATTACTGATGTTGTGAGGCAATCAATACGATCATTAATTTTAAATTCCTTCTGATGTGATGAATCATAAAACACTTTATTCAACGGAGAAGTAAATCTACACATATTACAGTTATTACATTTGAAGAAACCTTTTCCCAGGTTCTCCAAGAAAGTGCCCTTATTTATCTTAACCTCTTTTAGTAAACTGGGTGTCAACATAGATTTCAAACTTCTAGTTCTCTTAAAAACAATATCTGGTTTTGTCGGAACCACAGGTCCCAAAATAGGGTCCATACAAATTAGCTTCCAATGTTTATTCAGAACAGATTTTATTTTTCTCTCATCTTTACTATATTCCGTAATGAAAGGAACAATATCTTTACGTCCCTTCTGATTTTTTCTCTTATAAGCTAACATTTCTTTTCTATCCGTATCAGTAGTTTGAATTAGTGCATCTGTAATAATCGGATCAGGGTACCCTCTCTCCCTAAATCTATCAGCGAATATAAGGAATTGTTCCTTAAAAGAATTGTCATCTGAACAATTTCATTTAATACGATTAAATTGGGATCTGGGGATATTGTCCTTCCATTTCATAAGATGACAGTTGTCATAATGCAGATAGCTATTTATATCTACCTCTTTTATAAAGGTTTTTGTATGAATCTCAGAACCTTTACTTTCAAGAACCAAATCTAGGTATTCTATGTTAGTATCGTTAATCTTAGATGTGAACCTCAGATTAAAATTATTTACATTTAGATAACACAAGAAATCCTCCAAAGGTTGAAGGGGACCATCCCAGATTAGAATAATATCGTCTATGTATCTACAATAGAAAATAATATACATAGAAAAAGGGTTATTCTCGCCATAGATAAACTCAGATTCCCATCTCCCCATGAGGAGATTGGCGAAACTAGGGGCGAATATAGTCCCCATCGCCGTCCCGCATGTTTGCAAGTAGAATTTCTCCAAAAACTTAAAATAATTCCTAGATAGAATGAATCCAATCATTTTGCAGATAAAGCTCTTATGTCCATCCTCTAAGGTCTCATCTAGCTGGAGATAATAGTTCACAGCTTCTATTCCTTTAGCATGATCAATAGAAGTGTACAAGGCTTGCACATCTATTGTTACCCATTTAAAGCTCGATTTCCATTCTACATCACCTAAAAGTTGTAGTAAAGAGGTGGAATCCTTCAAGTATGCGGGTAGAGTAACAACATACTGTTTAATAAAGAAGTCTACATATTGTGATGCGTGCGACGTAAGGGAACCAATGCCCGCTATAATAGGTCTCCCGGGGGGCTTGTTTAGGGATTTATGCACTTTAAGCAAATAATAAAAGATGGGAATAACAGGTGAATCCTGAAGAAGAAAAGAATACTCATCCTGGGTTAGTATATTTTCTCTAAGCGCCCCATGCAACATTACCTTTAACTCCTCCACAAACTCAACTGTAGGATCTTTTTCTAATTTATTATAAGATGTTTCATCGTTCAGTAATCTCAATGCTTCCGCAATATAGTCATCCCTATTTAAAATAACAATCGCTCCCCCCTTGTCAGCTTGCTTTATGACAATCTTGTCATTTACCATTAGGTTATCTAGTGCTTTTCTCTCAGAGGGAGAAATGTTTCTTTTACATTTTGCTGTAACATTAGTTTGACAAAGATCCTTCTTAACTAACTGAAAAAATGTATCTATATTACTACCCCTCGATTCAAGGGGATAAAATTTGGATGGCAATTTTAAGCCAGATATTGATACTTTACAATTTTCAGATTCAACAGTATTCTCATTCTTTTTCAAAAAATGTCTTTTAAGTGTAAGTCTCCTAATGAATCTGTTGAGATCTAGAAACAAATGGAAATCATTGGACAATTTGTAGGCGCAAAAGATAAGCCTTTACTAAGTAGTTTAAGCTTGTCCTGGGTAAAATTATAATCAGACAAATTAAAATTGTATGTATATAAATATAATATATACTCTACCTGAGCAATAAATGTATAATAAAAACAACCGTATTAAATTGAATCTACCAAAATAATTTTGAAATGTTGAATGTATTGTAACACTGAAAAATATATAACCAAATTATTTGTTTTATGTTAAAAGCTACTGATTCAAATAAAGGAAGTGTTACATTTGCTGTTGATAAAAGGATGTCCAGGATGTAATGCTACATATCAAATTTTGTATATATATATATATATATATATATATATATATATATATATATATACATATATATATATATATATATATATAAATATATACACAGTTTATATATAAACCGGTCAGACAACATTAAAACCACCTGTCTAATTTGGTGTAGGTCCCCCTCATGCTGCCAAAACAGCTTTCACCCACCAAGGCACGGACTGTACAAGACTTCTAAAGGTGTCCTGTGGTATCCGGCACCGGGACATTAGTAGCAGGTCCTTTACGTCCTGTAAGGTGGGAGGTGTGGTCTCCATGGTTCAGTCTTGTTTTTCCAACACATCCCACAGATGCTCAATCGGATTGAGATCTGGAGTATTTGGAGTCCAAGTCAATACCTGAAACTCTTTGTCAAGAGTCACTCTTTCCTCAAATCATTCCTGAACAATTTTAGCACTCTCTTGTTGAAAGAGGACACTGACATCAGGGAATACTGTTGCCATGAATTGGTGTACTTGGTCTGCAACAATGGTTAAGTAGGTGGTATGTCTCAAAGTAACATCCACATGAATGCCAGGATTCAAGCTTCCTCAGCAGAACATTGCTAAGAGCATCACACTTTCTCCGCCAGAATGCCCACTTCCCATAGTGCATCCTGGGGGTAAATGTATCAATATGCAGGTTCTTCAACACCCGCGTGTTCAGCCTCTTCCGCGATTAAATTTCAAGCGGCGCTGCATTGTAAAGGGTTAACTTCCCTTTACAATGCAGCGCCGCTTGAAATTTAATCGCGGAAGAGGCTGAACACACGGGTGTTGAAGAACCCGCATATTGATACATTTACCCCCTGGTGTCATTTCTTCCCCTGGTAAATGATGCACATGCACCCGGACATCACATGATGTAAAAGAAAACGTAATTCATCAGACCAGGCCACTTTCTTTCATTGCTCCATATTCCAATTCTGGCACTCACTAACCCATTGTAGGCGCAGTCAGGGGTGAACAAGAGTCAGCATGGACAGTCTGAACGGTCTGCGGCTATGCAGTCCCATACACCGCAAGCTGCCATGCACTGTGTGTTATGACACCTTTCTATCATAGCCAGCATTAACTTTGTCAGCAATTTGTGCTACAGTAGCTCTTCTGGGGGATTGGACCAGACGGGCTAGCCTTTGCTCCCCAGATGCATCATCAAGCCTTTGGCACCCATGATCCTGTCGCTGGCTCACCGGTTCTCCTTCCTTGGACCACTTTTGGTACATACTAACAACTGCATGCCAAGAACACCCCACAAGACCTACAGTTTTGGCTATGCTCTGACCCAGGCATCTAGCCATCACAATTTGGCCCTTGTCAAAGTCGCTCAGATCCTTGCGCTTGCCCATTTTTCCTGCTTCAAATAACATCAACTTCAAGAACTGACAGGTTACTTGCTGCCTAATATATCCCACCCCTTGACAGGTGCCATTGTAACAAGATAATCAAGGTTATTCACTTCAATTGTCAGTGGTTTTAATGTCATGGCTGATCGGTGTATTATAGTCATTTGTAGCTACACATTCACTGTGTCTGTGATTTTACATTTCAAGACAGAATTAACAAAACATTTAGTTCCCACCAAGCCCTAAAATTTGATCACTCTAATCTCAGAAAAATGACAAATAATATAAAAAGATATAACATATTTTACTTTGTAATTATTTATTAAAAAAAAACAATAATCCAACTTGAGGAAGCTATTTGTGAAAAAGTACATGCTATGATTCAGGTGCTTGTCTGTCCGAGAGGGCATCGTTACACAAGACTTCTGTTTTTTCACACCCAAGTTGTACTGTGCTTTTTAGTTTTAGGAGAGAAGAGGGGCTTTCTCCTGGCCACTCTTCTATGAAAGGAAGGAATTCCTGATGATCTAATAATGGAATGCACTTGAGTCGCGGTACCTGGCACAAATTATTTTTCTTATTGATATAGAAGCAGCAAGGGTGTAAAAGGTATAAAGGTGTACTTAATTTTCACATATGGCATTGTCATGTTTGCTTACTACAGTAAAAAATATTATAGCCTATGTCACATGAGAATAGATATATCAAATGTCATGACTTGCTGGAGACTAGGGAGACCCCTAGATGTTTGTTAATTATGTTAAATCACAGATTTCAAAGAGGCTTTGCTTCCTTTTCGTGTGTGTGTGTATACATATATATATATATATATATAAAACAGGAAATGTGATATTCTATTATTTGAGAAAAAGAAGCCAATTTTATTTCAGCATACTGAGAAAAATAAATACGGAGAGAACAAAAAACAAAAATGTTTTTTTTTACCATTTTAAATGACTGGTTATGTAAAAACATAAGGTGCCAATATAATAGTATTATATTTTGCTACACTAGCATCTTATTAAATATTGCTTCAAAAATAGAGATATAATTTTAAAACAGAAGGAATGGGAGATGTTAATCCTGTGGAATCTGATATGGGGCAATTGCTTCAATTATAGCAAAAAAAGAAATAAAAAAATAATGTACCATTTGCTTGCAATGCTTGAATTTTATTGCACTTCTACATAACATGTTAGTGAGATATGCAAGAAAAACATTAATTATGTTTGTATCTTCATATATGCATACAAATATATATAGATAGATAGATATATAAGATGGTGTCTGTAAATGTCATTTTTAAAGAAAAGCAATCTATGTATGTGTTGTAAAAATATGTGCCATACGATTTCAACATGTGGGACGAGTAATATAAAACAGAAGAAATGGATATTTTAAATATATATATATATATATATATATATATATATATATATATATATATATATATAAAGTTCATCATAGGACTACGCTAAGAACATATGTTATTTTTTATAGAGGAAGTTTCTTTCATGTTTGTTTATTTTTCTGTGCTAGAAGCGTTGCATGCTTTGTATGATGTCATTTTTTCCACTTGCTGTTAGCTCAAGCTTCAAGAGTTTATGTTTACTCAACTGTAGCTTACTTACTGATTGTAAATATTTTAATGTAAAAAATAAAACATTTCTTTGTTATTAAAACTGTCGTTAAGATGTGTTTCAATTACTTCAAGCATTAAACATGCAATAAACTGTGTATAAATTAAAAATCCATACAACTTAAAATGATGCATATTTTACACAATGATTAATAAGAAAGACATGTATAAGTTAATAGAACAGAGAAATACACAATTATATGGAACACTCAGTAATAAGTATGGTTTATATCCTATTAACAGTATAGAGATTTGCACCAATTCTACGGGACACAAAAGGTAATAATAATGGCTTATGTCAAGTTAACAGAATAGAGAATTACACCAATTATACAGAACACAAGTTAATAAGAATAGCTTATGTCAATTTAATAGAATAGAGAATTACACCAATTATACAGGATACAAGTTAATAAGAATGGCTTAAATCAGGTTAATAGAACAGACAATTATACCAATTATATAGAACAACAGAAGTATTACTTGCAAAATTGTCATTTATTAAAGCTGTACTACCACTTAGTATATACTAACTGACATAATAGCCATAGCCCTAACACAAAGCAACATCTGCTTTCTGTCTGTAAATGTATGTTCTTTTTTTTTTTAACTCAAAAGTTTTTTATTAAATTTTTTAGAAAAGCATATTACAAACATAGCAGTGGTTGCAGAGTACATACAGCAGATCAGTTAAATTGAACAATCCACACTGCTTAGATAAACAATCAAACAAGTAAATAAAAATAAGAAAAAACATTGGTACAGACAACAACACATCTTATGACTCAGTATACATAAGCCGACGATGGCAAAGAGAACAGACAAGTAAAACAGATGGATAAAGGGGGGGAGGGGGGGGACAAGACAAGAGACTATCCGGTTATAGAAAGTGTACCAGTGGGTTTAGCCCAAGTACCCAACTTAACTCAAAAACTATTCCACAGTACTCACGGATCAAAGATTGAGCTGTGATTCGTAAAGTACTCATACCATATAAACCACTTAACAAGCGGGGAGGAAGCCCCTGTAGACAGATTAAAACCTATGGTTTCCATTTTGTAGCTATGTTGGATCTTGTTAATAATTTTAGGGAGTGCTGGAATTAGAGGTGATTTCCAGTTCTGGGCTATTGCAGCTCTTGCTGCAATGAGAATATGTCCAGTGACATAATGATTGTGTCGCTGGAGATGTTTAGGATACAGATGAAGTAATGCCATATCTGGGGAAGGAGAGATATTATTTTTGGAGACCTGAGAGATTAAATGAAAGATTTCGGTCCACAATGGTTGAAGTTTCGAGCAAGACCAAAAGATGTCCATAAGCGTACCAATTTCACCACAATTCCTCCAACAATATTTAGATTCTGATGGCCAGATTTTATGCAGCTTATCTGGAGTAAGATATAACCTGTGAACAATTTTAGTCAACATTTCCGAATGGTTAATACACTTGGACATCTTCTATATGTTTAGGAAGACTCTTCCCCATACCTCTTCTGAAATAGTGATATTTAGGTCGGCTTCCCAGACAGCTTGAATCGGTAAAACCCGATTGTCAATGGGAGTTAAGAGTATTTAGTACCATAGGGAAATTCAACCTGCGTGGGATGTAGGGGAGAGAATCACCTTGATACCAGGGGGAGGGGTCCCATCACCCCCAAATGCGAGGGGCGTCTTTGTAACCAGTGCCTTACTTGAAGATATTTGTAAAAATCGCGGACAGGGATATCATACTTAGCTTGTAATTGAGAGAAAGGGGGAAGAGACCCTCCCTCCAGGAGGTCCTGCACACGTCTGGCTCCTTGCCTGTGCCAAGAGTCAAGACGGAGGTCTGGGATTAGTTGCGATAGTGCTATTGTAGAGAGGCTAGAGGAAGGGAGCTGGTAGTCTGGGAAAAGGGACATCATCTTATCCCAGGTGGTGAGAGAATCTCTTATGCTCCTTAATGTGAAGACTTGATTAGGTCTACTAGGTTTGTCCAGCCATAATAGATCTGCTAATGGGAATGGAGAGAGACTATGCTGTTCAATGTCCACCCATGGTTTTTTCAGTGGGGCGGAGGCCTGCCAATCTCTGAGCTGATCCAAAATAGCCGCCTGTTGATATGCTTCTAGTTTGGGAGCGGCTAAGCCACCTTTTATTTTAGATCTGAACATTCTCTCTCTAGAGAGCCTAGACTTTTTGTTGTTCCAAATAAACTTGAACGCAATAGTATAAAATTTCTTAAGAAGGGACATAGGAGTTATAAAGGGAATATAGCGGAACAGATACAGTATCTTCGGGAGCAACATCATCTTTACCGTTGCCACTCTACCAATCCAAGATATCTCATAGTTTGTCCATGACTTTGCAAGCTTATCAAACTGTCCCAATAGTGGCTGGTAATTACACTCAATGACTAGCTTAGGATCCATAGGTATGCGTATGCCTAAGTATGTCATTTAAAGGGGACACCACTGGAAATTATAAAGCGATTTCAAAGAATTCAAAGCTTCTTGTGTGAGGGCCACCCCTAAAACCTCTGTTTTAACAGTGTTTAGTTTATAATAAGATACTTCTGAGTACTCTTTCAGGATTCTAGATACCGCAGGGATAGAAGTCTCAGGATTTGTAATAAATAGAAGTACGTCATCAGCAAAGAGACAAATCTTATGATGATATTTACCGATAACCGTGCCCTTTACTTCTTCGGACGATCTGATCTAGCAGCCAAGGGTTCTATAGCCAAAGCAAAGATCAGAGGGGAAAGGGGGCAAGCTTGTCTGATACCGTTAGTGATCTGGAAGGCCGAGGAGAGGAATCCATTGCTGAGAACCCTGGCTGAGGGGATAGTGTACAAGGTAGTTATGGCTTGAAGGAAAAAACCTCCAAATCCAAATTTGGAGAGGACAGCAACCATATATTCCCAGTGAATTCTATGGAAAGATTTTTCCGCGTCCAAAGACACCAATAATAAGAGAACTGAGCTAGCTAAGATGTTCAGGACCCTCCTAGTATTATCGGGGGCCTGTCTTCCAGGTACAAAACCCACTTGATCTAGGTGGATTAACTGCGATAGAATAGGATTTAATCTGTTGGCTATCATCCTAGCAAAAATTTTAAGGTCTAGATTAAGAAGCGCTATAGGTCGATAATTGTGGCAGTACGAAGGATCCTTTCCTGGCTTTGGGATGGTGACTATTCGGGCCTCAAGCATTTCTGCCAGAAAAAAGGTGTCATTAGTGGCAGAGTTGAACAATTTGGTAAGTACCGGGATTAGCTCGGACTGGAAGGAGGAATCGAAGTCCAGGGTAAATCCGTCCGGGCCTAGAGCCTTCCCACGCTTCATAGCTTTTATAGCGGCCTTTACCTCTTCCTCCGTCCATTCTGAGCACAGAGCCTCCACCTCCTCAGGAGATAAGGATGGAAGTGAGACAGATGCAAGAAAATTGTTAATTACTTCACTAGAGGGCTGGGTCAGAGTTACGTCTTTCTTTAGGTTATACAGATCCTCATAATAAGAGGCAAACCTGTTTGCTATAGAGAGAGGATTTGAAATATGAATGCCTTGTGGGTTACGTATAGATTTGATCCTATTGATAGCATTCTTCCCGCGAAGTTTACGGGCCAGTAATTTGCTAGCTCTGTTACCTAATGTGTAAAATCTCTGGTTTAACTTAGCTATGGCATTATTTATTTGTAGCAGTGAAATTTCGTTAAATTTCCTAGGCATATTCTCTATTTCATGCTTAACCTTAGTGTCTCGGGGGTTATGTTTATGTAGAGCTTCTAGGGACGCTAATTTTGACTCATAAGAAGTCAGTACCTCTGCTTGCGTTTTCCTAATTGCCGCTGCAGCCTGGATTGCTGAATCTCTCATGACAGCCTTAAGGGCACACCAGTGAGTATATACATTGGTGTCTTCAGGTTTATTAGTTTCTAAGTAGGACTCCAAGGCATCACTCATTATCCGAGAGCCTTCCGGACTAGCCAGTATGTACTCTGCCAATCTCCAGGGTCTAGACAGACGGTTCCCAGCAATGGACTCTAGGTGCCACACCATGGGGGCATGATCCCACCACGTAATAGGAAGGATTTAAATTTTTTTACAACGTTGGTGGGACCATTTGTAAGATAGAACCATATCAATTCTAGAATATGAGTTATGTACATGTGAAAAATATGTATAATCCCTTTCACCCGGGTGGTACACCCGCCACACGTCATACAGGTCATATTCTGACAGCACCTGAGAGAACGCTAGAGAAACAGCATTAAACGAAGACATAGACTGTTTGGAGAGGGTAGATGAGCGATCTAACTTCGGATCCGGGGCTACATTATAGTCCCCCATACAAAATAACATCCCACGTTTAACTTTATGCACAGCTTGGCACAGCTTTCTGAGGATAGGGAGCTGCCGCGTAATTGGAGCATAGAGAGATACCAACGTAATATACTGGCGGCCCATCTTCCCCACCAAAATTAAGTATCTGCCGTTCTTGTCAGAAATCTGTTTCTCCATTTTGAAGGGACACTTAGCACCTATCAATATAGCTACTCCGTTTCTCTTAAATGGCCCTGAAACAGCATAACATGTAGGGTAGGTAGAATTATAAAATTGCGGTGAGGAGTGGCTCGAAAAGTGTAAAAGTATGTTCTAATCCGTGCTGCACCGTTACCTGACAATAGCAGTGAAACACTACATTGATGAGCCCCATAGCAAAATTTGAAAGGAGGCCATGTTAATGCAGTATGTCCTCTTGCGGACCATGCTCTGTCTCAGCTTCCCTGCTCTTGCACTGATATTATGGTGGGTACAGGCAGTGGTGAAACTACTGCCATAGCACTGAGTGTGGTGGCTATGGGGCCCCATTTATCTTCAGGCTCTGTAGCCACAGCACCCTCTGCAATGTCTATAGTTCTGCCACTGCCTGACAATATAGGGAGACTTGTTAGTGATTTGTCCCCGCATATAAGTAACGCTAAACATAATTTGTTTTCTAAGTGATATCACACAGAGTTTCCATTGACTAACCAGGTTTTGATTTATAAGAAATAGTATGGTTTAACTAAAAAAGCGTTAATGCCTTGACACCCTGGGATAGCGCTAACAACATTTTTAAGCTAGCTCCAGCTCCTAGTTCCATTATCCCTCTATTAGACAACCCTAAATTCCCTCCAGGCTGCATTTCAGCTTCTTTTCAGTTACGAAAAGAGAGAGGCATTAGATATTTGAATGATATTACTAAATACCCCTCTTTCCCTTTATTTGATGAAATTAAAATAAATTTAACACCCAAATATGCAATTGAACTTTCACTCCTCAGTCAAATCACAACTTTGAGTTTCTTTCACTTAACAACTAAAGGCCTAATATCCCTTTTGCACTGGGAACTAAAACCCACAGAACCTGTTTTGAGAGATCCACATGAACGAATTTGGGAATGGAATCTGGGCGAGACTCTGGATTGAGAAGAAGTAAGAGCTAATACCACTTTGAGTTCTATCTGTGTAAAAATAAAAGTTAATGCATATGCGTTATTATGTCACTGGTATTTAGTCCCCACCAAATTATTATTATTTTTTTCCTGACACCTTTGCAATTTATGGAAAGGCTGCCCAGTTGAAGACTCATTTGACGGCAGCAGTGCGGATACACCATGGAGAGATATAGTAGTGAGAGGTATGTGAGAATCGCCTCTGTTAGATATTGTTCATGCCTGCAATACCATGTTTCACCACTATGTTGTTCTACTGTGCTATTTTGCAGCCTGCTATAAAACGTATTGCTTTATGATTGTTATTCAGCTAAGTAAAAATTAGTTTACAGCATGCATAGAACAGCCCCTTTTCTCTAAGTTTTGCTTCTATGAATGAGCATACACAGACACTACAGTCACCACCCAGAATGTCTCCCAAGATAATCATCCTCCTGTCCTTTCCTTTGGCTACACATCACCTCACAACCCCCATGAGTGGACTGGCTCACAGAAAACCACAGGTGGCCCCACTACCTAAGCATCCTGCTCCTAACCTAGAAGGATGGACCCCGACAGTGCACGGCTCCCTGCACTCTCTCTGGTTGTAACATAATTAGGTCCCATCTGTGAGACTATCAGTGGAGAGGGGTCAGGAGAAGCCAGGCAAACAAGTACATGAGAGAAAAGAAGAAAAAGCTGACATGAGTCCTAAGGTAAGTAAAGTAATGTAGGGTTGGTAAGAAGTATGGGGGTTTGAAAGAAACAGGGGGTTGTCCTTGTGGAGAAGAGCGGAGGATGGAACAACAAATAATACTCATTATTAACATGCCATGATGGGGAATAGCTAAGAGGGTCTTTCAAAATTTTGCTATGAGGTGCAGTAGTTACTAATAGTGCCACTACTCATGGGGCAGATACACACTCTACAATCCACTCTACAATCCATATTCATGGGCAAATTTAAAAATCCACATTCGGGGGGCAAAATCACTCCAAACAAATGATCAAGATTTATACTTCACTATCCACCTATCAATCACAGATTAACACTCACAAGCTACACAATGGGAATAGATTTGCACACCACATTGCACACAAAAGGTACAAATTTACACTCAACAATCCACCCACAAAGGGCAGATTCACACACCACAAATGACACATAGTGGAGATATTCAAGGGTCAGAGACACAGTCTACACTGATTTAAGAAAGGGACATTTTACCTGGGACCAGAGGTGGACTGCAGTGGTAGAGTTATTTATGATTTTATTATTAATTGTATGTAACTTGTTTATAGATATATACATGCAACAGATATATTTTGATGAAATCCATATAACAATTTATGAGGTATCAACGCTAAAATACTTTAATATCTTGGGACATTTTTGTCCTATTGTACTCCATTCTTCTGCCTTATTGATCCCTTATAATATACAGAATATTTATGCTATAATTGCTGTCTGTATGAAATATCCTCATTTGAATCCATGCTAATACATGTTATTTTTAAACTGTATAAAATGCTGCTATAGGTAAACTTTGTTTTATAGATATTTATATATGTCAATCTTATATCTATTATATACTATTATATTGTAATAAGATTATAAGAACAGCTAATTACCTCCCCTTTTTCTTCTCTGACTAAATAAGAGATCACACAGTCTCGTTTGGCAGTAGCTACATTTCTTTTTTTTTTTAAAATCTTGATAATATAAATAACAGTTAATTGGTTCCCAAGGTAATTTGTTTTCTTTATGTAATGTGGTTACGGGTACATGTGCCATTAATTTAGGGTGAGAGTGAGGGCTAATTTAACAGTAGGTGAGAGTTATTAATTTATTGGTGTGGTGATGTAGACTAATCACCTCAGTATCAGCTGTTATCTGTACTTGCGATCGTGCTGTTGCGAATACATATCTTGACCTTGACGATAACAACGTACAGGTACTAATTGTACATAAACAAGACAAAATCAAAACACATCATTTTTTTGAAGCCGCAAAGCTACAATAAAGTTCTTCTAATATTTTTAACAGTCGATGTCAGTTGCCTCCCCCTGCTACCTACTCAACGTAACTAATGGAAATAATGGAACGTAACACAAACAAGTTTGAAGACAATGATGATTTTTTTTAATGTTTAAACACTGAATTTGTTGGCGGTACCAATAAATATAATCTTAAGTTTACATTTTTGTTCCTGTGAGTAGTTCTGTAGGTAGGGTCCCAGTGCACTGCTATGCCCGGGGCCCTATAATGCTGTTAAGACAGCCCTGATTCAGTCATCGCAGACACTGTACCAGAGTGAGAGAAGAATCACTCAGGTGAGGTGACCAGGCAATTATTCTTCTTTCCTTCCGACCCCTCTAGTGGCTAGCCACACCTCTTTGGCATCTGACCACACCCCTGTGGTGGCAGGCCACTACCCTTCAGCGAGGCACTATCACCCAGCAGTGTCGTACTATTATACCATTGTATTCCCCTAGTGGGCCTTTCATGCCCCAGTCCAACACTGCAAACACCCTTCCTAGTCTTAGAATTCTCTACCTTGAAACATAGCTATAAGAGGACACATTAAAACAAACCTGTGAGTTCCTTTTATTTCTGCACCTATAACTGCACTGCAGATATATGATGGGAGCCTTAATACTGCTTATTTTTGCTAGCGCTTCTTTGAGGTACAGGTAAAAATAAGCAAAGATTTCAGGATCATCATCATCACCATCACCACTTATTTATATAGCGCCACTAGTTCCGCAGCGCTGTACAGAGAACTCATTCACATCAGTCCCTGCCCCATTGGGTCTTACAGTCCAAGTTGCCTAACACACACACACACACACACACACATAGACTAGGGTCAATTTGTTAGCAGCCAATTAACCTACGAGTATGTTTTTGAAGGAAACCGGAGCACCTGGGGTAAACCCACTCAAACACGGGGAGAACATACAAACTCCTCACAGATAAGGCCATGGTCAGGAATTGAACTTATGACCCCAGTGCTATAAGGCAGAAGTGCTAACCACTCAGCCACCGTGCTGCCCATGATGACCAGGATGACATACTTTCGCTATTATTTAAGTTTCCCCCTTTAATTGCTATTTGCAACCGGCACTGCCACATAATGTACAAAAAGCCTTTCTGTTCACATTTTTGTCTAAATTTACAGTCAAATAGCTCCATTAGCTTATCAGTAATCATATGGGAAAGTTTAAAAAAATGGTTAGAGTGCCTTTAAGTCTGGAGGAAGCCACAACAGCAGGCAAAATATAGTATTTGCATTATAATTATGTCAATGATTTATTAAATGACCATTGCATTGAAAAATATTTTCTATTATAAAAACAAGGGAGTTTCCATGTTTGAGTCACACTTTTTTCAAAAGAAATGACATTATAGTGAAAGGCAGGTGTTCTTCCAAATTATATCGCCAATAAATTGCAATGTTCTGTTCCTAATAAAAACACTTTATTTTTTTCTGAGAGTAAGCAAAATGCCAGCTGCACTCATATTAAGAACTACAAATTTGCAGTAAAGTATGAGCAAGTGCATAGAATAACTAAAGAGCATGCCTTTGTGAACTTCGGAAGAAAAATAATGAGTACATAACCCTTTATCTCTTTTGCAATCATCATGTTCAATACAAGGTTTCAAATTGACTTAAAATATACATTACAACACTAAGCCATTTTCACATAATTATTAGAAAGAAATCAACAACTAAAATCTGGCACAGAAAAATACGAGGAAGTGTTATCTTAAGTAAACACAGTGTATGTGCATTCTCTGGACAAAATAAGAAGTGAAACTTATCTTGAACTCTCCCTCTCCGACATTCTCCATATGTTTCAAATCGCAAGGAAATGGAAAACCTCATACTTGCCTGATATGTGACACAATGTACTGTAGTAACACCTATTCCTTCCATATTCATGCATTAAAATGGAGGGATGCCTCCAAATTAAAGTTTAGATGTACATTATTAGTTATTTTGTCTAATTCTTTTCTAACCTAATTAGGCTTTAATGCTGACCAAACAAGCAGCAATATCAGTGGCAATATGAGAAATCGGCTGATATTCTGCATAAAATAATAATAATAATAATAATAATAATAAGTGTTCTCTCTGAAGGTCAGAAGTCTCCTGTTTTGTGACAATAAGTACAGAAATTCTGAGTATATTTAATGCATATATTGCAATTCAGGAAAAGAAGAGTCAACTACAGAACACAAAATTCTCTAAAGAAAGAGGAAGTGTTCTCTTCTTATAAATGAAAGTGTGTACATGAAATGTAAACTTTTATCACCCTATATGATAGTGCTGATCTGCATTGTGACAGATACTTGCTGAGCATAGAAAGAACAGTCAGTAAGTCATTGACCGCAGTTCAGTTACCATCCTTACTAATAGCATGGCTTTATCTTCAACAAGAAAGTCCCACATAGAATATAAGATATTTAAGTAATTGGCATCATATCATGGAGTGACAGTATTGCTTAGACAAATGTTACCATTACTCTATTGGTTATAACAAGCTCAGTTTTGCTTTGAAGGCAGTAGTTAGCCTTAGAGTCAATCTGAGTGACAACAAAGAAGAGGAGAAAGGGGAAATTGTGATTTTGCCACTATGGTAATCTATCAGTTAGGCACTCTTTGGCATGGACTGTGACTTTATTTGTACTATTTGCAAAATTTCCATTCTCAGGATGATAGTTATGACTGCCCATTACTGGTGTCATGGAGTATTATGTGTCAGGAGCCGTCCCCGCTGTTCCTCTGTGAAACGGGCATGGCGGCCTGATAGTTTCCGGCCATCCTCCCGCCATCGGGTGCATGGACACTGGCACGTCCCATTGCTAGGCAACAAGATGCTGCCTCCTATCACAGCTTGGCTTCCTCTACTTAAACCCTGTTCTGGCACCATTAGGGTGTCAGAGTATCAGGTCTCCTGTTCTCCAGCATTATTTTATGTTCCTACTCCTGTTTTGGTTCTGACCCAGCTCCCCTGACTTCTTTTCTGGATTGTGCCTGTTTGCCTCTGTTGTGACCTCGGCTTATCGACCATTCTTATGGATTCCCTTTTTAGTCCTATCCTTGTGACCTTGGCCGGTTTCACTTCTCTGCGGATCTCCCTTCAGTACCGCCTGTTCCTGTTTGGTTTTTGACCCGGACCGTTCTGACCACTCTCAATCATTACTCTGGTAATTGTCTAGATGGATCGCAACCTGCGTACCCTGTGCAGCTAAACCCAAACCTCCTTGCAGGGGTCCCTAGTGAACACATGGGGTACATTAGACTCTGCACGTTTTGGCTCAGTGCCGCTAATACCAGGTAGTGGTTTCTGAGCATCTGTAGTCCACAGCCCTCTACGAAGCCTGACACATTGCCTGTTTGTAAGACTACCAAACACTGGGCAGCAAGCACTTAAAAGTGCCAGTTTGGGCTCATTTTCTATTCAATACAAAGCCGTGGTATGATCATTCTACATTGCTTGATCCACCTACAATGGCAGAATTACCACATGAGCATTAACAGAGGCGTTCTTTCTTGTTATAAACTTTAAACAGGCTCTACATCTACAAATGCTGAGGAATTTCATTAGTACCATGACATTCCACTTAGGGTGGCTGTAAAGGAAATGGAAGTGCATGACACATGATGAGTTACAGGAACTGAAGCATGTGCTGAATAATTCAGTACATTATTATTATTATTATTATTATTATTATTATTATTATTATTGTAATTCATTAGTTGTGAAAACAGACGTTGATTATGGCCCTACCCAGCTGGGCTTACAATCTAAGAGGTGTGGAGGAACAATTGATACCTAAGGTAGGTGGGTGACTATTGGCAGAAACAGATTTTATGTCGTCATGCAAGCAATAATGATCTGCAATTATATGCGAAAAATAGAGTGTCATAATCACTCTTTATAAAGAACAACAGGAGGAGTTACAGAGTTGTACTTAAGGCAGTGTAATTTTATAGAGTTGTTCAGATTTATATATATATACATATACACATAGATAGATAGATAGATAGATAGATAGATAGATAGATAGATAGATAGATAGATAGATAGATCATACTTGCCAACTCTCCCGGAATGTCCGGGAGACTCCCGCATATCGCGAGAGTCCGGGCAATCTCCCTGATCGGCAAAATTCGGTTTAAACGCCCCGCCCCCGGTGTAAAATGACGTGATTTGCGCCATCACGTCAATGCCACGATTTCGGCGCCCTGCACGCCCATGTCCCAGCAGGCATCTCCCGGAAGAAAGAAAACAAATGTTGGCAAGTATGAGATAGATATGGAGGGTGTTTTCTATATGTAGTGTATATATTATTTAAAAGGCATGTATGTTCATAATATGTGAATTGCACATAATATGTGCACCGGACCTAAAAGCCAAGATGTGCTTAAAGTTACAGAATCCGCAGCTTCTGACGGGGCAGCGAGGTTCTGGCCTCTGTAGAACTACACCCCTCACTGCAGGGCTCATGGTCCGCTATGTCAGCAGTTACACCCCTGGTGCATGTTCTCCCCACATGCCCCTTGAGGCAACATGTTCCTTACACAAGAGGTGTGACATTAACTCGTTCAGAACTCACTGGATGTTACATTTAAAACATAAATCTTGCACAATTACTTCCCGATTATGTTCGATTTTACACTTATATGTTGTTTTTTTTGTTCTGTTTTTTTACATTTATCAGGAATCTAATTGGTTGAATGGAAAACACACATCAACAGATATAAAACAGCATGTATGAACACAGCACAACACTGTCACTATAAGACTTGTGAGAGGGCCATATACAGTTTTGTGTCTTTTCAAGCAGATTCTAAGTGCATGAAGAGACTGAGATGTAGTGCTTTCAGTCAATAGTGTTTTTATTACATCAATTATGAAAGGTTGTGGTTTCCTTACAGTGACAAAAACAAGTGCTGCTTAACACAGAAAATGCTGCCATAATTACATGTATTTAAAGTTCCGTTTCTTTATGAAACATTTTCTATTATGGTTGACATAGAATCTCAGCTAATGTGACAAAAGTTGATACCGAGAGATAATGTTACCGTTGCTCACATAAAAGCACAGATTTATGAGGACTAGCATGATTTGGCCAACACATATTATATTTTCCAGTGTTTTCATGTTTATGTCCAAATTTAACAAAATGTGAAAAGTCCAAAACGTCATGAGATCATCGAGTAAGTTCAGGCAGCACATTAAGCTTTGGAGCAATAGTTATATTTTACATTATCACAATAATCTCCTTTTTGGATGACTTAATTATGTGTAATTATTAAAACAGTGGTTCAAAGGCTGCACACAGAAAGCCTTGGTAAACCTTTGGGTTATGTTGTTAAGGACAGTGAACAAGTAATACAACATTTTCTATTGCCCCTGGAATATATGAACACTTTGGAGAAGATTCTGCTTTATAACCAGCACCAGTCCTATAGTGTGTTAGAATTTTGGGTGTGTTCTGTGTTTCACAATTGTTAATTATGTATGATTTCAGTTTTCTACTGGAAAATATGACAGTCACAACAAGTGTGGGAGATAAACATGATATTTTGTTCATTATTATGAACAATATCTAAACATAGATTTTGTAGGCGTTAGTCTGATGAATAAAATAGGGGCACGCCCATTGCTGAAAATGACAGATATTAATTTAAATGTAATGTTGCATATGTGGGTGTGTCAGGATTCAACCTCTTTTCCAGGATCATCACTTGCACCTGCCTCACTACTTTATATGTCCACCTTGTATTTTGCTGGTCAGTGATTGTTGTAGTCTTTATCTTGTGCTTTGGACAGTCTGCTTTCCAGTGTTTGTTCTGGTGCTGGTGCATCCTTGGTTCTACCTGTTACCACCATTCCTACTCAGTCTGCCTGGATTCTTCTAGCATCTAGTCCGCAGCAATTGCCTGTGTCTTGTAATCATCTGCATTGAAGATGTCCTTTGTTCCTGCAATTATGTGTTATCCAGTATCTGTTCAAAGACTGTTACTTTCTATCCAGCCACACCCGGATTGTGTTTCTTTATTTATTACACTATCTGGACTGTGTTTTCTTTATATCCTGCAATACCAGGACTGAGTTTTCTTTATACCCTGCTATTATTGGAGTTTGTTTTGTTTTGCCATGTTCCATGATTTTTTCAACTAAGTGTTTGTCATACAATAAAACAGTTATTCTCTTCACCTGTTACTGACTCCTTTTGCTATCATTGCAATCACCCTGTTACCATAACAGAGTAGCTCCTGCCTATTCTATATACTGCTAACTGTAGGTTACAAGGTTCCTGACACTAGATGGAAAAATAGTAACGTATGGGACAATTGCACAGTACGAAATGTAAGCATAAAGTGTAAAATACCTATAGCACCCAATGGAGGTGATTTATGAAGAGCGCTTAATGCCAATTGTAAAACACCTTGATTTTGCACTGCTTTGCCTATATGGTCAGCTTAGTACACATCAACGTGTCTCCCTGCTCTCAGTAGAATACATCACGCTGCAGAGCACCGTGGCGCCTTACAAATCTACGATAATAATAATAATCTCAATTGTTGCACTGTGTAAAAGTGACATCAAAGAGCCTTCTACCACTCCAGTACCACCTGTTTCAATAATATACAATCTTTCAATCTACTTCTTTCCTAAAATGCTTTTTGTGTGCTTTTATCAGATGATACATTTTGTCTTGTCCTGTTTGTTTTACCTTTTACGTAAGCATATTATTTTAGATTGAGTAAGAATTATTCAGCTGGTTACAGTGAGCATATATTTACTAGGAAATTACAGGGGGAAATAATGATGATGATGATGATGCACAATATTAGTTATGTAACCAAACAGATGGAAGGGTTATCTATGATGCTTAGAAGCATTAGTATCATTGTGTACATGTCATTGCCTATGAATGAGATGGGGAAATAATTGAATACTTACACAATAATCCAGTGTCTTCTTTCAACACTGTTTTTGTTTGTTACAGGTGTTCTCCAGATTTAGTCATAGTAAGTTTGTTTACAAAGTAGTAACCACTGCTGACTAAAGGAATATTTCTGACTGAGTCACGTATAATAGATTCTCGCTTTATTAAGCCAAGTGATCAAAACAGTGTCCCGCTTAAATGATTCATATGTGATTGTTTAATTAGGTGCAATTAGGTATTACAGAGTGACATTTTCTTCAAGCAAAATGTATGATCAACTGTCTTCGTGTATGATGATAAGTGGAATGTATAGAAATATATGTGATACTAATTTATATGTTACATGCCATAATAATTATATGTTGGTCATGTGTTGATTAATCTCTTACTATAAGGTAAACATTATGTCCAGTTAGCCAACGTGATTCATAGTTTCAAACTGAGGACAGGGATAACAAACACGATGTATCCTTTGTTAACCTTTTAAATACTGGACACATTTTGCACATCAATCACTAGATCTAACATTAGGGACCTGAGTCATTAAGGAAAGTAAGGCAAAAAGAAGGAGTAAATGTTGTCTGGGAAAAACTATGTTACATTGCATGGGGTGCAAATTAGTTTATTATTTTGTACTTAAGTTAAATACTGGCTGTTTTTTTCATCTAGCACACAAATACTTGATAGCTTTATTTTTACACTTTTACCCCAACTATAAATCTGTCTCCACATTTTAAATTTACTTCACCCGCCAATGGAACATGGTTTTTGCCCAGGTGCAAAGTTACTCCTATTTTAGGCTCTGCTCTCCTTAATGACTCAGGCCCCAAGTGTTTATAGTATATAATATATTATGTCCGGAAGACTAACTTGTTCTATATATATATATATATATATATATATATATATGTGTGTATATATATATAGATATATAGATAGATAGATATATATATAGATATAGATATATGTAGGTAGATATATATATATGATTTCACCAAAGAGAATGACTCTTTTTATAAATGGAATATATGCATGGAAGCAGGAAAACTAAGTGAAAAAATATGTGTTAAGTTCTGTCACAGTCACACTTCTCAAAGTCCTGTTAACTTCTACACAAAGTAGCTGTTTTTTCCAAGAATAAGGTCTTAAAAAATTATGCCAAATTGACTGATTTTTGTGATCATGAAGAAAGCTGAATATTCACAATAACATGCCAAGTTCTGTGCATAAATGAGATTTTATTTGCCAGTATGTAAGAATATAGTGAGCTGCGAGATATTATGTATAATTCTAATGAATACATTTTTAGCAGCAGTACACAATAGCATGATTAGAGGGTTTTAAACTAAACAATTTGCACATTCCATAAAAAAACAAAAATCACTAAATGTTGGGCAAATCATCTGTTCAAATGGACCCTGGAAATGCAGACAGGTGGTGGATGAGTACATATATAAATATACCTATCCAACATCAGTATATATATATATGTGTATATATATATATATATATATATATATATATATATATATATATATATATAAAACAAAAGTAGAAGCGCCACACATAGTGTATCACAAAGGGATACACTATTTTAAGGAAACTTTTTTCCCTTTGTGATACACTATGTGTGGCGCTTCTACTTTTGTTTTATAGATCTACCTAGGCACTTGCAAATAAGTGCTAATTAAGGAGCTGCCTGCTGTTCAAAATTGTATGGTAATTATTTATAACCACTTTGGATGGTGTATGTTGACCTTACAGTCTGGTTTCTTATAATCAGCTTTTCTGGTATCACACTTAACTAAGCGCCTATTGCTTTCTTCTTTTATATATATATATATATATATATATATATATATATATATATATATATATATATAGTTATCTACTTGAGATGAGCATTTTGAATTTGGGGAGATCCGACAGATCCGAATTTTAGTCATGACTCGGTTTATATATATATATATATATATATATATATATATATATATATATATATATATATATATATATATTGAGAGCAATAGAATTGTGTGATTATTGTAAAGCTGTTCTGTAGAGATCAGTCCGCTAGAATAGTTTGCTGATCAATTTGTTTTAATTTTAATCTTTCAGAGAGGTTAGATGGAGTAGTGACTACTGGTTTTGTTAATGCATATAATAGTACTAGTATACAGACTGAGTTAGATATCATTCTGAATTAAGTAGTATATTAGATGGAGAAAAAAAGTGTACTTTTGCAGTATGACTATTTGCAGCAGAATCCAAAAAACAAATCGATTTACTTCTCATAAAGTTTATTTTAGTGAAAGTAATCTTGTGTGAGGCAGTGACATCTGAATTAATTTTTAAATAAAAAAATTGGATGTTTTGCATGTGAGTGTCAATGCAACTGCACACCCCAAAAGAATGCTGTATATTCTAAACTGTATATTCTAAACTGGTTTTAATTTTTCAATACTTGTCAATTTTCAAAAGATCATTCAGTGACATCTATATGTAAAACTGGGAGTTTGTGTGTGAGGGTCATTTTTGGGCATTTTTCGACATCCAGCGACTGCATGTAGAACATTTGTCTACATAAAAAAAAAATGTTATCTGACATGCCACCAACTGAAGCAAGCCATTAGATTAATTAAACAACAACAAAAATAGTGTAAGGTGCAAGAGATAAAAATGTTGAAATGCACTAAGTTTTTAACGTTAGACAGCATGCATCATGAAGAGTGAAGAGGCAATAACAATCAGGGGGTAAATGTATGAATCTCCGGATTCTTCATCTCCGGCGTGTTCAGCCTCTTCAGCGCTTAAATTTAAAGCGGCGCTGCATTGTAAAGGGAAACTTCCCTTTACAATGCAGCGCCGCTTTAAATTTAAGCGCTGAAGAGGCTGAACACGCCGGAGATGAAGAATCCGGAGATTCATACATTTACCCCCAGATGTCATTAGATGGAGAGAGGCATCCGTAGATATTTAGACAAGCAGATACCCAATTGTAAAGCGCTATGTAATTTGCTATGTATAAATAAATGATGCTGACAGATGAAGGTGGCCTGCACCCATACCAAAAATTTCAAAGACTACTACTATGCACTTCTCAATGGGCAGAGAGAGCATTCACCGTTATCCAAGAGCAGAGCTTTAATAACCTTGCTGTTATATAAATAAGAATAATGGTAGACAAAGGTGTCCTGCATCCATACTACAAAACCTCAAAGATTATGCACACAATACATTGTAAATGTTACAGGGCATTCATCAGTATCCAAGTGCAGAGAATTCATACTTTGTTTTACTTATATGCTCTGTGCCGTAATGCTGCCCCTCTGAATCAAACCAGGGGACTTGTATATATTTATGGAGAGGGCTGAAGAATCAGTCCCCCAGGGGAAGCTTCTTTCAACCCCAGGGGTAAAGGGGCTGCCCAAGACTTGCAGCGGAGGTGGTCCACAAGACCCATGTATATAAATATGGAATGTATATAAATATTTATATGTTCTTTTAGTATAGTGTAACAAATATATAAAACAGACAGTTCAGATAGGCCAATAGCTGCCCTTCCTACACATGTAAGTATGTATAATACTCACATTGATGCAGGTTTGGTTGCCCAAAACAAGTCTTGGCAATGCAATTGAATGGCCACAATCTAAGAAATTAAGAGGACACAATTTGGCCATGGCAAAGAATACATGTAGAGATGGAGATATGATAGCTGATAATTTACACTAAGTGATGGAGTTACAGAACCATATAGATTGAGTAATTATTTCTGGAATAGAATGGGATAAAGCAAATGCAATGATGGCAAAATTACAAAACCCTTCATTAAGAAAGCTCGCTGTAGACTTTGGACAAAATTGGTGACAATTGGGACAGTTGTGAAGGGATCATTATAAAAAAGACTAGAAATGACTGGAATAGGACGTTACTGCTATAAATAGTAATATAGGAGCAAAAACAGTTTAAAATGACATTATTTTACCTATTTTTCACAATTTTTTAATTATATACAGATTCAAAACCGAAATATTCCACAATTTTTGGGTAAAACCTGTCACAAAACCAAAACATGAAGACGTTTTAGAACCAAAACCACATCCAAAACTTAAACACGGCGGTCAGCGCACATCTCTTGAAACTTCCACTGCTATTAATTAACTTCCTCATATTTTCCATACTGTTCAATCATCAGTGTCCATACATTTACACTGAGCATTGGATCAATTCATTCTCCAGAGTATCTAACACTGGAAAAATGATTGTTACCCATGATGACAAAGGCGAGTTTCTCTGGAATGATGAAAAATCTGTACATAGGATGAATAAAATGAGTGTTGGGCACTGAGGGCCTAAGTCATTAAGGAGAGCAAAGCAAAAAAAAAAGGCGTAAGTTCTCCTGGACAAATCATCTTACAATGCAAGAGTTGCAAATAATTTATTATTTTGCACATAAGTTAAATACTGGCTGTTTATTCATGTATCAAGCAATTACTTGATAGCTTTATTTATACACATTTGAAGTTGATCTAGGACATGCCCTACCTCAACTATAAATCTGTCCTCACACTTTTTTATGCTTTGCTCTCCTTAATGACTCAGCCCCGGGAGTGTCGTCATTGCACCACAGTCCCTTAACAGTGGAGGTATTGACAGGTACAAGCAGGTGCATACACCAGCACAAAACTTATAATGCTAGTGTTAGCCCATATTTGCTGTTAAAAATAAAGATTGTGTCATCAGATCAGCAGGTATATTTTGGACAAGACAGGAAAGTAAAAGATAAGTCACCCAATTTGATTTGAGATCACAGCTTGCAGCTTGAAAATAGGTTACAATAAATTAGCATAATATGCAGCTATATGATAAAATATAGCTTGACCTACAAAAGAAAATACCATACATTTCTTTATTGGCAAATGTCATGCTGGAGATTGAATGCTCCTATTTTATCACTCGTTCGCACTTTCAATTTTCCTGTAAGTTTTTATATATCTCTGGTAAAAAATGTGCTAAAGGATAAACAAATATTCATTTTGAAGCAAGTGATGAAAAATGTATTATTGAGAAGTCTGCTATTCAGTCAAAAAATGTGTATATGCACTATAAAAGTAGACACACTGCGCATGGGGGGAAGAGAAGTGTTAAACTCGCAATAAAACTTGTCTCACCTTTTCCGGGTTTTCTTCTCTACATAAGGCCTCCAGCACAGTATGTGTCTCTCTTCTCCGCTATGGGATTGGCACTTCCATTTAATAGTCTGACAAGTTGATGGCCTTCCTCGCCAAATGTGCAGCCTTGTCTGTAGAAGGCAGCGTGCTCTCTGAGACTTGGGACTCTGTCTGCAGAACGTAATGCCCTTCTCAACTCTCACTGTCTCTGAGTAGTAAAGACTTCTCGTTCCTGACTGGTGGCAAGACTTCACATCCACAGTACTCACTCAGACTGTGTTCTCTGTCTTTAAAATACCTCTAGTGACCAAGTGCTGTGCATGCTCTCTACTTCTCTGACCAGCTCCAGAACCCCTAACATGCTGCAGACTCTATTTCTGTGTGTTGCTCTCCCTTGTGCTGTCTCAGCAGACATGCAGAAGCTGGTTTCTGGGTACAGGTGGCACCTCTGGGTATAGCTGCTGACCTGTCTAAAGCCACTCTCCCACTTATCTCTTTCTCTTCCTGAGAGTCTGATGCTAGAGCCACTATTTCCAGTGAGCTCTTATGTCATTTACTGACTTTTCACAGCTCAGGGATGCTGAGGATAGTAGTTTCTAGTACATAAGACTGTGTTCCACCGCGCCTTACTGCTAGGAACACTGCCCACCATGTCAATCAAAACCCAGGACCTCTCCCTTATGTAGGTGCTGGAGCCAGGAGTTATAAATGAGTAATAAAACTGATATTATTTTTACATTCAAAAAACGTAATTCACTACATTATTTATTTCATACAACCTTCAAAAGCTGAAATAGTTTAAACACATTTACAATTCTAACTACCTCAGCAAAACTGCTTTGGCTTTAATAATTCCAATAACTGCATTGCAACTGCGCATGTGCCAGGATATGAGAAAAACTACATCTCATCATCATCATGATTTATTTATTTAGCACCATTAATTCCACAGCGTTGTACAGAGAAGTCACTCACTCAGTCCCTGCCCCATTGGGGCTTACAGTCTAAATTCCCTAAGACACATGCATGCAGACACACAGACTAGGCTCAATTTGCTAGCAGCCAATTAACTTACCAGTATGTTTTTGGAGTGTGGGAGGAAATCGGAGCACCCAGAGGAAATCCACACAAACATGGGGAGAACGTACAAACTCCTCACAGATAAGGCCATGGTCGGGAATTGAACTCATGCCCAGTGCTGTAAGGCAGAAGTGCTAACCACTTAGCCACCCTGCTGCCCCATCTCCCAGCAAACCCCACTGCTGTTGGGGAGACAACAGAGGAGAAGTTAAGCCAGTCTAGTGTAAATGGGCTCAAAAGGAGAGAAAAAGGTGTCAAGAGGGGCTGAGTCAGAATCATTGAAAGGAGATCTGAGAGAGAAGTCTGTCTTAGAGAGACAGAGAAGCTGAGGGAGGAAGACACAAAGATTGTGAGAGGAGAGAAAACTGAGTTGAACCAGAAAGAGGCAGCAGCAAAGCAGTGTGAGAGAGACACTCCATAAACTCACAATGAAATTGAAAGCACTCTAAAATTCGTGAACCACACAAATATGGCAGAGTAACTAACTGGACACAAGCTGCAGCGTATATTAAAAATACAAGATTACATTTTTTTATATTTTCTATATTAGGTCAATAATATCTTCCTATCCCATCAAAAGAAAATACACACAATAAAAATAGAAAACATATAAACATTACTCATCCCTAATATATGACCAGTTTCTAGGGTCAGTATTGCGTAATAGTTCGCATATATTTTTATAATACACAATATAATATATAAGGCAGCATGGTGGTGTAATGGTTAGCACTTCTGTCTTACAGCACTGGGGTCATGAGTTCAATTCCCAACCATGGCCTTATCTGTGAGGAGTTTGTATGTTCTCTCCGTGTTTGCGTGGGTTTCCTCCGGGTGCTCCGAATTCCTCCCACACTCCAAAAACATACTAGTAGGTTAATTGGCTGCTATCAAAATTGACCCAAGTCTATCTGTCTGTGTGTGTGTTAGGGAATTTAGACTGTAAGCCCCAATGGGGCAGGGACTGATGTGAATGAGTTCTCTGTACAGCGCTGCAGAATTAGTGGCGCTATATAAATAAATGGTGATGATGATGATGATGAAGTCTTCCTTTTAACTAATATGGCAAAAAGTAGAATAATATCAATCTGCTTAACACATATTAAAACCTGGAGCAATCCATTTGTTTTGGCATTCACAGAATATAGATTCAGACAAGATGATATAAATTAATGTCTCTCAAGTAGGGAGAAAATATCCCAATAAGTGCAATTTTCTGAGAGTCACTCATGAAAGGGAGGCGTCTACCAATAGATAAAGTCTCCGGATAGCGAGCCTAATATAATCAAAATATTGGGTATATTAGGAGGTAGTAAAGCTCATATCACTTACAGCCTCCCCCTATTCATCTGTGTCCCTCGCAGGGCCGGATTAACCTGAGGGGTTTCTGGGCTAGAGCCCAGGGGCCTCGGGCATCTGAGGAGGGGGGCTTGAAACTATTTTAACTTGATTTTATTTATTCTTTTATTTCTGTACCGCTGGCATTATTCATTGGGCCGAGGGCGTCCCCTCCCCCAGCTCCGACTGTCAGGTCATAGAGAATGGCAGGCAGCTAACAGCAAATGTTATGCTGTTAACTGCCTGCTGTCACTGTAGTGCTTCCGCGGTACGCAGTAATCTCCTTTCTGAGGACTATGGTCTCACTCTCACGAGATCTCCTCATTAAGGAGATTACTGCGCACCGCGGAAGCACTACAGGCAGTGACCGAAGCATGCCTGCTGCAGTCTGCAGTGAAGAAAGGACAGATCTGGACTACAAGGAAGAAGAGGTAAGCACTCGGGGGGGGAAGGGGCACAGGATGGGCGGAGCAGAGCTATTATATTATACTGTATTATATATATCGACGGGGGGGGGGGGGCTCACAGTACCCTTAGCCCAGGGGCCTTCATTCCCTTAATCCGGGCCCTGGTCCGGCAGCACTCCAGTAATAGCTGGTCCTATTACGAGTGGTGTGCACCACAGTAAACAGTCCGGACAGAAACAAGGGTAAACTTCAAAGTTCCTGCAAAGTTAGTTCCTTCCTCCATGAGAAGTAATTAGACCGAATGGTCTTTCAGATCCGCAAAAAGAGCAACCTGACGCGTTTTCTTCCACAGAACCTTATCAAAGCATATGTGAAGTAAAACATGTAGCTTTACAGCTCCTTTTATCAAGCTCCACTGCCAATCTCAGTCTCTCTCCTAATTAGCCCATCAGGTGACCTTTGTTTGTAATCAGCCATTTCAGTACTAAACTGATACAGATATACAAATATTTAGCTCCATCTGTTACACTCACAATATGACATACCATTATAAAATATATATTAAAAAATGTAAAAGATCTCAATACAAATATATATATAACATATATAAATAAACAAAACACATATAGAAACACTCACAGCTTGTTCCAAATTACATCTCCTTGTCTGTCAAGACTTCACAATAAAATTAAGTAAAAATAGGCCTTTAATATCCAATCTAAATTCATCAATATATTAAAAAACAGTTTATCAATCTTCATCGAACTCCAATTTATCATTCAAACCCTCGGGTACAAAGTCTGGAGTTTGAATATTCATCGAGTCTCCTTTTGACATAATTTGGAAAAATGGTCTCCTCCTCTACTGATGACTTTAACCTCTTCTATACCAATCACTTTTACTCCCTTCGGATCCCCATTGTGAACCACTGAGAAATGTTTAGCAACACTGTGGGTCTGTAGACATTTAATAATGTTCCTTCTATGTTCCCTAAACCTTTCTTTTAAACTCCTCATAGTACTACACACATATTGTTATAAACAAGGACATTCCAACACATAAATTATATATGTGGAATCACAGTTAATGAAGTCCCTTATTTGAAATGTCTTCCCATTTACATAGGACGTAATAGAATAAACCTTATTACCATTGTGATTACAAGTTAAACACAATGATTTACCACATTTATAACATCCCATCGGTTTCTTAGGGAGCCAGTCCTCTCTCATACCGTCACCATTTTTTAAGGATTTAATTTTACTAGGCGCTAAAAAGATCCAATATTCACATTCTTCTTAAAAATCACTTGCAACACATGTGCCAAGATAGGAGAAAAAGTACATATCCCAGCAAGCTCCACTGCTTGCTGGGAGTTGCCAGTCAGATTGCCGGTTTTAAGGTGGCAACGGACAGATCCGCAGCCTGGATTACATTATACAGGCGACGGATCCGCCCATTGCTGCTTTACAACCAACAATCTCATTATGGTCATGTTATGGTTCTCAGGAGTTTTCTATCAATCAGTATTAGTGCTGGCTTTCCTAAGGCACGGAGTCTAATGAACACCCCGGTCTTCACCAAGAACCGCCACAAGGCAGGATGGACTTTGCTGCCAGGGGTCTGCAGGTCGCGGCCCTAGGTCAACCCACTGACGTGATAGGAGACAGACGTTTGGCAAGAGGTCCGGCAGAATAGGGGAATAGACTCTGTAGAGGTAGTGTAGCAATGCACAGAGGAGCAGGATCTGTAGCTGAAGAAACACAGCACTTGCAGAAGAGTCCTAGCCGTATACAGTGGATTTCCGGGTTGGATGCACAGGGGAGCAGGCAGATGCATAGTCGATAAGGATAGCCAGGTCAGATACACAGGTTCACAGGCAGCAGAGTAGTCAAAGGAGAGCCGGGTCGGATACAGAGGATAAAAACAGAATGCAGCACAGGATACACAGGGAGAGCCAGATGCTAAGTGGTAACTTGTTGCTCTGACAAAGCTGCAGTGTCCAGGTGAGCTTAATATAGTCTGTAGATAGTAAAAGCCGCCTCCCAGCCACGATCATGTGACCACCCAAACCAGGGAGTGCTGCTGTACACAGAGGCAGGAAAATCAGCAGCATGAAAGCAGGTAAGTTTGTGACAGGTCATTATAACTGACGTCATTCTTGCTGAAGACATTTTAGAAAGTCGCAATTTACATCTGCCAGGAATTAATCATGTGAGGAATGTTCTGTGTCTGTTATATAGTAAGTCCCTATTTCCTCTGTCTCGGCCTTATACTAATCGTGATATTTACATTGGTGTAACTTTTATCAACATTATTGGAGCCGGAAAACCGTACCACACCCATCCTAACTACACATGCTTCATACATGATAATATAAGAACAAGTTTACTACAACTCCTTCATTATTTGTGGAGATAACTTGACACAGATTTACATTTTCTGCATCCCACTCCTGATTGGTTTTGCTATGCCCTTTACCCCATTAACGCAGAGCCCTATGAGTCTATTGTAACATAATCCATATATGTATAAAATATTAAGAGAGCCCCATTCAAAAGGCCTCCATAACATGAGGTGGGGTCATTCAAATAGGCAGAGGGATACTCTGGAGAAAAGGAGTCCCCACAGTGAAATGTAGATGGAATCCTATGGTTGAACATTTGTAACTCAAGTGAGGCAGTGTCCTTGGCCATTGGGATGTTTAAGAGGTCTGTCTGAATATCTAATGCCCCTGAATTGCACAGTACTGCAGCGTGGTTCCTATGAATGGAAGGGTCCCTGGATATTGGGAGGACACCTGAAAGTGTCAGTGTGAGATACAGTAGTAGGACTAGAGTAAGAGGGTCCCTGTGAGGGATGGGGTGCACTGTAGCAAGGAGAATCCCTGGACAGACAATTCTTGTTGGAGCATGAACCCCAGCACATATGCCCATTGTGTGCTGACACCTATCAAAACGAGACAGAGAGAAAGAGACAAGTATTGTCTACAAAATTTCAAGCGTTCTCTGAAAACCTACCTATTCAGACAAGCTTATAATATTCCTCAACCACCCTCTTAACCTCACTACCTTTAGCCTGTTACACAATTTCACACAAGACAACTACCCCCTGACCCACATTGTTGTGTGACAGGATCATTTAGCTTATGAGTCACCTTACCTTTGCAGTCTGGCTGAGCCAAGATGCAAAATGTATACTTAACCTCATGTGTCAATCTCCCATTGTCCCATAGATTGTAAGCTTGCGAGCAGGGCCTTCTCACCTCTTTGTATGTTTTACCCAGTTTGTTTATTAGTTTATTATGTTTGTCCCCAATTGTAAAGCGCTACGGAATATGTTGGCGCTATATAAATAAATGATGATGATGATGATGATGATATTGTTAGATTGTGTGGAACTACTGTACTGCACTCAGCAACACTGGGTATGCAGCTGTATAATGTTTCTATAATGATGCAAACAAGTAAAGTGCAGTTGGAGTACAGGAGAAAAAGAGCATAACATGCTGAAGTTATGTGCTGGAGGCTTTGAAGAAATTATGATTGTAACTGCTATGATCTGTGCTGGAGGACTTTGGCATCTAATTGCAACCGTTTTGATATGTGCACGAGGAGAAGGCGGTTTGGAAATAAAAACTTTATCTTTGCTATGAAATGATCTGGTGCCAAATATTTATTTGACTTTGCACTGCACACCGCTAGTCACCACTCCATATTTATTGTGTTTAAACACCTAATAATTCAGGGGTTCCTTTGGTGTCAGATGCCGTACCCACGGCATAGCCAGAGCAGAAGAGGTGACAACAGCGAGTGGGGTACAACGCAGCAGGATATAACAGATAAGTAACTATACAACACCAATACCAGAGGGGTTTCACAGCAGAACTAGAAGTCTCAGCATATGCATACTATATTCCCCACTCCTTCCAGGAGTAACAACTAGGACCCCCCTGCACAAGACTGCCCTCAACCTAATTGAACTGTCCCCACACAAGGAAAATACATGTGCTTGTCATTATTCGGTTACTTTAGGCCTTTGAGAGTACTGGAACCCCTATTTCAGCAGTCCAAGAGCTCCCATTGGAAATGTTGCAATGAACAGCCATACATTGTCGCTGATCACAGTTTAATGAGCAGGGGAGGCTGGGTCTGAAGGTTCCAGTGGTTTTACTGTGACAGGACACAGTAGCAGGAGCTATGTCCTCTTTTGACAGGTTACGCAGACATGTCCTGTCTCTCTTACACTTCAATGTTACATTTTTACACCTTTATATTTCTAAATTGGTAAAAGGTTTAAATTAAATTGAAACAATAGGACACATTCCAACACAAAAGCTTATCCCATGCCAAGTTTTGAAGGCTAACTTTTCAGTCAGGCTTCAGCTTTTCCTGGGCTCTATCTCACATTTGGCTGCACAAATTGTCCTGGACATGCCGCAAAAATTACCCCTGCCATCTTCAGCATGCCAATATTCCTCAAGATTAGTATTACAATTCAAAAGTTATTAGCTTTTTAAAATAGGAACATTACATTACATATGTAAAATGTCTAAAATTATGAAATACTCATATACATTATTAATATAGTATGTTAAAACATAGCCCGAGGCTAATGCGCTCAGTCATGTCATAAAATTAAATCTGCTGCTTAGGGTAAGTTTGGATTATTCTGGAGACATGAGGTGGGCTATGGATATCCTTACTGGGAGGACATTTAGGTACTTTACTGGTGAAGGTTTCCCTGAATTTATAAAAAGTGCTAATCTAAAAGCAACAAATCAGTTATATCATTGTAAAGCTGGTATGCAGATAATCAACCCATAGATACCATGTCCTCCTAAACCCCTTTATCGTAAGATACATTTTTTTTTGTATAGTTTTCCATTTTTAAGTGAATCTCCAGGGGTTGCCATGTTTTTGTAAAATTGCTAAAATGCAAACAGAATCTGTCATCTTCCTCATATCTACAAATGGAAAAAACAAAAGATCATACAGATCCATAACAGAACACGATTACCCTGTAAATAAATATATATCTGCTGCTTTGGCTGTTGCTGCTGCTGTTGCTCTCCTCTGCTGCTTATTTTGTCTCCCAGCTCTGCCCACAACAACCCCTTTTGTTCTCGAAACTCCCTTTTTTTATTTGAAAAGCAGATTGGGAGGGCTGAAACAAGTATGGGCGTGTGCAGTCGGGACCTAGCATCGCTGTTCCCGGCTCTCACATATCAGTGCTTGTGTGACAAAAACTCAGTCTTACACAGCCTGCAGACATGTCAAGCACTACCACTTGGCAAAACTAGGCGTTCGCTTAAGGTACTCAACTTTAGGAGAAACATTTCATGAGTGATTTAATGTCACTCATTTAGGTGCAGATGCAGATTGGTTCGCAAAATGGGCTATACTGAGCCATACACATCACATCGTCAGCATATGTGTCTGGTTTACGTCAAGTCATCATTGTCAGCGTGTATTTGCACCTGCCCTGTAGCAGGTGCAAATACTACGCCTCCTAACAGGTATATATAATTATACACGTGTTATATATATATATATATATATATATATATCTATCTATATATATATATATATATATATATATATATATATATATATATATATATATATCTATATATATATATAGATATATATATATACATATATATATATATATATATATATATATATATATATATATATATATATATATATATGCATTTATGTAAGCACATCTTTACTGTAATCAGCCTATATTCGGGTGAACACCTTATCTATATTTTTATTATCAGCCACAGAACATTAACAAGCTATATTATCATCCCGTTTTTCATTGTAGCAGTTAAATTAATGTACGTGCTTAACTCAATTTCTTCCTCATTTGGATTAAGTATTAAATTACTTTATTTATATGATTAAGTTTTACAGTACGCTCTGCCCTTAACAAATACATATTAAATATGCAGGTAAAACCAGTTTCTTGTAACCTTTACATGTACTTTGCTTGTAGATTACAGCTGGTCATTGCACAGGTATAAAAGTGGAGATTGACATACAAACTAGTTGCAGAAATGCGTGGATTATATTGTTACTAAATAAAAATGTACTTTCAGCATTCTCTTAACAAGGGTTTCAAATATTGAAGGGCCTGATTCATTAAGGATCTTAAATGAAGAGGATCCTTATTTCAGTCTCCTGGACAAAACCATGTTACAATGGAAGGTGTGCAAATGAGTGTTCTGTTTTGCACATAAGTTAAATACTAGTGATGGTCACTGACCCCCGTGTTTTGGTTTTGTTTTTGGATCTGGATTACCTTCGTGTTTTGGTTTTGCTTTTGATTTTGCAAAACCGCCCTTGCGTGTTTTGGTTTTGGTTTTGTTTGGTTTTGTTTTGCTATTTTTGAAAAAAATAAAATTTTTTTGGTCTAAAATAACCTAATTTAGTGCTCCACCAGTTTCTTAGATAAGTGAGGTAATTCTAAAGCTAATAAATTATGAAAAAAACTGTTTAATCCCTGGTAGGCCGTCCTTAATTCGAACACTTGTCTGCAAATTATATAGACAAACCTGGTTGTCTACCTCCTCCATCTTTGATTACTGGCAATGTAGCCATCGTCTTTGGGTGTATATTACACCCTCCACTTGTAGTTGAATATAAAAAAAGCAGCCTGCACAGACTGTGGAACTAGAAAGTAAAATTAATTGGACCACGGTAGTTTGGTGGCTATCTATGCCCCCCTCCGCCCTCCACTTGTAGTTGAATATAAAAAAAGCAGTCTGCACAGACTGTGGAACTAGAAAGTAAAATTAAATGGACCACGGTAGTTTGGTGGCTATCTATGCCTTCCCCCCCGCCCTCCACTTGTAGTTGCATATAAAAAAAGCAGCCTGCGCAGACTGTGGAACTAGAAAGTAAAATTAAATGGACCACGGTAGTTTGGTGGCTATCTATCCCCCCCCCCCCCCCATGCCCTCCACTTGTAGTTGAATGTAAAAAAATTCGAATATACAAAGAAATGGACAAAGGCAGTTTGGTATCTGTCTTCATCAGATCCCCTCTCCACTAGGAGTAAAATAGAAAACTATTCAGCCATTATATAATTTAGAATATAAATAGAAATTGAGAAAGGCAGTTTGGTATCTGTCTGCATCATAATCATCAACATCCTCATTAGCGCCCTCGTCACCTCCACAAATCTCCCCCTCATCCTCTTCTATTTCCAAAGTGGCATCCTCAATTTGTGTATCACCGGCTACACTTGGGCTGTTCAGGTACACATCAGCAGAACTGCTGAAAGGGCCCTTCTTTATGGGTACATTAACAGAATGCTCACGATTAGACATACCACTGTTGGATGGACTCTCCACAGGGATTGGTGTCATTTGTGAATCAGAGCAAACATTATCCTCTAATGTCTTACTGTTATCTTGCAGCTCGGCTTTGACGTGTAACAGTAGTTGTGCACCAATTGTAGGCTCTGTAACTTTTTGGGATCTGCCACTAATAGCCAAAGGTGAAGGCCTCATTCTCTCTTTGCCACTGCGTATGTAGAATGGCATGTTGGCAATTTTTTTTTATCGGCACTTAACTTTTGCTCAGTAACACTTTTTTTTCGCTTCAACACAGTAAATTTTTGTTTTGTTTTGGTTTTTGGACTGATTTCGAAACACTGTGTAGTTTTACATCGCCTTGCCCAGATGACGTACTGGGAACACTAACATCAGGACTGGTGACAGAACCTGGTTGCTCATTCTGCTCATATGTGGACTGCTTTGAATCCATTCTCAGCCCAAAGCACTTGTAGTGCTAAAAAGTATTTGGTAGATACTGCTGACAGATAGTAACTTTGACAGCCTGAAATATTTATGCACAATTATGGGGGACACCCAAAAAGCACTGGGGATTGCTAAAAAGTATTTGGTAGATACTGCTGACAGATAGTAATTTTGACAGCCAGAAATATTAATGCACAATTATGGGGGACACCCCAAAAGCACTGGGGAGTGCTAAAAAGTATTTGGTAGATACTGCTGACAGATAGTAATTTTGACAGCCAGAAATATTTATGCACAATTATGGGGGACACCCCAAAAGCACTGGGGAGTGCTAAAGAGTATTTGGTAGATACTGCTGACAGATAGTAATTTTGACAGCCAGAAATATTTATGCACAATTATGGGGGACACCCCAAAAGCACTGGGGATTACTAAAAAGTATTTGGTAGATACTGCTGACAGATAGGAATTTTGACAGCCAGAAATATTTATGCACTATTATGGGGACACCCCAAAAGCACTGGGGAGTGCTAAAAAGTATTTGGTAGATACTGCTGACAGATAGTAATTTTGACAGCCAGAAATATTTATGCACAATTATGGGGGACACCCCAAAAGCACTGGGGAGTGCCAAGTATTGAAGAAAAAAAAATCCTCTATCCTCCTCTCTTCTCTAGCGATTTTTGTTAGCACAATTGGAATCAGAATATTATATTCTCTGTCCCTGCTCTAATCAGCCTGTGACTACACCCTGCTCTCTCCCTCTGTCAAATGGCGATGGATTGCTGTGGAGGCAGGTATTTATAATCTTGAAGTATCGCGAGAACCGAGCCCCGAGATCCGACGACGTCACGATGACGTTCGGCCTCGATTTGGATTCGGAGCGGGCGGGAGAGTACCGAGCTACTCGGCTCGGTACTCGGATACCCAAAGTTCGGGTGGGTTCGGTTCTCGGGGAACCGGACCCGCCCATCTCTATTAAATACTAACTGTTTTTTCATGTTACACACACATATCAACTTTAAATTTCAGTGTACAAATAAGCTATCAAGTATTTGTGTGTTACATGAAAAAACAGTCAGTATTTAACTTATGTGCAAAACAGAACACTCATTTGCACACCTTCCATTGTAACATGGTTTTGTCCAGGAGACTGAAATAAGAATCCTCTTCATTTAAGATCCTTAATGAATCAGGCCCGAAGTGATTAAAAAACAATGATTTAGAAAAAATTTAAGTTTAATATGTTTGGTTTCTCATCCTTTAATTTCAAGGATATAAGCCAGAACACAAATAGAGATGAGCAAAATGTTAAAAACTATTCAGGAAAATATTTGCCGTATTCCATATTAAAATTTTGCATGTGTTATGGATGTAAGACTACAGCAAGGAGAATACAACCGATTGATTGATTATCATATATAGCGCCACTAATTCCGCAGCACCGTACAGGGAAATCACTCACATCGGTCCCTGCACCATTGGAGCTTACAGTCTAATTTCCCTAGCATACCCACACACAAACAGGTTAATTTGATAGCAGCCAATTAACCTACCAGTTAGTTTTTGGAGTGTGGGAGGAAACCAGAATACCTGGAGGAAACTCACACAAACACAAGGAGAACATACACACTCCACACAGATAAGGCCATGGTTGGAAATTGAACTCATGACCCCAGTGCTGTGAGGCAGAAGCTAACCACTAAGCCACCGTGCTGCCCATTGATACTGACTTGCAGTGCAGCTGTAGCTGATATAAGCACTATAGGTGGATTGAAATATAATTGAAACACTGGTTCATGTTTTGGTGTACTAAGTGAGCTTGTAAGTCTTTGAATATTTATTGTTAGTTGCATTGTGTTTTTATATATCCTTTTTTGGTTTGTTTTTTTAAAATAAAATTTGTTTTAAATTAATACGCATAAGGTGGTGTGTATACTAGTGAGAAAGTTATTTGCACTACAGGAGATGAATAGCGTCTGCCTAAGTCCCAAATCCTCTCTCTAAAGACACTAAGTAGTTTTGGGCAGTGGCCTGGTGGTCACTCCGGTGGGTGGCCTGTATAAGTTTCATTGCAGGTCCACGCAAACTGTCTACTATACTATGCCTCCTTGTGGGTCCAGAGCATTGCCACTCCTCCATGGGTTGAGTTGCAGTGTCTCTCCAGACTTCATAAGCATCTTTACTTGTGGGAATAGGCTTCACTCCTGAGAAGTGCCTCAACCTCTGGTATTCCCCTCTATGCTGTTTTTTTTTTCTTCAGCTGTTCCATAAGTTTACTCATAGCTACTAGGAACAGTTTGCTCTGAGAATCAGTGCTTCTCTCCGAGGTCTTGCTTGGGCTTCCAGGCATTATTTTTCTTCGCCCAGGGTCAGGGACCCTCAAACTGGGACTTCCCATATATCTTACTGCTTCGCCACCTGGCATTAGGTGCATTACACGGTTACAAATTCTAGTCCCTCCCGCAGCAATGATAGCAGGAATAAAATCTTCTTGTAACTTGGTTCTGCCCTCCAGTAGCACAGAATACGCCACTGTCCGGCCATCCCCACATCTGTCAAGGACTTTTGGCTTCTCCATCCCTGGCATAATTGCAGTCATCCCAGGCAATATCTTCATTCACTTTATCACATAATTTGCCACGCAGCACCAGACAACACCTAGGATCTTTGAAGCTGCTCAAGCACATTGTAAATTTTTTGGCTGATTGTTGCACCATAGCTCTTGTGTGGTAAAGCCTCTGGGTGTGATGCCTCCAATGTAACACCCTTTTCCCAGGTGTGCCTATGAAAACGGTGTTTGTAGTAGAATAGTTTCTCTCACGGTTATCTGTCCTATGTGTCACGAGCCGCGGCGGTACTCACAGCCGCCGCGGCTCGCTTCCTGCTCCCCCTGGCTTCCCGGCCCTCACCTTGATGACCGGGACGTCACTTCCGCCCAGCACCCGACCGTTGCTAATGCAACGGTCGGACGTTCCCTCAGCGCGGCGTCCCGGCAGTAGAGAGAGCCGGGCGCGCACGCGGGTTCACTAGATTATTCATTAAATTCAGCCTGTGGGCAAGCCCTGATTGGTCCATCTGTGTATTTAAGGCAGTGAGGTCTGCAGCCTCACTGCCGACTGCTGGTTATAGCGTTCTGTTCACAGTACTGCTGCCTGCTTCTGAGTCCTGTTGGTGTTTAACCTCTGATTGTTCTCTCGTGTATGACCCCTTGCTTGGATTTGGACCCTGCCTGTTTGCTCGGGACCCTGACCCTTCTTGCCTGTATCTTGGACCTTGCTTGTCCTGTTTATTGGATTCGCTGTCTGCTGCCGGCCCTCGACCCTTGCCTGGACTTCTCTCCACTTTCCTGGGTTCTCCCCAGCCGGTGCCCATTTCACGGCCCTCTGTTAGTCTGCGGCCAAGTCTGTCCCCACCACTAGGGGCTCCAGTGAACACCAGGCTTTCCGAGTAGACTCCGGGTTTTGTTGTACCGGCTGGAGGGGTTCCTAACACTATGCAGTGTCTCCACCTTAGTCAGAATCATAGGGGCCTCAAGTGTGGTGCGAGAGCCTTGGTAGACCGACCTAACTCTCCACTGGACCACTGCATATCCTATTGTTATATCCTTGAGGAGCATATTATAGTTCATAAGAGCTCCCTCCCAGTCTGCAGATGCTGCCTGAGTCAGAAACCTCCTGTACCATACAGCCCAACATTAACCATAGCCACACTGTAAAGCACTAGGCTGCTCCTCAGAAACCTCTCTCCCACTCCTAACACAGCAACGCACACTAGTGTCAGGTGCGCGACACCCATTCACGGCTGCTCTGCTATGCATATGATCTACAAATGGTGAAAATGCTTTTTATTGCCTGTTATAGTTTATTTGTTATAGATGTGTTGACCACTCTGCTGCACCTCTACTTGGTATACTATATAAGGTCATGAGTGTAAATCCTAGTCATACAATATTTTTTATATTAGTATCATGTGTGATCAGGGGGTAAATGTATCAAGCTGAGAGTTTTCCAGCGGGTTTGAAAAGAGGAGATATTTCCTATTGCAACCAATCAGATTCTAGCTATCATTTCGTAGAATGTACTAAATAAATGATAGCTAGAATCTGATTGGCTTTTCAAACCTGCCGGAAAACTCTCAGCTTGATACATTTACCCCCAGATCTTGCTTGTAGCTCCTTTCCATGTTTTGTAAAGTCATCTATTTGTAGTGCATTAGACAATGGTAATACATTTGGAGCTCATCTAATACTCATAAAAAGAAGGTGAGGTATATTTCTCCCAAGTCTGCAGCAGAAACCATAAAATGATGACTACATTAATACATATTTTATTTGGACATAGAAAGAACACATAGGGCAGTTTGTTAAGTCAGTGTAAGTAAATCACTTTGTATCTTGCTGAATATTTGGAGCAGGAGTCAAAATAGATGAGATATAAATAAAGTTTATTAAGGTAAACACATGCAATGACAAGTTAGCAAAGTCATTAGGCTGGGGAATAACAAACGGTAGTCCTCAACATACAGTCCAGAATATGGAGTAAAAATAATAACAGCCACAGTAACATAGAATCCAAAGTCACTGAAGTGCAGATAAACGCAAACTTGAAATAATAATAATAATAATAATAATAATATGGAGTAGCAGGCTTACAGGGTAAAAAGCTGGAGGTTGCAATGGTGAAACAGTCCAGTGAAACAGCGAGCCTCCAAATCAGGAATCTATAGATATGCAGGAAAACAGGACACTAACTGGTGGGACACTGGAATAAAAGGCTGGATCAAGCTGGTGAAGAGAACAACGCTCTGTACACAGGCGCAAACAAACAATGATGAGCCATGAACAATGCAAGGGGCAGGAATATAAAGTAGGAGGGTAGGGGCTAGTAATCAAGTGAAAGGCAAGATTAACCACACATAGGAAAAAAGACAACAATAACAGCACTTCTGGTGGAACAGAGGAATTGCATGCACAAGATGCAGTCCTAACAGTCAGCCACCATATACCATGTTCAAATAAATGGACAATTAGGTATTCTACTGCCCACCACATATTTATAAAGCATAGCAATAGGAATACAGATTAAACTTTAATTAATGTAGGGACTGGTTAGACAGTTGACCAGACTAATATTTATTACAGTATCAGTGTAGTCCACCCAGTGGTGTGGTTTTTGTCTGAAAAAGATTTTAGCTCACTTGGACACAATCCTGGCAATATGCACTAACACTACGGTTTTATGCAGCTATAACTAAACTGTGAGGATTGAAAAGTAAAGCAGATAACAATAATTACAAACATTTTACAGCAATCAGAACCCAAAGCAGACAATACAACTGCACAGAAAACAGTATTACGAAAGGGAACAGTTAGCCAACCCTTTACCCCAAATTAAAGTTGAAAAGAGTAAAACAGAGTTCATTTTACACAATCATAGTTACAAGATTGAACAATTTATCACCTGTAACTCATGTAATAAATTATATTTGATTTTTGATGATTTTTCTTCTTCTTCATCTTCTTCTTGTTCTTAAATAAGCACATCAGTGGTAACAGAGATAGAGGGGAAAAATAAGAACGATATCATAATCTCACTTTTTATATCATTCTAAAAAACATTTAAGTTCAAAAGCCATATTCAAGCCTGTGGGCATCAAGGAATTTAATTTAAAATCTACTGCATTTCTCTTTTGGACAATAAATTGGTAATGTCTTTATATTTCCAATCTTTTTGCACCATGTCAATTTTTATAAATATTTAATATCTCTCACTGCAAAATTATGATGATTCTTAAAGTGCAGGGATAGCAAATGTACTTCATAGCCCAATTTAATATTTCGTACATGTTCATAAAGACGTTTTTTTTAAGGGGTCTTGCTGACATAGTGAGTCCACAATTACATTCAATTAAGTAAACAACATTACATGAGTTACAGGTGATAACTTGTTCAATCTTGTAATTATGATTGTGTACAGTGAACTCTTCTGGTTTACTCTTTTCAGCTTTAATTTGGGGTAAAGGTCGTCTAACTGTTCCCATTCTTAATACTGTTTTCTGTGCAGTTGTATTTTCTGCTTTGGGTTCTGATTGCTGTAGAAATGTTAGAAATTATTGTTAGATGCTTCACTTTTCACTCCTCACAATTTAGTTACACATTGAGCATTCACCACATCTATAAAAACCTTTAGATCTAGTTCTTCCTAATCTAGGTGACTCTATTGTTGCCCCTTTAACCAATTTATCCTTTAGGAAACCAGAACGCCTATAAATAAAATTAGGTTTCAACTGGATAACTTTATTTAAATACTGATCTTTACCCAAAACATGCCAGTGCCTGGAATAGATGTTTTCAATGTCTTTGAATGAATCATTGTATTCAGTGATATAAAGCCACTTCAGGTTTCTCTCCCCTAGACACATTAGATGCTTTTTTCACCAACAAATTATCACGATTAACCGTGATTGCTTTGTCCGTAACATTATTTAATAATTCTTTGTCGCAAACTTTCTCACGAAAGTTGTTTTACATATCATCTACCTGCATTAAAATTACTTTCGTACAATTTATCCGTAGCCAAAGAAATTGGCTATAAGGAACCCCCTTAAGCCAATTTTGATGATGTTGACTTGAAGGTAGAATATATGAATTGGTATCAGTTGGCTTTGTATAGCCCTTAGTATATATATATGCATGTCTTTAATATAAATCTCTAAGTCTAGAAAATGAACTGAAGTGGTACTTACATCGGAAGAGTATTTGATATTCCAAATATTAAAATTGAGGCTAGAACAAAATATATCTAAATAAAACGAGGTGGTAACAAAGATATTAGGCTTCATAAGTTGAAAGATAAACTTAAGAATAAAATAGAACTGAAAAAAAACAGTCAATGTAAATGGATGTTTTTAATCATCAACCTTTTAATGTCATTTTTAATCTTAGTTCACAAACCTTGACACAAAGTGAAGTTACTTTGCTGTCAAAGGGCCTTACATTTGCACCATCATCAACACCAGATCCCTTTAATTTGTATCTGGATATACAAAAGTTTATAAGAAAACTTACTATTAAGAAATTTTTTAATATGAGGGACGAAAAGAATGATACCAACAATATTGTCCCAATTGAGGATCCTACTGTTTTTAAAAAGCAATCGACTTTTTATCCAGCATATGTGAAAGGCCCTTATACTGAAACATTTAACAAGCTTGTCTTGATGACCTGAGAAAAATGAATGTACTAAAAGACAAAATGAAAATAGTTAAGTTTAAGCTATCCCAAAAAGAAAGACTTGCTTTAAAAAACATTGAAAGATGACACAAGTTTAGTTATCATGTTTGGTTTCTAAAACGAGGCTTGGATCCGCTAATACGGAAGTGTAGATTGATATTATCGGGTCTTGGTTATTTTTCGAGCGTCTTTATATGTTTTATGATTTCCTATTTGATTATTTTATGTGACAATCCTTGTTCAATGAGTATTAAGTTGTATTGTTTAAGTTGTATTTCTTGTTATTTTCTAAATCCGAGCCCTGTGTTTATTTTTCATCTGAAACTTTATGGTTCATATAGATTTGATATTAGTTGTTTATTTTAGAACGAGGCCTGAATCTTCAATAGGAAGTACAGTGGCGTGTGATGATCTGTCATTAGTTCCAGCCGCTATTTGTCATTTGTATTCTTGTGACATGTAAGCTTTTATTACTATGTTTACAAAACGAGGTTTGGATCCGCTAACACGTAAGTGTAGGGGTAGATTAATATTATCGAGATTGGCTCATTTCTTTATATGTTTTATGGGTTTTTTGTTTGCTCAATTATTTCATGTGACAAGCTCATTATTTTTTAATGAGCATTAAATTGTATTGCTGGTATAGTTCAATTTATGATCATGTGATCGCCATACACTATATATAGCGATCGAGAATTGTTGACACACTACCTTGATAAAGACCTACTGTTGGAGGTCAAAACGCATCAGTGAAGTGTGGTTACAAGCTTTGAAGGACTCCTATACCTGTTTTTCTTATCGCATTACGGAGGAACGGAAGCATTGATTCCGCCGCATGTTTCATCTTATTTCCATGCTTTTTACCTCTGTATTCCGGTAGCAGTATCCATGTACCTTTCAATTGTTATTAAAACAAATTTAAACATATTGCACTAGATTTTTTGTCATTTTTTGTCTTCTACTGCATTTGTTGCTCTGCCGTACTGACCGAAAAATTGAACAAGAATGTACCTATCTATATGAAAATCTGAAATATTTAAGAGGCCCCCTCCTAAGAGGCCCTACTCCTGTGAGTAGGGCCTCCTAGGACGCGCCTAATTGGGGAAGCGGTGATCCACACAGCTTTGTTTATGTGCACCATTATTAGTGATCATTTGGTGGAAGGATAACCAGAAGAAATATACATTACATCTTATTTATATTATCTGTCACGGTTGGCTTACTGGAAATAGATTCTTAGGCTCTGCTGAACATGGCTAGGCCCACCCACGGCGCGGAGTCTAACAGGTAGGTGGTTTTCACCAGGAACCCCCTCAACGAGGTATGGTCTTAGCGGCACCAAACCTGCAGGTTGCGGTCCCGCGAGTGAGTGAACAGCAGAACGATGTGGAGGAGCCAGGTGAAGCAGGAAGAAACAATGAACCCACAGGTAAGTGGTATAGATACAGGAACAACAACAATATATGCTGATGGTCAGCAGCTGATGAATCACTAGAGGAATAGGTGCTCTGCAGAGTAACAATGAGAGAACAGGAGCTGTCACAATGGTGTACTCAGGAGTAGATAGTAGAGGTACTGAAACAGCGGCAGTTCAACACTGGGCATGAGCTGAGAGCAGACTGGAGTAGCGGAGGTAACTTGGGACCACAGCTGATGAGTCACAGACGTAGTAGCAGCTCTGAGAGGCAGCAGTGAGAGAGCAAAGGCTGTCACGCTGAAGTACACTGGAGATGGTAAGAGAGGTACTGGAGCAGCGATAGTTCAACACAGGCCACAAACTGAGAGCAGGCTGGAATAGCGGAGGTAACTCGGAATAACAGCTGATGAGTCACAGGTGTAATAGCGGCTCTGAGTGGTAGCGATGAGAGAACCGGAGCTGTCACGATGAAGTACACTGGAGATGGTAATAGAGGTACTGGAGCAGCGATAGTTCAACAGAGGCCATGAACTGAGAGCAGGCTGGAATACACACAAACCACAAGGAGAACAGGAACCAGAACCACAGGCTGCAGGAAGTGAGCTTGAAGAACAGGCATCAGACAGGTGAATCCAGGAGGTTTAAATAATGCTCCAATAATGCTTAGCCAATGAAAAGAGGGAGGAGGCCCTGAATTGCAATAGACTTGCACCTGCGCAGATCTGATAATAGCTGAATGAATGAATAGTGTCTGACGCTGAAACATGGCAGTTTCCAGATCAATGAGATGCAGGTAACGAGACAGGTACCCGTTTACGGGACCGGAGCATTACATTATCTATGATTTTATTTTCGCAACTTATTGTGTTTTTTTCTTTTTCATGTGCATTATTATTTGAAGATCTAAGGAGACCCACTGAATGCCAAAAACCTTGAATTTAAGTATAACTCAATTTTATCTTTTCATTGGGGGATATACAGTGCAGAATTACATGCTAATATTGTATTTATTGTATATCTTTGACTTGTGTGTTAGTCACTAGTGAGTTTAACTGCTGCAGTAGATTTTTGTAAGTGCTGAAAGGGTAGTTCCATTCTTTCAATAAATAAGCAAACTTCTTCTTACAAGCTTAAAATCTATGGATGCGGGCAGGGCCCTTTTACTTGTCTGCCTGTCTGTATTACCCAGTATTGTTTTATTGCTGTGTTTGTTTCCAATTGTAAAGTACTATATAATATATATTTCAGAATTAATTTCTGTCCAGCCTAAGTGGATGCATGTTCCGCATAATTCTCTGAATAAGTGTGGCATTATTTTTCAGATCAAAGACTATGTCCTGTCTTCTAGCAATGTGAAATTCCTGGAAGATAGTTTCCAGAGCATTACAGAGAGGCAGAATATTACTTATAATCTCTTGATAGAGGAACATAAAGCCCTTAAGGACTTGAAGGAAAATGAAAAGTGTTAATACCTGCCAATAAATGGGGGTGTCTTGTAATTCTGAACAAGCTGAATACATGTCAGAGTCGTAGACTCCTGTCAGATATTGCAGCATACCACTGCCTTGCAACAGACCCTATGAATGATTATCTTGGTCAACTTATGGAACATTTGAACAAGGGTCTGGAATCTTAGATTTTGAGGAAGAACAAATTTGACTACCTAATCGGAAGACATCACTAAATTCTGGTATTTTCCCACAAGAATTTTTTTACATCCACAGGACACTCCATTATTTCAGGCATTGCTTCACTAACATCTAGAGTTTCTAAAAATGTTGATTGGTTACATAACTTAACAAGTCATCTTAGGGACACCACTCCAGTACTAAATATTCTCAGGGGAGTGGAATGGATACAAGATTATATTCTGGCGACACGCAATGTGTAGTCCCTGTATATGTGCATAGCACACCTAGCAGGCTGCAACTATGTAGAGCACATTCTAAGAACCAAATTCTCCCACAATCAGAACTGTATTACCTACTAGGTGACCAAGGCGGGTGGGTGTGAGTGTGTAAATGTTAGTAAATGTTATGTGGGAACTAATGTGGGGGTGTATTAATGTTATATAGGAGCTGATGTAGATGGTTTATTAATGACATGTAGGTGCTATTGTGGGAAAAGTATTAATGCAACTAAGGGCTGGTGTGGAGATATTAATGTTTAGTGGTTGTTTTCTTAATGTGGGAGCTATTAGTGCAATGTAGTATCTCTATTAAATAATAATTCGGTAATTCAATGTCTTTAAGCTGGTGGGTAGCTGAGCAGCTCATCTCTCGGGATTTTGGTTGGGGAGGGGCATTGTTCAGCAGCGTGAAACAGAGGATTAGGTTAAATGGGAGATTTCAGACAGTCATATAATTGGAAGTGGTGCCTGTATAATTAACAAGTACCTATACTAACACTAGTATATATACCTCCAGCCATCAAACCTTTGCACCTTCATGGATCTGAAAATTCAGACAACGATAACCAGGTTTGCAGATGGAAACTGGTGGATTAGAGAAAATGCAAACAGCAACAAATAGTTGTAATATATGTATGTTTGTGTGTGTGTGTGTGTGTGTGTGTGTATGTATGTGTATGTATGTATGTATGTTCTCATAAACAGCATATGGTTTGTGTTTAATCATAACTATTCCTAGTTTGAAGGGGAGGGAATACTTCAATCAGGTAAGGAATGGCAATGAGGTTCAGGTTTGCCCCCAGCTACGCTAACCTATTCATTCAAAGTTGGAAGACAAAATTATCTGGAACAACAATCCCTACAAAATGGGCTTTATCCTAAGTAGAATATATGCTGCTGATGACCTAATTGTTTTAGGAAGATCTTTGAATACAACAAGAACAACTTTAATTTGAGATTCAGCAAGGAAATGATTACCTACCTTAATCTGGAAATATACACTGAAGGAGCGAAACTGATCACTCACACTTATTACAGAACAGTTGATTGCAACAACTATATACTAATCAATAGTAATCATAATTCCAAATGGCTGAGTAACATACCAGGCGGGCAGCTGAGCAGATTAAGAAGAAACAGTTCACATTATGACTGCTACTTGAAACAATGCAAAGCCCTAATGGACAGATTTTGATCATGGTGGTATTAGATGGAAAAAGTCAACAGACCTTGTACTTTGCTCCTTTATCCCCAATAAGCTTTGTCTGATTCTTTTAAGTGCTGAAACATAGGACTATTCCCACAGAATCCAAGAATAACCTACACCAGGAGTAAAGAAACCTGACATAAAGCAGGGGCTTCTATCATTGCAACAATTGCATATGTTGTACTACAGTTATTAGATATGCTACACATATTGTCTCACTGAACCTCTTTCTAGTACCCCTTCACCCACTCATTTGCTAGTCCATTCTCTCACCTTCTATCCTTCCTCTCCCTACTCCCTTAGTCTTTCACCATGTCTCTTTGCTTTCTTCCAATACCCAACCTCACCCTTTACCCTCATCTACATCCCAGATCCAGCCCACCGCCAAGCACCAGCAACCCTGCCAATGTCATCCATACCTCCCCATTTTTCCTCTGTGCTCTCTTGAATTCCAGATCCCTTTGCAAAAAAGGGCCCTCTATCCATGACCTTCATCTCCAACTCTCTTAACCTTCTTTCCATCATAGAAACCTGGCATTTTTTAACTGTTACTGCTTCCCCCACTGGTTCTCTCCTATGGGGGCTTTTCTTTCACCCACTCCATCAGATCTAATGACCTCCCAGGCAGCTGGGTGAGCATTCTCCTATACCTAATTGTATCATTCATGCCATCTCCCCTGATCCCTACCTTTCATTCTACTCCTTTCAAGGCGATTCTATCCATCTCTTCTACCCCATTAATTTCTGTGTCTTAGTCATCTACCGCCCCCCTGGTCCCACTTCTCAATTTCTTGATAATTTTGCTACCTGGCCTCCCAACTACCTCTCCTCAGACCTCCCCTCCATCATCCTAGGTGACTTTAAAATCCCCATCGACAACCCAACAGACCCAGCGTCCATCAAACTTCCTGCCCTTACTACCTCCTTTGGCCTCTCACATTGGACCTCTTCCCCCACCTACTTCCTAGGTCACTCCCTTGACCTTGTCTTCTCCAACTAATGTAATCTTTCTGATTTCTCCAACTCTCCCTTCCCAAACTCTGACCACCATCTCCAATCATTTGCTCTTTCCTCATATCATGCACCCCTGCCCATGCCCAAATCTACTGTTTCTAGATGCAACCTTGATGTTCTTGATCCTGCTATTTTTGCCTCTTCACTTAAAACTCTCCTCTTCCCTTTATCCACCCTGGCCTGCCCCAACCAACCCACTCCCTCTACAACCACACCCTCACCACCGCTCTTGACTCTGCTGCCCCTGCTTCTTCTGTCCAACTTTGCTGCTCTAAAGCCCAACCGTGGTATTTCAAATTTACTTGGATCCATCTTAATTTTTCTTATTTTAATATATATTTTTATTTTTAGTAATGACATATCCATATCACAATGATATTCAGACTATATGAATGCAGTGTATGTTAATTAGGTTCCTTTTTACTTTTTACCTGTATCTTTTTTTCTTCCAGCCAGATGGTAAAGGTGTGTATTATGCTAGGTACACACTACAGAAATTTTCAACCAATCTGTTACATATAAAGATTTTACCAACAACTAAAAAAAAAAGTCCCAATCAGCATGTTGATTCATGTGTACACACTATACACGTTTTACAAGATTTTTACCTTCAGACCATTGCTATTCATCTGTCATAACCATCGGCTGAAAAGATGATTCTGTAAACTCTATGGAGATCCTGATCATGAGTGCATACACACTGCAGAATTGGAATGACATTGTTCTATCATTGTACGAGATTTTCAGTTTGAAAATCAAATGAAACGATATTATGTGCTTTGGAATGATAATCGTTCCTTGCTGCAGTGTACACATGACTGTTATATCGGGCCAATCAGTCGTTTATCATCTGTTTGGCCCGATAATCTACTGAAAACACTGTAGTGTGCATCCAGCCTAATACGTCGATGGCCCTAGAGACAATAGCACAAGGAAGGTGTCTGTGCTGTACACTAGCAACTAGAAAAATGTCTGTGGATCATGAAACATTCAACTTGTTTAAGCATTGAAAAAGTTTTTGTTCAGTATTCTAATTCTGACTGTGGCTATTTTGTCTTCTGCACTTTATGTTTTCTGTAGAATAGATAATGAACATTTGTTAGTTGGACTTTATTATATTTACAAACAGTAATACCTTTCAGGTGACACTTGAATGTAATGCTCAGATATCATCATCATCTATTTATTTATGTATATAGTGCCACTAATTCCACAGAGCTGTACAGAGAACTCACTCACATCAGTCCCTGCCCCATTGAAGCTTACAATCTAAATTCCCTAACTTACACACACACACACACACATACACACACACCGAGAGACTAAAGGCAATTTAATAGCAGCTGACCTACCAGTATATTTTTGGAGTGTGGGAGGAAACTGGAGTACACCCATGCAAATACGGGGAGAACATACAAACTCCACACAGATAAGGCAATGGTCAGGAATCGAGTTCATGAGCCCAATGCTGTGAGGCAGAAGTGCTAACCACTAAGCCACTTTGTTTTTTAAAAAATAATTCTTTATCTACATATTGTATGTCATTTGGATATTTAATACAGCACTAAACCTTAAACAATGGTTGTGTTCTACCTCTGACGTACAAACGTGATGTCAAGATTGCTAGAACACTGTGAGTCAATTATGTGCAAACAAAGTAACACGCAGGACTTGCAATGTGATGGCACAAATGTACTTTTGTGAGTTTTGCATCTGTTTTTACTTAGTCTTGAAATATTATGTAAGGTGAAACTTAATAAGGGCATGCAAGTATATGCTCATAATGGTGGGTGTACCTGGCTGGATGTGTTACTATCAGAGCATTCATTATGAACATCTGCAATGCTCTGGATTTTACATGATTGCACAAAACAGATTTAACTATTTACCAAAGCGATCCAACACAGCAATACAAAATCTTCTCTTGATGGAATTGATCAATAAAATGGCTTACAGCAGTAAGAGGAGTTTTCCCACTCGCCAGGTCAATGTAGTGTCCCTCTGGAAATGCGCGAGCTGGCTTGATGGCTCGCACATGCGAACTGGAACTGTGCCTCCCAGTGTTCCGGAAAAAAATCTAACAGTTGGTTAACAAAACAAAATGTAAAAATATAAAAATAAAATAAAATGCTTTATTTTTCTTCCCCATTCCACACTAACACGGGTGACAGCGTTCACTGGCACTGGGGCCTTAATAAATAGCCCTGATACTTAAATTAACCTTTGACCTGTGAAAAGTGCAGTTTTCACAGGAGTTAATGCTTGATAATGAGGGGATATTGAAATAAGGTGGAATGGGTGAGGAAATTTCTTAAGGTGTTACTAATTTTGCAAGACTCAGCAGAGCTTTATAAGTGCACAAATAGTCCGGAAATAGACATGGCCTCAAAAGTGGCTGAATCACCATTCGTTCATTACTTGTATGGCCTGCCACTTGCTAGATCTTGGTGCTTTATATAAAGAAGAAGTTCAAGGCAAACCTTTTTAAACAGACAATAAAATAGGCATTCATATTAACCAGCAGCTACAAAAGGAGGTCGGCATACCAAAGAAAGATGATAAAACATAAACTAAATAGTAACGCTATTAAAACTGCTTGACTTTGATTCTATTAGACTCACTTCCTGAATTCTCGGACCTCCAATTGATACTATATCTTCCTAAAGAAGACTTTCACCAATATCTACAAATAAGAAATGTTCTGAATTCCAGCTACCTCGATCATCAGAAGATTTCTCACTCACCTCTAGAATCTCTCTGTATGTGTCATTCGACTGATTCCATCTATTTACAAAATACTCATAACTCCTTCCACAGCTGAAAAACATTCTTTTGAGAGATCATGAGAACAGGAGATGGGGGGTCGTGTTTTCCAATGAAGCTTTTTCCGTATCAAAAAACTAAATCTAAAATCTCAATCTCTATTAAAATCAAAGAACACTCTTATAAATTATATTATAGATGGTACTTTGTAGTCTCATATTCATATTTTTTTTCTTTCCTTCCCTGACTGATGTTGGAGAGGTTGTTCTCAATTGGGTAATTCCACACACATTTGGTAGACTAAATAGATTTTTTTCAATTCCCAAGTTTGGGTATTAACACATTATATCATAAAATGATTTTGCTATATCTGTAGTGTTATGTCTTCTGAAATAGCTGCTAAATGGAAATCACCAGACCCACCCTCTATCCAAGCTCATGTTAATAAAGTTAAGTATGTCTATAAAGTTGAATACATCGCGTTTTCTTAATATTTCCTCTAAATCATTTATTATGACTTGGCTTAATTGTTTTAACATTGATAATAAATGTTAAAATAATGTTCATAATTTATCTAACAGTATAAATTTATTTTTAATCTGTTCCTCTATTAGGATTTTGCTGCCCCTCCCCCAAAAATCCCCCCATTCCCTCCTTTCCTTGTTCTTCTTATCCCTTATCTCTATAAATATTGATAGTATTTTTTTTATATATATTATCTGTTTGTAATAATATTGTACAATTATCTATTTCAATAATGCTTGCTTGTAATATTTTTTTATTTTATTTTCTGTCATTACCAATTTAATAATATATACAAAAAGACTGCTTGATGCAGAGATAATAAAATATTATATATATCCTGAGAGGATAAAATAAAAAATAAATAAAATCACAAGGTAAAATATATAAACATGCATTACACTTATGATCAAACATTGGATACTACCATAAGGATTTCATCTAAACATTAAGCTATATAAATAGTGGAAAATATTAAGTAGAGGTTTATTAATGACAGGTAAGTATGTTTATATAAATATACATGGATCAGCATGTGATATTAGGAACCTAATAATAATATTTTAATATATTTATCACGGTGGCTTAGGGGTTAGCACTTCCGCCTCACAGCACTGGGGTCATTAGTTCGATTTTCGACCATGGCCTTATCTGTGTGGAGTTTGTATGTTCTCCCTGTGTTTGCGTGGGTTTCCTCCGGGTGCTCCAGTTTCCTCCCACACTCTAAAAACATACTAGTAGGTTAATTGGCTGCTAAGAAGTTAACCCGTTTGTGTGTGGGGGTATGCTAGTCTGTAAACTCCAATGGGGCAGGGACCGATATGAGTAATTTCTCTGTACAGTGCTGCGGAATTAGTGGCGCTATATATGATAATCATTCGGTTGTATTCTCCTTGCTGTAGTCTTACATCTTTGACACATGAAATATTTTGATACGGAATATGGTAAATATTTTCATGAATAGCTTTTAACATTTTGCTCATCTCTATTTTTGCTCTGGCTAATATCCTTGAAATGAAAGGATGAGAAACCAGACATATTAAACTTTAATTTTTCCAAATAATTGTTTATTAATCACTTTAATATTTGAAACCCTTGTTAAAGAGAATGCTGAAAATACATTTTTATTTAGTAACAATATATGCCATACATTTCTGTAACTAGCTTGTATGTCAATCTCCACTTTTATACCTGTACAATGACCAGCTGTAATCTACAAGCAAAGTGCATGTAAAGGTTACAAGAAACTGGTTTTACCTGCATATTTAATATGTATTTGTTAAGGGCAGAGTGTATTGTAAAACTTAATCAGATAAATAAAATAATTTCAAAGCCCTTTCCCATGACTTCATATATTTAATACTTAATCCAAATGAGAAGGAAATTGAGTTAAGCACATTAAATTAACTGCTAATCCTCCCACTCTCCAATGACATACTAGTAGGTTAATTGGCTGCTATTAAATACCCCTCAGTCTTCCTCAGTCTGTGTGTGTGTGTGTGTGTGTGTGTGTGTATGTTAGGGGATTTACATTGTAAGCTCCAATGGGGCAGGGACTGATGTAAATGAGTTCTCCGTACAGCGCTGTGGAATTAGTGGCGCCGTATAAATAGATGATTATATATATATATATATATATATATATATATATATACAGGGGCGCACGGAGGATTGTCGGGGGGGGGGGGGGGTTCCCCCGCAACCCCCCCCACAAAAACCAACCCGCGCGAGAGCTACTGCGCATGCGACCGCGCATGCGCAGCAGCTCCATTTAGGCAGCGCTGTCCTATACAGCAGCCGCGGCACTGTCAAAGAAGCATCCGCGGCAGTGCTTTATACACTACAGCACCGCCACGGACGCTTCTTTGACAGCGCCGCGGCTGCTGTATAGGACAGTGCCGCTATAGTGGCTATTTAGTTAGCGCAGGGGGGGGTTTCTGGAGACTCAGAAGCCACACCTGCGTGCGCCACTGATATATATATATATATATATATATATATATATATATATATATATATAGTATTGAATAAAGATATCTAAATGGCACTTAACCTGATATTTGGATCTCTGAAACCTTAGAAACTTATACTCATAAGACACCTCCACAATTATGTGTGGCAGCCAAAGTTCAAAAACCGGACGGTAAATCCGGATATAATAAATAGGAAATAGGAGGAGAAGGATGTCGCCTTCAGGTGTAGGTAATAACAGAGGACAATAAAAGTAACAGTATAATAAATTCAATCAGTTAGAACAGACAACCCAGAGGGTGTGATTCTTAATGATGCCACCACAGGACACCCGACGTGCAGTTCATATATCAGTTAGTCCAGTGGCGGATCCAGGGGGGGGCGATCGGGGCATTAGCCCCCCCTAGCAGCTAAAAGCTAGGTCCCAGCCGCCGATTAAAATGGGAGGGGCGTGGCTAAGCGCGAGCGGGGGGCGGGGCTTAATGTGGGCCAGCCAATCAGAGTGGTCCCAGCCGGCGACCACAACGAGAGGGGGCGGGGCCAACCACGGGCGGAAGGCGGGGTTAACGCAGGCCAGCCAATCAGAGCAAAGGAGGGGCGTGATTATGCAAAATCGCCCCCCCTAAAAATAAAGTCTAGATCCGCCACCCTGAGTTAGTCAGGTAGTGGTGAAGTTCAGATAAAACAGCACAAGTCCCAGCGTGCATCAATGTAAACAACTAAAAATGTGCAGTGTAGTGAATACAACAGGTCTATACCCCGAATACTCCACTATTACATGCGTACCAGATATATGTATATAAACAGCTTATCTGTATAACTGCTCCTTGGTCATTCAAATAACCACTCCGCTGTTTCTGACCATGTCTTCTACGTTCACAGAAACAAGATATTAAACCGCTTAATTGTGAATACGTTCCTTAGTCATTATTATGACTGCTTCACCGTTCTTACAGTGTCTCATCCGCTCACCAGATAGGAATTCATGCAATACAGATAAGCTTATATATATTTTGTCAAATATGAGTTTGTTATTTATATTTTATGCTGATTAAATCATTGTTTGAAAAATACTACACCATATGGTATTTTCATATTTATTTATTTAAAGTAAAGAAAAAAATAATATATGCGATTGTGAACTTCTTTCTTAAATAAACATATAAACTATAAACTGACAGGTAATGTATAGTCAATTAGTGAATGTATGTGAAAAAGAATATACTGTATATTCAAAATGTAAATATATAATATAATGTGTCTCAAACGTAAGACCCTAGCACCAAAATCTAGAATCTAACAGTTATGCTATAGAAATCATTAAAATAATAGCAAAATGAAAACTAATACTATTCAGCTATGCTATACAATTACTAGACCTCCACTTTATGTTTGCTATTCATTGTATTATTATTTTATCTTGTTTTAGGTAATAAATCAATTTTGTATTTTATTAATAAGCATATACCTGTGTTTTAAACTGGTACCTGTCAATATCTAATTATTTCTATAGCCAAACAGTAAGATTTTAGCTTTATCTTGTTAGGGTCCTGGGTTCAATCCATTTTAATATACATTAAGTCTTAGGGCTTTGGGGTTTGAAAAAGTGGAGATGTTGCCTATAGCAACCAATCAGATTATAGCTTTCATTTATTTAGTGATTTCTACAAAATGACAGCTAGAATCTGATTGGTTGCTATAGGCAACATCCCCACTTTTTCAAACCCGCAGCTTAGTAAATCTAGCCCTTAGTCTTAATATACATTTTTAGAATTGACCACTAGGCACATTTATAAGGGTAAAATATGCTTTTTCATACTGCGCATGTACACGCAAGCATAACCACATGCATATCCACATGCATGTTTTAGAAGCTTCGCTTCTCTTATAAAAAAAATTATTTAGAGCTATTTTATCAAGGGAAAAACATAACATGAGTGGAAAACGTATATCTGTATCTTAAAAGTAGATCATAAGAGAGCAGTACAAGTAAGACAACATTTCAAATAGTATATATTATGCTGGTTGCGTGCGTCATGCATTTTACAATTCGGGTGTTAAAGATTCGAGCTCTTAAGACTCAGAATAGTTGTAGTGTTTTAGCCTTCAACTGTTCTAGTTAGAGCAGTACAGTAGGATCAGATTTAGAATATGGGCTAAGTTTAGGGCCATGTCAGGACTGGTTATTCATTGTTTTTGTACTCTTAGGGGCATATTCAATTCTCTGCGTTTTCCGCAGAAAAACTATTACCGGTATTACGGTAATTAAGCTGGATTTCAGCTCGCAGCTCATTGAAAAGTACCATAATACCGGTATTTACGTGCACTATTACCGTAATAACGGTAATATTGCGCGCACCGCAAAATTTTTCCCTTTAATGCCAACAATTGAATATGCCCCTTACTGTTAAAAAGAAGATCTAAATGTATCACATTCAGGTCTGTGGACCAATGTTAATGACTAAACATTCTCTGCAAAGTGCAGCAAAATCTGTTGTTGCAATATCAATAAAAAGTTAATAATAATAATAACGTGGACCGGAAAGGAAAATAAGAGACAAACCAATAGCAGTCATCTTTTACCATATTACAAAAATGGCCCAAAATTATCCAATCTATTTTGATCTAACTATTTCTTTGGCATTCTGCTTATTTTGATTGACATTCAGCGATATCAGGCCAACTACCCTCTATAGACTGATACATTACCTCTCAATGATCAGTTTTACAGTTCTCTTGGCTGCCAGCCAAGTTATATTACAATGAATAGAGAAGGGAGGGGATAGGAAAGCTCAGACAACTAGGTTTACTAACTGAATTGATACATGTCAGCTTAAATCTCCAGCACAGTAGCAGATTAGGTTAATAAAACCTTTAAACAATGGTTACTTTTGTACTAGAAACGTAAACTCTCTTCGTAAAACAAGGAATTTCTTTTGTTCCTACTGTAGGCTTCCAGGGGACAGATAGAAGATTTATTTATAACTTCCCCTATCCATGTTAAAAAACGAAATAACTTAATCATACCTTCATTGCCATATTCTAAAGCCCATGTTCCCCTTTATAAAGATGGCCCACCGTATCCCTATGAGTAAAATATCAATCTTTGTACGGTGTCTTTTCTTTCTGAAACTTGAAAACAAAAGCAGAACAGTGTCTACAAACAAAAGGATAATCCTTATCTGCACAAAACTCACACATTTGTTCTTTCCTTTACAATACTGTGTTTAGTGGTATTTTTTCCCTAATATTGTTTATTTTAATTTCGAGAAATTGAAAATAAAATAAATTGACAAATATTCTTAACATTTTTCTGCTGCCCTAGGTGTATGTATTGTCACTGTATCCCTTTTATAGTCTAGAAAGGAATGCCTATTCTACGCTTGATAAAGATTTGCTCATTTTATAGCAGCAGTCACCTTACCGCACTAGTAGATGAGCACAGTCCCCATATGCTGTGATGTCATATTACAAAGCTAATTGCTCATTATTCGCAAGGCATTACTGCACATTTGTACTCCTAGTCATTTCCAAATATATTCTAGATAAGAGGTTCAAATTTCTCAGCAAACACTTAGATGAAGATCATTTTATCGTCACTTACGTCACAACTAAACTAAATATAATTATTCATATTTTAATTACATTTTATTTATTACCAAATATTGTCTTGTGTTCTGCAACAAAGCATTTAAAATAGATCAATCACATATCTAATGATACTTTTTAGCAAACCATAATGAGCAACATTAGCATTATTTCACATTATTATTTTCATTTCCCCATATTAAAGTCATGTGAGAGAAACTTTGTTGTTTTTTTTCTATTTGTAAACTTCCTTTTGGCATAAGATACATGTCATTCCACTCACAATATAATGGCTCCCTGGCTGTGTCACTGTATGTCCTGTGAAATCACCAGGCTGAATATCAAATAATGTTCTGTACCTCATGTGTAGCTGAATCATTTATTCCATACACTTGGGATGAGGTCACTGTTCAGTCATTAGAGTAATGTAGCTTTCCATACCATAACTTAATAACTTAATAACAGTACCCCATTACCTTGTTTGTTCTAGTCTAACACGAAGGTGCAACATTCACTTAATATTTCACAATTATATTTGTGTAGTTTATGGCTGAATCACGCACAGAACATGATTCTTGAATTACAAGCGTAACAAGTATTACGAAGGAATCCATGTCATTAATAAGAACTGGCTTAAAATACTGCAGAGTTGCATGAATTTAGTAGATTAGTAGAAACCACAGTAAGCAATGAGTCAGAAGGGACGGACCTTTTTTTTTTTCTGTATAGAAAATAATGCCTTGAGGATCAGGAAATAGTGGTCATCATACTGGAGGCGTGACTTACACAAATAAAATTAACATTACAGTTTAGAATGATCTATTTATACTCCTCAAACCTGTTAATAAATTAGAGCAACTATCAATGTTTACAGTATCAGCTTAGAAAAATACCTATGTTGTAACACACAACGTGAGTCTACCTGTAAATCCTCACATGCAGTAATATCATGTAATGCTGCATTTACTACTAATGACTAAGATAGTTCCTCAGATACATATCATGTATTGACATAGCTGTGAAACAATAATAGCAGTATTCTTAAAGCTGCGCTATCTCCTAGCAAATTTTTGCCCCTTCCCCTAGCTGGCACCCCAGGTACAACCCATGCAGCAGTATTTCCCAGGGCTCCACTTCTTACAGCACTGGACGAAAAACCTGAGGTCATGTGTGCGGGGGGACCAATCGCAAACTGCATTTATGTAAATTGTTGCTTGTGATTGGTCCTCAAAGTCCCTTTGTTGCCACTTCAGTTGGGTGAATGAAATAAATCTGCTGATTTGGTATTACATGCTGCTGTTTTTCCTCAAAGCTCTGGCTAGGAGGAGGGGCATCTTAGTAAAATCTTTTACCTAGGGGGTAGTACATCCCCTTATGGTTGGCCATTTGACCATTTCTGTTTTATATTTCTTAATGTAAAGGTAAACGTAGTGACCTATTTATGAAAAAATGGCCAGGAGAAGTAAGAGTAGACTTTTTCCACGCTAAGTGTCCAGGAATTTGCACTTGTGTGACCCATCTAGTCGGTTCATGCATGTGCAGTGGAACAGAAAGCCATGACTTCACTTCCACTTGTAAACAAAAAATGTAAACAAATATTTTTTGAAAAGATATTTTAATATTATTTCCAGATGAAAAAAATCATTATTAAAGTAATACCAAACAAAGAGGCGTACTGGTACAAACAGCACTGGTAAGTAAATAGAATTTCTCTTTGTAATAAATAAACTCTGCTTCCTAATATAGGGACTGACAACCTCCACAAAGTGTGAACACCAAAAAGAAAAAAAATAAGGAATCATTAGGATATACAGTAAATCACTTAAAGAGATATAGTCAGTTACCAAAATATGTTTTAAATAAAATAGTATTACATTAAAAACACTTGTTGCTTAGTAATAGAAGGGCATATATGCAGATAAATGATTGAACATTATTCTTACAATGCAATAACTGGTCAGACAACTGAAACAGCAACCTCCCAAAGAGGAATTAGGGACCAGCCCTAGCCGGTCCCACATTGGATGATACTTAGTTGACTATGCACTATGGCACATGGAGATTGTCTGTAGTTTTTGCCAGGGCAAGCCCAGACGACCCTGGTTTAGGCGCAGTGTGAATGGTGCTAGTGGGGTAATTCCTGTGTCGGCCCTGGTTAGCCTGCGGTATGAATGGCGAGACCCGGGTTGAAAAACCCGGGTCTCACATAAAGCAGCTGATTGGGTGTCTGGGACGCTTGAGGATGACATCATCGTTATGCTGCTGCAGAAGAGTCTAGAAGCAGAAGGAGAAGCATTGAGAAGCAGAGAGAAGCAGAGAGAATGTCACATTGAATGGAAGAAGAGGTCAGAGAGTTGCTAAATATCAGAGAAAGAGATAAAAAGACAAATAACAGAGACTGTAAATGATGCAACTGTTTATTCAAACATTGCAAAAATCATGACACAACGTGGAATAAAGCGCAGCCAGCAACAGTTTGTGAACAAATTAAAATCCCTGCGTAAACAATATGCAAAAGTCCATGATAACAACCATCGGAAAGGCGGTGCTGCAAGGATGGAATGGTCATTCTACGAACAATGCAACATGGTGTTTGGAAATTCAGCACTTTCAGATCCCATTGCATTATCTTCCTCTAGTTGCTGGGATGCTCTTACTCCTCCACCAGAAAGCAGTCAGTCTAACCAGCCCCTAATGGTGACTAGTGACGAGTCAGTAGAGGAACATGCTGATTTGGAGTGGTCCAACAGTGCAGAAGACACAATCAATCTGTCCGGAGAAAACTTTTCAGGTTTCGCAACCTTTGGCATCAGCACAGCCTGCAGCAGATACGCAGTCCTTGTAAGAGACACAACCGTTGTTAGCAAACCAATCTTTGCAATCACCACAGAGCACAACGTTACTTTCAAACAGTAAGTTTCTTACTTTGCAAATGTAATGAAATAAATTAAATTAATGAAAGTGTAACATTACTAAACTAACAACTAGGCACAACTACAACTATAAATCTACACAACAACTATATCTACAAACCTACAACTATATCTACAAAGTTACAACTACATCTACAAAACTACAACTACATCTACAAAACTACAAATACATCTACAAAACTACAACTATATCTACAAACCTACAACTATATCTACAAAGTTACAACTACATCTACAAAACTAGAACCACATCTACAAATCTACAACTACATCTACAAAACTACAAGTACATCTACAAAACTACAACTACATCTACAAAACTACAACTACATCTACAAAACTACAAGTACATCTACAAAACTACAACTACATCTAAAAAACTACAACTACATCTACAAAGTTACAACTACATCTACAAAACTACAACTACATCTACAAAACTACAACTACATCTACAAAACTACAACTATATCTACAAACCTACAACTATATCTACAAACTTACAACTACATCTACAAATCTAGAACCACATCTACAAATCTACAACTACATCTACAAAACTACAAGTACATCTACAAAACTACAACTACATCTACAAAACTACAACTACATCTACAAAACTACAACTATATCTACAAACCTGCAACTACATCTACAAAACTTAAACTACATTTACAAAACTACAACTACATCTACAAAACTATAACTACTAGACTCCTAAATTAAACATAGAAACATATTAAAACATGAACACGCATATGTTGCAGCGTGAAGCTATTGCGCAGGAGGGAGGAGGCCTCTAGCACATATCTGCTTTTTAAAGATAAAAATGTTTTGTGATCTAATAAACACTGAAAAAAAGTGTAGACTTGCACTACTGTTTGAGCACATGGGTACGCACATTTATATGTTTTTTACTATTGTTATATTTTTGTGTTTTTGCAAATCAGTACTTTATATAGGTACATATGAGGAAATATGTACTATTTAACAAAGAAAAAAACATTTTGAATAAAAATATTTTCTTTAGTTATCCCTTGTTTGCTCTACTCAATAATAGAGGACAGATTGGCGGTGATGGTGGTAAGAATGAGTTCTGCAGAGGTATTTTTGCGTTCTAGCTCATAACCCGTAGAGTCCACAGAAAGCACTGACAGGTCAGAGTCCTGTACATTCCACTCTGGTAGAAACTGCTCTTCTGAATTTCACAAATATTGTGTAAAATACAGCAAGCAGCAACTACTTGGGGCATAAGTTTGGTGCCAATGTCATTGTGCTTTAATAAATACCACAACGTCCTTTCAAGCATTCAAAAGCATTTTCTACCACCATCCAAGCTGAGCTGAGGGTATGGGTGAAGCGAATTTGTTCCGCAGACAATTGATGTTGCTGTGTAAAGCCCGTCATCAACCTTCGCCGCAAAGGGTAAGCTGCATCCCCGATGACGTGTACAGGGATCTCCACACCATTCACCAACTTTGATTTCTGTGAAAAAATGTAACACATTACATTTCAGTAGTGCTTTACAGAGAATATTGGAACATTTAAAAGAATCAGTACACCTATTAATCTTTCAATCTATAATGTCTAGCTCCAAATAAAAAAAAACATGAACACGCTACCCAAATGTTGGTTACAGAACACAACACACCTGCTGGTATATGTTTTAAGTGTATTTTGAAAGCGGAACATCTAGAGAGGAACAGGTGCAGTAAATAAATACCAAAAACTACATGAATGTATTATCATGCAACAAAATATAAATATTTACCTCTCTAGGGAACAACCAGCCATCTTGTCTGTCCTCTGCAATCTGGTACAGATCAGAATTGCACAGAACTCTGGCGTCATGGGAACGTCCAGGCCAGCCAATAAAGACATCTGTGGAACTGAAAATAAAATATATTTACCTTTGTTTTACAATAGACATCATAAAACACAGTCACATTAAACTAATAAATGATGCTTACCAATAGTTGTGGTCAACTACAGCCTGTAGAATATTGGAATGCCAGCATTTGCGGTTGCAGTAATCCGCAGGTTTTAGGGCAATGATAGGGATGTGTGTCCCGTCGATTGCTCCAGCCCATTGTGGATATCCACGTAGCAGGAATCCAGTGATGGTGTCATTCAGTCACTTTCCTTCAGGTAAGGAGATGAAGTGATGGTAAAGGGCTTCCAGCAATGCCTTGGTGACTTCATGGACTAGAGTGCAAACTGTGGATATCCCCACTCCAAACAAGCAGAAGATTGTGCGGTATTCACCAGGGGTAGCATACCACCACAACACAATTGCTAGCCTCCTACTTGGTGCAATGGGTTTTCTGAAGTTTGTTGACTGTTTATAAAGTGCTGGGGAAAAAAGGTCCAGCACATAGTGCAATGTCCCACGTGACATACGAAAGTGTGCCATCCACTGCTGGTCCTCAAAAGATTCCACGGTAGACCAGAAAGCTTCTGAGTGGCTACGTTCTCTGGCACATATTGTGTGATTAGTCGCAGCTCTGATTCTCAATATGGAGGAAATGCTGGCCCTGAGAAAAGCTCTCCTCCTGTGCATATATAGACGCAGAGTATTCTCCCTCTCTGCTAGAAATTGCTCCTTTTTCCTCCTGAAATGACACTGTGCAAGGTAGCACAGTGTTAGCAGCTGCATCAAGCTCTCATTTGCTGTATAAAACAGCAAATAAACGCAATAAAACATGAACTTCGGACTACACAAAAGTGACTCCTTGGTCATGATTAAAGCAATGCTGTGAACAGTCATCACCCACTTTGACCTCATCTTTGTGTGCAAAAAAACTATTCCCTTTAAATGACCTCAGTATTTTTAAACTAATGAAAGCTCCTCTTGTGATGACTCACACTTATTGCCAGGGCAGACCCATGTTCAGTATGAATGGGGTCGACCCGGGAAATTCCCGGGTCCAAGGTGCAGTGTGAACGGAGTCTCTGAGCTGTGTTGTTGTTTAATCACACGCTGATAGTGGCACACATGTTCTCTTGCTCCGTTCTTCACGAAAAAACTTCTACTATAATAAATCCAGCATCATGTAGAGATGTGTAAATTACAGCAGCCTTATCTTATAATACTATCCACACTGGTTTCCCCGACATGTGATCCACAATCCTTGTACTGTTATCGTCATATCAGCAGGGGCAGGCTGGGCTGGGTGGCAGGGGGGCATCTGGCCCCCGGGCCAGTAGCATAGTAGGCTACCTTGGGCTGGGTCACTGGGCCACCTGCATTTTTTCCCATTTTTGTCCCATTAAAATAGGCTGCTGAGTTGAGTCTTGCCCCCAGGGCTAAACTTTGCCAGCCCTCCCCTGCATCTCAGGATGGCCATAACAGAAAAAAACTAATGAAAAAAATTATCATTATTTGTATAAAGCATTTTTTTCAAATGCCTATTTTTAAAATATTTTAAAACATATTTTTTTATGTATTTTTTAACTATTTCTTTATTTGTTAATTTTTTTTTCATTAGTGGTACCGTAGCCCACATCTACGCATGTGCAAACAGCTAGCCTGGTCATGCATATTTTCCGAGACTGGCCTGGAAAAGCCTGTCCGCTCTGTACCAGTAATGCTGAGGCAGCTGCCCTGGCGATAATATATATTAATAAATGGTGGCAATAACAGATTTTCAGAAAATCAACTTTATCGCTGCTTTTTAATAAACAGGCTTGTTAGACATTTATTATAAACAAACTGAATTTGTTTGCGATAGGATGAATCTATTCTTTAAAGCTATATTTAAGCATACAAATTACGAACACTTTGGGGCTTATTTATTAAACACATTTTTCATTGAAATCCCCCCAAACCTGCTGCATTTTTAAATTAAAAAAAATAATTTATGACTAGGGCACTGCAGGAGATATCTCCGATATTTATGACAGATAAATTAGGATATTTATGACAGATAAATTAGGAAGTTCTTTGTTAATCTTCTACATGGAAACAAAACACCAGCTTTAGTATTGATAGCAGCAATGTCTCTCTTTTTTATCTGACAGAAAAACATGGGGGCAATGCTGGGGGGTTAGAGGAAACAGATACTGATTAGACAACAATACTAATGGTTAAAGACAGTGAATGCAAACAGACAAGTTTCGCTACCACTAGAGAAGTGCACGTACTGACAGATCTCTGGTACACATAGATGATCATAGTAAAGGTTCACAGAGTTCAGTAGACTACCAGGAGTCCAGGACAAAGCAAAGGATTTTGTATAAGAATATTAATAGATGTATTTTAGTTATTTTTGTTCACATTGACTTCACAAATGCTTGTTCTGAGAAAGAGCGAATGTGTGACTGTTGCTGGCTTTTTCTTTTAGCTGTAGCACTGATGTGGATAGAAAACTTGGCATAATTCAGGTCTTAGCTGTCATCAATAAGATAACAAAAGCCAGAGGAACATTGTGCAGTAGTTAAGGGGGGAATAAATAGGAGATAGGGGAAAAGTTTTAAAAAAAGAGAAGTGAATGTGTGCAAAAGAAAATAAAATGTATGTAAAGCAACGTGAGTGTGAGAGAAGGAGAGATTAACATTTAAACGCCTCCTGTCATGTGTCTTAATAGCCGACAGCTTGGTAAGGAAATCATTAGAGGGCAGGTAGTAAGATAGTGACAAGGGAAGCAAGTTACCTATAAACTGCATTCAGAAGTTATTCCCGCCCACTTCTAGGGAGATTGAAGGAAGGGAAAACAGAGAGATAACACACAGTAGATTCCGGAGAAGGGGAAGCACTTCAGCTCTGAGAAAAGCCTAATCACACACATCCAGACTGGGAGGTGGTGACAACAAAACGCAGAACTGCAGCTACCAACAGAGTGAGACTGGAAGTGTGACTGGGACAAGCAGCTGAACGCATCTGTAAGCATCAGAAGGCACAGGATACCCATCATGTATGCCAATGGAAAGGTGGCACTGATCACTGGGGCTGCACAGGGAATAGGAAGAGCTATGGTGGAAGAACTTCTGCACAATGGAGCTGCGGTAAGTTTGCGAATTGCTCTTACTGTATGTGCTTATGCTATTGCTATATAGACACCTATATAGATCCTACCTCTCAGTCTCCACGGACAGGGAGCTGTCATCGCTATAGTGATGAGCAGCACCATGGACTATTACTAAGGATTTTGGAACACTCACTGGATCCTATCTCTACAATGCGTACTTAAGTCCCATAATACAGTTATTTAATTCTGCATTGTTTATGGAGTATATATGTGAAAACATTTTTTTAAAATGTACATACAAAATACCATGCCCCAACAGTTTTAGGACCACAAATCCTAGGATGCCATTCAGGGTATGCTGAGACTTGTAGTTCCATGGCAGCTGGAGAGCCACCTACTTCCTAGCCGACTAGAACAACAAGATATCATCTGCAATGTAAAAAAATAGTGTTATATAACGTAGTGTTGTGTTCAGCATTATTTTGTTCTTTTTTGCTGTTTACAAATAGCTTACTAAAGAAATAACATTTTCTTAGTTTCAGAATATGCACAGTAACCAAGTAGACAATGTTTAGTCATAAACAGTGTAGCCCATACAATATAGTAAAATCATTACTTATTTTAAATTGACCTATTTTAGTCATACATACAGTATTGGTAGCTATGTATTAGATTTCAAAATGCATTAATTTAACTACATTTACTAAACTTAAATTTGCTGCTGTGTATTAAAGTTATCTATGTGACATACAACTTTGTGTAATAGTGGCAAAATAATATTATTTAAAGGGAAAGTTTCACTACACAAAAAAATATATATATTAAGGCATTTCCTTTAGTGACAGTTGACTTACTATAATAAGTCTTACTTAGAATAAGTCAACCAATCTATCAACATCTGTCTGTCTGTGGACTGCAGGATGTTATTGCCCCAAGTGAACACTTGATAAAGGGGTCAGGTCCCAAAACTTTGTGTTCCCAGTCAACATGGAAAAAACTGCTCCTTACTGGCAATGAGAGGCAACCAGTGTCCCTCTGAGACTGCATCTGCACCCCCTCCCTGCTTATCAAGACCCCTCCATTTAGAAGTTTTTCTTTCGCTGTTTATCACAGAGATAGAAAATTGTCTATGAGTCAGTTTATAAAACAGATATCACTGGGGCAGCTGAGTGATGCTTAGCTTCCCGGCGACACTGGCCAGCAGCGGTGAGAGGACTCTTACCGCTAGTAAGTCTGGTGTCAATCTGCACATACATGAGCCAAACTTGGGCTTCCAGTTTCAGATTTGGCAAAATAAGAAAGAATAAATAGTTAAATAAAAAAATGTGAAAAGGGAAAAAAAAAAAAAAACACCTTTTAAATTAAATAATAACAAAAATGCTTTATTGTAATAATAAAGCATTTTTTTCTGTCCCCTGACTATCAATGCCCAATAATGCCTAGTGATACTCAATATTTCAGCTAATTTGAATAATCTGGAATGAGAAGTACTGAAAAGATTATTCTGTTGAGAATTCTACCCTGTATGCTGCATGGAGAATCTGCTGTTCAGCACAACTCCGTATATTAGATTGTGACTTGTTTTACCAGTATAAATACCAGATTGCTCAACTTAAACAGTAATGGTTTTATGGACTAATAAAATCCTAAACGAACAAGTTAGTGCTGGATAACTGGTTCATGCATTTTGTAAACAAATGTTTTATTGATTTTGTATGTAGGATTGAATTGATTTAAAAAAATAAGAACATCACATACCCCAATATATTTGTTAAAGGTGATTTCTGACTAAAAACCTAAAGCTAAATGATAATCTATACATTTTGGCACTGAAAACTCAAATATCTCAAATGTCTTCAGTTCCAAATATGACTTCATATATAATGCTGGCCATACACCGTGCAACATAAGAGCTAATATTGGGCATTTGTTTGGATAAGGACTGAAAACGACTTAGATGCTTGATACAGTTAGGAACAAAGAGTTGTAATTAGACATGTGTGTGTGGTCATCTTGCTACTGCATAACAAGCCTCAATATTGCCATGCTGGATATTTATCGTGCTGTGTGGCCCGTGTGGTGGGCTTAATTGTGAATAGTATTAGGGGTCTACTTATGACCCATGGCAAGTTGCTCACGTTAATGAGCTTTTCTTATCGCTATGAATTCACTTGGCAATTTATCAGAATTGAGTAGCCAGGACAGTGGCTCTGATAGGAGCGTGTCCAAGCGAATAATCTATAGTAAAGTAGTCGCAACCGCAAACACTTTACTTTCAGGTTCTTATGGTATTACGATGCAGAGGAGCTCAAAGTCTGCCAGGGAAGGATCCGAAGATCCTCTCCTGCGATTATCTCTCCATCGAAGAGAACAGCTTACGCCATCTCCATGTGGCGTTAGGTGTCACGGTCAGGCTAAGAATTTCAGATTTCGACAAATAGAGCATTTTCACAATTTCCATAGATACCTAAGGGGACTCCATTTGCATTTGAAGAGGCTGGGACCACAGTAGATATCTCCGATCCTCTAACAATAAATAGCCTTATAAACTGCTGTTTTTGTTGAAGGATTTACCGTGACTAAAAGCTCTTCTGAGTAACTTATGTCCATTGTTACCGAGCAGTGTATCACCTTCCAAATCAATGATAATAATAATTATAATATGTATTTTAACATCTACTTTCCTTTTGAGAGGACACTTATTTCTAAAATGCAAGTTCTTTAATATAAAAGAACTACAAACACCATATGAAAGGTTCTCAAGCTTATCAGAAATGAACATATTTGATATAATAGTTCAAACATGTATAGATGTCTTGTTCCCTAAGCATAGTCTTATACTGGCCATAGTCTTCTACTGGGTAAATCTACTCCAGCTTCACTGGGGGCTGTACCTGATGACAGACGATGACTGCAGATAAATATCAGACACTGTTCCTATTTAGAGGCTCCTCCCACTGTTATATTGGATTATTAGATTATTAAAATTATTAAAATGTAATGCTAAGCATGTTAAGACACATAGGGGGGTATTCAATGCTCCGGACCGCAAAAAAATGAGCGCGTTAAAACTATTACCGTTTATATGGTAAACTTGCGCGTAAAAACCGTTAATACGGTAGTTTACTCGCTGAAATTCAGCGAGTAATTTACCGTATAAATGGTAATAGTTTTAACGCGCTCGTTCTTCCGGCGGCCGGAGCAACAATTGAATACTCACCATAACATTTTATATGGTTATTTAGCCACTAGGTGGCACTGGTGGGTTGTATGGGCAATTTTTACAGATTGGGAATGCAAAACGGGAAAACTACGGGGGGGATAGCAGGAGGGATAGCATAGGATGTTATTGTGGTAACATCTTATAGTCCATGTGCACAGCATATTCATGGAATAGAGAGCCACAAACCTTCACCCTCCTCCTTTTGTGAGTCAACATGAAATGTATAATGACTGGCAATTTCGCTCCTCCTTTTCATCATCAATATTTATTGGTAAAGTGACACAACACTCTGCAGTGCTGGACAACCAGTATAACATATTATACCTGTAACAGATCATACATATAAACAAGTCACACAAGGGAAACTGGACAAGTACATATGAGGTTGAAGTAGAAATGCAGATGTTAGACAGGTTAGATGGTACCCTGCTCATGTAGTGTGTAGTGACCTCAACAACTCTCTTTGCTACCTATTGTACTGTGTTATGAGTTCATCATTGTACTGTGACCTGTGCAAAGCTTCTGCCCTCAGGTATATGGTTTAATTACCTCAAGAACCATGTGTATTGTCTAACTCTGCCTCCTAACCTGTGTATTCATTTCCCTGGGCAAATATGAGTATAGCACATTGAAAATTGGATTTTGGTATTTGTGGGTCTATTTATCATGAGTCAGCTATAGAAGGAGTGAGTACATTATACAGGATGTGTCAGTTTACTCTGGACTGTAATACCTGCTCTGACATCCTGAGCCCATGAGCAGTGTCATCTTCACTCCTATCACTTCCATCCTGCCATACACTTCTCTGATGATAGCATTCATCTATTCATCAGTTCAACACACTTCCCAAACATCAGTCACCACAAGCACAGCAGGTATGTCAGGTCACTTGGAGCTGCTATGACATTCCCCGGCCAGCACAAGCACAGCAGGTATGTCAGGTCACTTGGAGCTGCTATGACATTCCCCGGCCAGCACAAGCACAGCAGGTATGTCAGGTCACTTGGAGCTGCTATGACATTCCCCGGCCAGCACAAGCACAGCAGGTATGTCAGGTCACTTGGAACTGCTATGACATTCCCCGGCCAGCACAAGCACAGCAGGTATGTCAGGTCACTTGGAGCTGCTATGACATTCCCCGGCCAGCACAAGCACAGCAGGTATGTCAGGTCACTTGGAGCTGCTATGACATTCCCCTGCCAGCACAAGCACAGCAGGTATGTCAGGTCACTTGGAGCTGCTATGACATTCCCCTGCCAGCACAAGCACAGCAGGTATGTCAGGTCACTTGGAGCTGCTATGACATTCCCCGGCCAGCGCAAGCACAGCAGGTATGTCAGGTCACTTGGAGCTGCTATGACATTCCCCGGCCAGCACAAGCACAGCAGGTATGTCAGGTCACTTGGAGCTGCTATGACATTCCCCTGCCAGCACAAGCTGTTAAGATCCTCAGCTATTGCCACCCATAGATGGTGGTAACAAAAGCAGCAGAGTAGCAGTACTGTCAGTAATGCCACTGTCCTTGTTTAATAGGCCGCTGGAGAAAAACCTTTTGAAGGATAGAGAGAAACCCTAACTCCAGCGAACACGTCTGTTTTCCCCGGAGAAAGGACTTTTCTCCCTTTTTTAAATAGGCCCTTTAGTGTTAATACATCTTTCTCCACAACCGAGCTCTGATTATTTACAATAAAAAAAAACTATAAAGAAACAAAATAAAAGGATGTTAATTATGCCTACGTCCGCCGTGTGTCTCTTCTAGTCATTGTATTCCTAGTTTCGTTCTCCTATCCTCTGTATGTCCTCAGCCAAAAATGTCCACATCATTATTGTCAGAATCTCTACTGTACCTGTGGGCTCAGTGAGATGTGCGTGCACCACATCGCCGGCAAGTGAATCTCACCCAAAGGATGCAAAAAAATGGCAAGTTGCTCAATAGACTTCTAGTGCACAACTAAGAGCAGGAGAAAATGGCTACAAGTAACCTGACAACCCCCCAACCCCACCCCCCATCTTCACCTTCCAGGCAGCGATAAAGATCTAACTTGTAACCTGCAATTAAGGAAGTAATAAAAGCAGATGTTACATGTATTGTATTAATTTCTTAGATGCAGTGATAATCACACAGTCATGGGTTGTCTGCACCTCTGAGCTTGTGTTCCCTGACCTAAGAGACTCCATATTTATGTTGTCCAATGCTGAGTATTTGAATTACAAGATTCAGTATAAAAGTAAGTTGCCTATTTTAACTTACTGAAAATAGATGTCATCTTGTTGTTGACACATCTGGAAAGATGAAAGAAGTAAAGTTTAGTGCTCAAGATAAGAATATTCTGCAGGATGGAAAGTGAGAGACTCTGATAGTTATGCGGAAACACAGAAACAAACCACAAGAAACTGGATAAAAAAACAACACAAATTACATCAACACAAGTAGAAAATACCACTAAACCATTTTACAGTCTAGCGTTAGACTAACATAACTTCCCAACAGTCTTGTCTCTATTGACGGGACCGTCCTGATTTGCGGACTCAGGGGAGTGACCTTTGAGAACGTGGATGTGATCGCTTCATTCTTGGTGTGGTTTTGCCAGATTTTGGCATGTTTTGGGCAGAAGGAGTGTGATTTGGGTGGATCAAAGGAGAGGTTGTTGTGTCCAGATTTTACATTTTAAAATGATAGGAGGAATAGATTCATCCTCTATCCCTTACTGTAGTTTCTACTGCAGGACATAATTATTGGTTATGCATACCAAACTTTTTGAGTTCACAACCTTTTTTTGTTTGTTTGTTTTTAAAAAAATCAAAATAAGATTACATTTATTTTAAGCAGTATACAGTGCATCCTCCATTTGACCAGTACACAGTGCTAGCCCCATTTGATTAGTATTTCTATTCCATGGAGCAATTCAGTGCATTTAATCAGCAATAATGTTCATCATTGCTGTTCAAATGCTAATGTATGTATTAGTATGCAGGACACTACCATATGAAGCAGAAAGAAAAACACACTTCACACAATTACATCTCCACCATGACTCTATATAGTTATATAAATATATATTCACACCCAACAGGGAAGATGCATGGACCTGGGTTTTGTTGTACGCACAAACATTAAATAATTAAATCAACATTTCAATAGGGCAAATTAAGATTGAATAAACTAACAAACGTCCTCAGCCTTTCCTGGTCAAAATTGGACAAATAAACATGAGATGCAGATTACTATACATATCTAAGAAACACAAGGAATCATCAAAATTGCACACAAACAAAATCCCAGAGTGGAAGTTGAAGTATGTTTTACCTTATCTGATAAAGCTTAAGTATTTATCAGACATGCCTGAACAATCCAAAGTCCCTGATGAAAAAACCTAAATACTTTTAGAACTAATCCTAAATTCCTTTTAGGGATCCAGCATGCCTGATGATTGATTCCCTTGTGTCTGAGAAGAAAAGTCAAAGTTTGCTCTTAAACCCGCTTAGTTAGCCAATAAAAGCTTTATGTATCACAATTAGTTTTCTGCTTTGTCAGTGTAACCTTTGCTTGCCGGGATGAAAGCTGGTAGTGTGTTGGTCCTTTCTTGCAAGTACCCTTAGGTCACACATTCAGCTGTATCCCAGTCTCTTGTATCTCAAGATCAGCAAATGGCAGGTTTGATAACAGTGATAAAGGTATTGCAGATGCAGCTGGTGGATGGTATGTGGTTATCTATAATGAAATGAATGGGCACTCAGTCATCTTATTAGGATAAGATAAATGAGCCAAAATTTATTTTATTTACAGTCACTTATTTATAGCTTTCCAACTCCCATCTCCAGAAGAAATCAATTAGTTGCAATAAGTTACAGTGGATAAATAAAGTCTACACACCGTTACTGAAATTGCACATGTTTGTGATGTAAAGTGCGAAATCAACATAAATTATGTCACACCTTTTCCCACCTTTGAAGTGAACGTACAACCAACATAATTCAGATAAAAAATAAATAGACAATATTTAGAGAAAAAATGTCTTAAGGTCTGATGAGACCAAGGTTGACATTTTTGGCCTTAATTCTAAAAAATTCATTTGGCGTAAAGACAACACTGCTCATCAAGCAAAGAACAATATTTCCACTGGGAAGCCTGATGAAATAGCTCAAATATCAAAATATTTTGGGCAGAAAACTTGCTGGCATCTTTCAGAAGTTGAAAATGAAAACCTGTGGAAATACCTAAAAAGGGTTGTTCAGACTAGATCCCCTAACAATTTTATGGGCCTTGAAATTTTTTGTAAAAGAGAGTGAGATAGGATTGCAAAGTCCAGGGGGTAAATGTATCATACTCCGGTTTCTTCAACTCGCGGGAGTTCGGCGAGATGACAGCTAAAATTTAAAGCGGCGCTGCCTTGTAAAGGCAAGTTTCCCTTTACAAGGCAGCGCCGCTTTAAATTTTAGCTGTCATCTCGCCGAACTCACGCGAGTTGAAGAAACCGGAGTATGATACATTTACCCCCTGGTGTGCAAAATCGATAGAGACTTATTCAAAAAGATTCACTGCTGTAATAACAGGAAAAGGTGCCTCCATATAGTATTAGTGCACACTTATTCAAATTGTAGCTTTGTTTTGATCACTTCTCTTTCCTAACAATTGTATATTTGGTTTGCACTTGAATTTTGCTGGTTGCAAGGTCACATTACAGATTGAAAAAGATCTGACATGATTTATCTTGATATCAGGATTTATATAACTAACACCTACAATTTCAATAAGGGTGTTTAGACTTTTTATATCCATTATATTTGACACTATGAGTTACATTACTCACCTCATTACATGGCAATAATAATCACATTATCCCATTAGTTGGTAAAACTTACTTGGCTAAAGAGCTGACATTCATTTGCTATGGAATGTCTCACTGTAACTCACTGTCCAGCTGCAGTCACATTAGCCTGCTGACACACTCCAGGTCTCGGGTCTCCTGATTTTTCTTGACTACCCTCAAGAAACCTCTCGTTGCCTCTCAAAGTGAGCAACCAATTCTTAACACTTAACTCACATGTGGGTCAGGCTCGTGACATCACGCTTCAACCTTACACTCTGACTTATCACCTTGGCATCTCGATCTTCGCAATTTCATTGACCTTCCTCTCTCTGTTCCGGAGCATCGCTTTTGGAATTTGGGAACACTTGAGTATTAGCAGTATAAGTTCATACAGTAACATGAACAGACCAGACTCTGACCCATAAGAACAGATGGGCTGCCTTAGATGTAAACTGGAGTGTCCCAGAAAGATTAGAAAGAGACTCTTGGGACCTAAAAGTATTTGTAAACATTCAGGCCCTGCAAATACTCTCATCACTGCTGTAAGGGTGTTACTATATATTCACGCTTCTGGGTGGTTATGGGCCCAAGTCATTAAGAAGAGCAAAACAGAAAAAAGGAGTAAATTTACACCTTGGCAAAACCACGTTGCATTGGAGGGGGAGGGACAGATTAAAATGTGGAGACAGATTTATAGTTGGTATAGGGCATGTCCTAGATCAACTTTAAATTTTAAAGCTATCAAGCAATTGTGCGCTACATGAAAAAACAGCCAATATTTAACTTATTTGCAAAATAATATCTAATTTGTACCCCTTACCATTGTAACATGGTTTGTCCAAGAGCAAACGTACTCCTTTTTTTTAAAGCTTTGCCTTCGTTAATGACTCAGGCCCTATATCTGTAACAAGCTTGGTAACATATTGCAATCCTTATTTTTTGCTATGATATCTTTCTGTTCATTTGTATAACAAATATCCTGTGTAAACAGTCGTATCAACATATTTTACTACACTATAAATAGACATGGTGTTGTGGCTCAGGAATCTTACTTGCACTGCCAGTTATCTTAATTAGAATTATGTACACTCGTCTGTACTAATAAATTCTTAGCATCAATATTTGTAAGGAGCTGCAGCTGTGGTAGTGGAGTTTTTCCAAGCATGAAACCCCCGTTTTCTATTGCTACAATTCCAAGAGAGTGCTGCAGACAGATGTGTCAGGAATAAACAATCTGTGTCTATGCAACACAATAAAAATAAAACAGCTTAAAATGAAGGAACATGTATTAATTTAAGTAGGAATTTAAACTGGTCAACATAAAGTGGTACCACACCAGCATTGCCAATCCTTGAAAACACTTTTGCTGTCAATTTTTTTTGTGTTTTACTGATAGCTAGTATGCTGATATAAAATTTGTGCAGGACTAAAAGTAAAAGCCTTATCTTAATTAAAATGGGCTAGGAGATTACAGATAGGACTTTACAGCTTCACTTTTTCGTTATCTTCCTGTAAGCTCTCACAAGGAGCGCCCACCCATCTTCTGTATCAGGTCTGCATCTGCTTCGTCAACCTCCGTCATCCAAGCTCTGATTTTATATTTGAGTTGTTTTTTTTATGCATGATTTGTTATAACCACTGTACAGCACTATAGAGGTGTGGCGTCTCACAAATACAACATTACTGCATTGTAGTGAAAATGGGTTGTTCATTTTATTGACCAGTCCCTATTTTCAACAAAATGAAAGGGGCATGATCTCCCCATAAATGAGCATGGCTTATGTGGATCTGGGTATAGTTTGGTAGTCGGCCTATTTTTCCCACATTTTGGGAAAGTTGCAAGTATGTGGTGTATCTAAATTAGACTTTAGTTTTACTGACCGTTGGTAAATTTAGCGACAGTTGGTGATCCTGTATTGAACTGAAATAGTTGTTTTGCATACAATAATGTTTAAGTCTTGGTACGGGCCACCTTTACTGATTGTTAATCATTTCATTATGGAATACTTTCAAAATCAGTCACTAGTAGCTCAAGTGGGTGAAGCATGCTTGTTGCGTACAGAAGAGAGGCAATGAAACAAAAGCGAGAGGTGTACAATAAATGCAAAAATGTAATGGCTGGAATGGTGTACTTATCTGGATGCTCAATATTGTGACCCATTCATGTTCTCTGATAGGTGCTTAATGTCTATTTAATAGGCCTTTTACAGTTACTCTTTGCCCTTTATAGGTTTAAGTTGTTGTTACCTCAGTGTTTGTATCCCCTTTAGTCATCTGTATACCAACCTTGGCTGATCTCTGAAAGCCCTGATCTTTGCATCTTCTGATCCTGCCTTTGCCTGCTGATTTTGTACCTTTATGTCTGATCTGATTCTGTACCCTGGTTTGTTAGGCCTTGTCTTCCTCCTCCATTTGTCATTTCTCTTAACCAGATTGGTAAACACCAATAACTCTATGCAGAAGTCCTAGGGCAAAAGAGGCATGGTGGTCATAAGAGGAAATGGGCTTTTGTAAATGAAGAGCATGTGTAACATGGTTATTAGTAGAGAAGCTCGAATCAACTACTGCGGCCAGCCTGTCCTGAATAGTTTGAGTTTGCAGCTAAAAGACATGAAAATAAACAATTTCTGTTGGAGCTTAAATGGTTACATGCGGCCCAGCACGCCTGTCAATGTGGCCCAGAAGGAGTTTTGGTTGTGGCAAGGGGGCAGCACTGCTAATGGAAAAAAAAAATCCTGCAAAAAAAAAAGAAAAGAAAATACTTACCTTGCTGTCACGCGGTCACGTCAGCTGGTACTCCGGCTCCCTCCCTTGTCTCCTCCTCCGTGCGGTGCTCGCAGTGAATGTTGGGGCGTGATGTCATCACGCCCAACATCCATTGCGGAGTGCAGCACAGAGGAGTCACCCACGCAAGAAGAACAATCAGCAGCACAGAATTAGAGAAAAAAAGAAAAGAGGACAGGAGAACAAGCCGATTAAAAGGTAAGTTAAGGGGGAATTTTTTTTATTATTTCAAGGGACGCTGACCAGTGAATAAAAGTCACCTGATCCTGGAGCATCATGGACCTTATCTCCCTGCTACATACTTCTACTTGTAATACTAATGGGGAATTATATATTATTCTCTTTGGCCCATTATAAGTTGTTATCCCTTACTTAACATAGTGGTGTATTTACCAAAACAGGTCACAATTTGGGGTCACAGTGGTGTATATGTCAGGTACCGCAGGCCTGGTCAGGACACCCTGATATACAATGCCTGGCTTAAATGATATTGCATCGAAACAATACAAAAAGTGATTGTAGTATAATAACTAGAGAGGATTTTTGAACAGGGCGATTGAAAGGTAAGTATAGGGGGATTTGAAAAAAAAATAAAAATATATATATATATATATATTTTTATATATATATATATATATATATATATATATATATATATATATATAAAATCACTTTTTTTTCTCATATATATATATATATATATATATATATATATGTCAACTTTGTTTTCTATGGTTTTTTGGATGATCAGCTATCGTTATTGTTAGTGTATCTTATGTGCGGCCCAAACAAACTCGTCGTCTTCCAATGTGGCCCAGGGAAGCTAAAAGGTTGGACTCCCCTGGTGTAAAGCATATGTGGTGGCATCATAATTCTCACTTTACCTTATTTTGCTTGACCTTTCATATCGTCTTTTCTTAAACCTAAATGTAAATAAGTTTGTCCTGCTGTCACTAAAGCTGGGTACATACTACAGGTATTTCACCCGACTATCGTGTCAATCACACGATAAATGACTGTTAGAATGCATCTGTTCACACCATGTCAACCTTTGTCCCCTTTCAGCTGAATTCTGAAGAATTGGGCCCACTTATTAACCCCTCTAAAATATAAGTATATTGTATTGCTTATTTGATCAAGTATTAACCAGAAACAGTCAATATTGTGTCAGTTAGGTTGGCTTCCACATCACACCTCAGATACAAAGGTTTATGGCAGTCTGTATTAGGAATGACAACGGTACAGACCTTTAGTAATGACAGATGTAATAAAATAACAAAGACTGTACTACCTACTTCCAAATCTATCTTCTTAACCACTAAAGAACACTTCCATAACAACATTTAGGCTTGTCTATCAAATAAATCTGTTTTTGCAAGACTAATTTATAAGGTATTGTAGTGTAAGGTATTTATAATTTATTGTATATAAAAATATGTTTAGCTAGCTGACTGTGTGTTGGAAATAGTAGCTCATTTTTGTAATCGATCTTTCCAAAGCTACAGTCATCTATTTTTAAACTAATGCAATGTCTAAGGAATCTGTTTCATGCATCAACTTTGTATACAAGCGACAAAGGGAAATAAGTCAGCAATATTAACTAATTAAAAGAAATGAACACATATAAAATACAAATCTGTATCTCCTATTTAATGAAAATAAGTTACATCATTGTGACTCTAAAACCATTCAACCTTTTACTGCCCTTTTGAAATAGTGTTTGCACAGCTCCAAGCCACATAGATGTATTTGGTATTTTAGTGTTTCCTTCAAGGGTAATTGAGACTGAAGAGACGTGTAAATGTTAGGGAGCAGCCTTTCACCATTGATGAGCTCCTATGTATTGTGTTTTGACCACATCTGTCAATCTTGTGCAGCTGGCAATGGTGGACCAAAACCGCATAGCAGGCGAGCAGTGCAAAGCCTCTTTGGATGAGCAATTTGGAAGCCACAGGACACTGTTCATCCAGTGTGACGTCACAGACCGGGAACAGTTGAAAGGTACATATACGTGAGTGGAGGGGTAATGACGCAAACATCAATTCTGTCATTTTGTTTCAAAAATAGCATTTCAAAGTTTAATAAGTAGCAAAATAACAACTCATAGTTAGAAATGATTAAGTTCAATAATTATTAAATGTAAACATGTAATGTAGCAATGGTAAACAGCTCAAATGTTTGCCATTGGAAAATGTACATTTGTATAGTATGTTGTGCATTTTACATAATTAGTGCACATAGATCTATATGTCAGATGCCACTTAGTTACTGGTGTTGAGAAAACGACTGGCACCGCAGTGAGGCCATGATTGGGCCATTATGGTGCAGCCCTGTTTCCAGGGCCGGTGTTAGGGTCCACGGCGCCCTAGGCATTTTTAAAAAAGAGGCCCCCTCCTCCCTCCTCCCTCCTCTCCTTACCTTGTCTCACCACCGCCGCCTCTCTGCTCCGTCTCCTCCCCTCCACTCACTGACACTAGTAAGTGGAGGGGAGGAGACGGAGCAGAGAGGCGGCGGTGGTGACAAAATAGCCTCTTCCCCCCCTCCCCGTCCATCTGAATGCTGTGCGGCGGCCGTGACAGGTATGGTCAGCGGTCGCCGCACAGTTTTAAAGTATTTTAGAATTCTGTGGCGCCCTCCAGGCGCCCTCCAGAGCCCGGCGCCCTAGGCAAGTGCCTAACCTTGCCTAATGGGAGCGCCGGGCCTGCCTGTTTCTTTTATTAACAGATGATTGAGGTAGTTTGAAAGGAGTTTAGATTCATGCATTCTCTACCCAAATGTCCTGTAACATTCATTATAGATTACATTACTGAAGCATCCTGTAAAGTATAGCACCCAATGAATGAATAAGTACTCCTTTTGTAAACTGTTTTTTCTCCAGATTAATTTGTTTCATAACCCAGCTGTCAAAAACTGGAAACAAAAACATTATTACTCCCTAGAACTGTCTCTGAAGTGGTTGAAAAAAATGAAATTCTTTTTCTTGATGGCGTTTTATTCAAAATGGACTTATGTCAAAATCATACATGATTTAATTATCACTACATGCAAATGCAGGCAGCATTTTGCCTGCATCCAGAAAAAAATAGCAGTTATATGTATATTTGTATGCAATTTAAACCATGTCCGAATTATTATATTTAAGCAAATCTAAGGGAACACCTTTTTGTGAACTTTTATATTTTAGATGCATTTCAAAAGACAGTGGTACATTTCGGAAGGTTGGACATACTGGTAAACAATGCTGGAGTAAATAATGAAAAAGACTGGGAGAAAACTATTGAAGTTAACTTGGTGAGTTGTTAATTTTGTGTTTATTTATTTAGTAGAGCAGAGCTATCTAGCTGCAGGATGCTTTTGTGCCCCCACTCTTTCCTTGACAATCTCAATGGACAATGGACTTTATATATTTACTTTTCTAACAAAATTCGGACCAAAAATAATTAACTAGAATCTAAGTGTTAATGAACATTCTTGGGTGACTCTACAATAACTATAAAGTCCAGCCTAATGATATTTTAATACATATATATATATATATATATATATATATATATATATATATATATATTTATATATATATATATATATGTATATATATCACAGATTTGATACAAAAGGCGCTAAGATACTACACCAGTATGTGAATATTATAGTCCAAAATCTTGTAATTGTTCCTTCTTATGTAACACTTCCCCCGTGCGGGCGGCTGCCAATCCTCCGTAGCAAGCGGTGTAGCAGGAAAAAATCTAAAAGTAAATGAGAGGAGGCGCACAATAGTGTAGTATGGCAAGTCAATGGAGCTAGGTCACCCAACCAGTAAAGGAACTAGACCACCAGAAATGAGTGAGCCAGAGCTTCCCACCAAGTGGGTATCACCAATATCTAAGATGGATAAATAAAGCTCATAGACTAGAAAGTCACACACAGCCAAATGGCATTCGTAAAGGTAGAAAAACAGGTCACACCAATAAAGATGTATGCGTACCAGAAGCCAATAGTTTAATGGCTTATCTGCAGGATGTCACGTAGGCTGTGAGGATGTATTCAATCTTCAGCCACCCTTGGCTATCCCATAGGTTACCTCAATATACAGAAGTACACAGATGTAGTATCCAAAAAAATTCAAGTTTATTAAAACAGTAGTAACTTACACATCCAGAAGCAGATGACAAGCCTATCTGATCAGAGATGGTAGTAGTAGCAGTAACTCAACGCGTTTCGTCTGTACAACAGACTTCATCAGGAGCAAACACAGTATATGTATGTATATATATATATATATATATATATATATATATATATATATATATATATATATTGTATATATTTATAAAAGTACATGTATTGCTACATTTACAAGAATATCCCATCCATGCAATTAGGTCTGCATACATGAAAAAGAATCACAACAACTTGAATAAAAGTTGAGATGCTTCAGGGTAAGGAAGGCAGGCCGTAACCAGCATGTAAACACTGGGGGGGGGAGAGGCAACCTATTTGAAGGTAAAAACCGTAAATAACCATGAGGCCCTTCATCTGAGGAAAAATTAGGTAACTACTTTCATACCCTCAACTTTAAAGGCAATGCGCAAAGAAGTTGGGTTGACAAAATTGGGAGCATGGTTCTACAATTAAGTGTATATTTTAGAGTTGGAGGATTTGATGCTCTCCACGGATGACCCTGCTACTGCAGTGGAGGTGGCTACATTTATTCTAAAAAAATAGGTGCCATAATCATCTGTGTTCAGCCCTATGATTTTAACACATTTCATAAAGATAAAACCAAATTGTTATTTGGTAAGAGGCGTAGAATCAAGGTGAAGTAGCCAAACATGCCGTTCAATAGGTCTAACTAACACATAAGCCCTAGCCCGTGCTACCAGGCAGATGGCGGGTTCAAGATGTGCCTCCATTGTGACCCAATGCCTCCTGCTAAATTGATCTGTTTTGATCTGCCTAATTGCAGAGGAAGAAGTGGCGCTTCGCTTATTGATGGATTGGACAACCTCTAAATTGTTATAACAGAAAATGATATCACAGACCCGTAAGCGAGGAGGCCAGAGCTCCATATCTATCACGATGGGGAAAAGCTCCAGCACTAACAATTTAGCAACTATGCCTGATGAAACCCACTTTGAGGCCCACGTTGGCGGAAACCATTGTCTGTCAAAGTAGGCCCCAAAATCCCTAGAACTCACTAAGTCCATGTACAGCTGGAGCTCACAGATGGACATGTCAGGTCTCGGCTATATGTGAACCCCGTTAAATTCATCAAGGAAAAGCATCCAAATCGACAATTCCTCCTTAATTTCTTGATAGCCGAATAAAAGCATGGGTTTTAGTTACAACCGCTGCAATTTGTGACAAAATACTTTACCCATAGCGATAATGCGGCAAGCTAAATTAAGTGACTATAAAACTGTTTGGATCTGCCTAAGGGATACTTTATCTGAATGCCTGACTGACAAAATCAGCTCCCTCAACTTTGCCACCATGTTCATAAGAAGGCTGCAACAACCTGCTATGGTGTCAGTTTTGAATCCCAGGAATGACAGACTTGTAGATGGGCCTTCAGTCTTATCATCTGCAATTGGCACGCCAAGGACCAAAAACAGGGCCTGGGAATCAGATTAAACTTTGCCACATTGCAGGGAGTCATGAGGACCAATGATAAGAATATATAAGCCACTCTCAGATTACCTGTGCCCGTTTTAATGCACCAGTGTTAAAATGTACTGAAATGCTCAATGTAGGCCCACGATATAGAGCACCACATGAGAAGGCAACTATCTATGAAAAACCCCTCCGAGGTTTGAAAACCCATGAATCCGAAAGATTCAGGGTGCAATGGGAGGAGGCGGAAAGCCAATTCAGTTTCGGCATTCAGCAATAATGCCCAAACTGAATTCCCTCACTAAACCCATGGCATCATTTTTGGTACAGCGTCAATGGGTGAAACAATCAGACCCTCTTAAGGGGAGGAATGGAACGGGCCACACATGAGTCCTAAATCAATCACTTTCCGTATTTTATCTGCTAGGATTTGGTGCTGAGCGTAAGTCGATTAAAGGGTCTAAGTAGCCACCGTACACAAATATCCTGCTATGGGCAACTTAAAAACCTCCTAAAAACCTTGCAACAGGAAAAATGCAAGTTCCTGATCAAGGTATAGCAGAAGCGAATAAGACATCTTCAACCAAGATAGGGGAAGAGTCTTTACCTAGGAGGAGCTCTCTTTGCACATCTACTGATGGTGGAGGGCCCCCTCCTTGGCAGTGTGTTGACCTCCGCAGCGGAAGCAAGCGTGTTTGTATTTGCAAATCTTGCCCTTATCACAATGGGAATTGTTAAAAGTGAAACATTTGTTTCTGTGAAGAAACGACAAGCCTGGTACAAAGGGTTATCTAGACACAGCCGATGCATGCTCCGACATGTTAGCTTGCTGCAATGGCCTCCAAATTTCAACTTCGTACCTGAACAGAGTGCTAGCCACCCCGCTCATTTTTCTACAAAAATCCTCATCGTAAATCCTCCATATTGTCACCAGTAGTGTACATGTCATGGATCATGTGCAAATATTTCATCACATCCTGGTACTCACTGGGCCTAGTCTCTAGTTAGGGCATTGCAGAGGTCAAAGGTTGATCTCTAGTTATTGTAGTGTCGTGAATCACCATACGACTTAAGTTACCAGAACCTGTTGTTGATGAAAGCTTCCCCTTTAGCAACCCCCTTCCGATAGAACTAATTATGTTTGCTGTTACTTGGTTGTCACCAGGACTTAATCTCGAGTAGTGGTAACTTAACTCAGTAGATGGGCACCACAGAGGACTAGGCAGTGGGACATTGAGCTGAGATCTCTATGACAACCAGGATACAGGATGCAGTACTAACCTCCACCAGTATAACAGATTGGCACTGAAGAGTAGAGGATGATGTAGCCTGTGTAGAGATGGTGCTAGAGAGCAGCACAGTGCAAGGAAAGTACCGAAGCAAGATCGAGCTGTAAATCTGTACTGTGAAACACTGCTGACACAGATGAGTCAGATGGAGCGGACAGCAGGCACCACGATCCTGCGGCTGGGAGGTGTTCTCACAGATGAGAAAGCAGAGTCATATAACAGGCAATTGATCGGTCCAGGCAGCATTATTCAAAGTCAGGGTCACAAGCAAAAGGTCTATACAGACAGCAGTCAGGAATGGTCATGTAACAAGCAGAGGTCAAAACCGAGTATCAAACAGGAGCAGACAATTCACAGAGACAAAAGCACGGAAAAGCAAGCGTGTGAACACTATAACTGGCAAAGGTTCAGTAAAACTGACAGGTATTTAAAGAAGGAGTAGCCAATCAGGGCAGGTGTCAGATTGAGCTGCAGGTGAGAGGAGTTCAAGTGATCACACCCAGAAACCTGAAAACAACACTGCAGCAGACAGAATGAAAACAGCAATTACCTTCTGTTCCTAACATGTAGGACCACACCACTTCCTCTCTAAAGCCATCTGTTGCCCTGGCCTGCGCTAACTTCTTCTTACCGACCTCAGCAAATGCAAACAAGTCCACATAGAGATCCCGGTCAATCTTTTGCTGAGAACTAGCCCGCATACCTCAGAGAATAGCCAGGTTTGAGCAGCACACCCTGTTGCCCCCTCGCTGTGGTATATTTACCATATAACCTAACCGTCTACTAGCCTTGCAGTTACCTCTTCTCATGCGAGACTGCAGCAACCGCATCAATTTATTGTGGCTCTGCTCCGAGTCAAAGTAACCGTCCCCGGTACTCAGAATATCTGGTTGCGCAACCAACCTCCAGTCCACAGCCCATACATGTCTCTCATTCTCATCAGAAACTAGCATGCCGGATACACCTACGCTGTGAGTGGGCACATGACCGCTGAGCGGCATTTGGGTTCTGAGATCCCTTCACCGCCGGTCTGCTTAAACCAGACTGGTGGGAGGGGGGTGATAGATGGGCTGCGGTTATGCAGGGGGGATGGCAACACATCGCTGACGAGTCATGATGGGAGGACTGGAAGGGAAATAGATTATGAAAGAAATATACAGAGGGGGTGAGCAATGCTACTGAAAGGGGGGAGAAAGAGGATAGCAGAGGAAGGAAAGAAAAGAGGTAAAAAGCAGACAAAAAAAGAATAAAAAGCACAGAACAAAGAGCGACAGAGGGTAAGAGAGGAATAAGGACAAGGTGATAGAAAGCTATGCCAGGAAAGAACAGCTGAAGGAAAACCATTATTAAATACAATAATTAGCACTGGACATATACTTATCCTGGGATTTCCTGAAGCAAAATAAAGGAGAACTTCCTGCTCTTGGATCTTGTAAGGGCTTGTTTTGTCTTGGAAATTGCTTGACACTGAGCTTGCTGTAAATCATGAATAGCAGCTTCAATCACAGCTGCTGCATGTTGAAGAAACACTCCTCATTTTTAGAGGGTATTGTAGCTTTAAGTAAACCACTAGAAACATGTGAACCACAATTAAATACAGTTATTGACAATTTAAGGGCTTTATATTCACCCGCATTTTACAGTGCAGTCAGGGATATTTTGTTTCATGTAGTCATTGTCCGTGTTCATACTATAGTGGATGCAAAAGACAACTGTGCTAGAAATATTTCAAAAAACATTCCCTGTGGTGTTGAGTGCAGTGTGAGCAGATAATGTGATCAGGCCAAGCAGGGCCGCCATCAGGGGGGTACGGGGGGGTACTGTTGTAACGGGCCCGGGCTCACCAGGGGGCCCGGTACAACAGCTCAGCAAAGACTTACCTGGGGCCCGCCGCTGGTCTCCGCTATTCTGTCTTCAGCCTGGCTGTCACCATGACAGCCAGGCACCAGGATCCGATCGCAGGGGTGGAGGAATCATTCCCCCTGCAATCATGTGATCTGTCACAGGCAGAGCACATGATCGCAGGGGGAATGGATCCTCCACCCCTGCGATCGGATCCTGGTGCCTGGCTGTCACGGTGACAGCCAGGCTGAACACAGAATAGCGGAGACCAGCGGCGGGCCCCAGGTAAGTATGTGTTGCTCATGGGGGGGCGCTCATGGGGGGGGGGGGGGGGCCGGGTGGCACGGGGGCCCGTACTGGGCCCGATTTTTTCTGAAGGCGGCCCTGAGGCCAAGAGACCAGTAATTCCTAATCACTATGTGGCAGATACGCAGTCATCATGTGCTACCTATTGCACAGGTAAAATCCTAGTGTGAATGAGTCAGAATAATTAATATATCGACCAGCAAAGTAGAAACAACAAATTGACACTACCATTTTTAAATTATTATTTATATGTTGCTGCTGCTAAATCCTACGCCTGGTACAACGGCCTCAGTTTGCCTAATTATGGTCCTACCACTATGTGTAACTAGCTTCCAGTCCTCTGATAGAAATAGTTTGAATTTAACATAAAGAGACGCGGAAATTCCAGATGGTTATTCGGGCATATTGCTCAGAAAATCCACCACATGCCACTCAGACCCCCCACTTGTTCCTAAATACCCCCCATGCCCTCAGACACTGTTATTCTCTGCTATATAAGAAAGCAGATATTAAGTCATCAGGAGCAGCTGGCTGGGGCCAGAGGTGAAGGCTGGTGGTAAATGTATTATGGTCCGATTTTTACAAGCCAGCGCCGCTTTAAATTTTAGCTGTAAACTCGCTGATTTCCGGCGAGTTGCAAAAATCGGACCATCTAACATCTAACCTCTGGTCTAAAGGGTTAGTTATAGAGAATACATTGCACGTATATGTATTCATATTTGCTTTCCTTGCTAACAATGTCGCCTACCGTAAACTTGTTCTGAACATAGTTTTTCTTGGTATGATTTATTTGATTATTGATAGCTTTTGTTAAATATATATATATATATATATATATATATATATATATATATATTGATTTTGCTTTACAATTCGTCACTACTTCATTTTCATTTACTTCATGTTAGGGAAAGAAAACATTTTCTTAGAATTTGCACTATGTATGCAGAGTATCTATCAATGTCTACCTGTCCATATTTTAGAGACTTTTAGCAGTGCGTCGTTACTGTAAATATTCCACTCTCTAAAAATAAACAGAATACATTCCTGCCTGTTCAGGTTCCTCCCTGTGGAACAGCAGTAATAAATCATATTTGTAGCTACTAATCCAAGGTATCATTGTTGTTTTAGTGTAAGACACTCCAAAATGGTTGCACTGTGTATGTCAATTAGTCAGGCTTAAAGCAGTGTTTAAATACTGAAATTTGCATTGTACAGACAGTTATACAGCAATTAGAAGGATTAGTCATACAGGATTATTTTAATAACACATTAAGTGTTCATAATTATGAATAATTATAATGAAATATATCTTACTATTCTCTACACATTTTCCATCCCTCATCAGAGGGTAGCAATGTATTGTACAATGGTACCATAGTTAGCATTGCTGCCTTACAATGTTGGGTTATGGGTTAAATTCTGACCATAACACTAACGGGGAGATTCAATTCCCTACGTTGTTCTTTAGAACAACACGGAGCACGCATCATTGCCGTTTATACGGTAATTGATGCGCTTTATTACCATTAGTACAGTAATTTCAACACTGATTTTTGCTCGCAGCTCCCTGAGCCACAAGCAAAATTCTGTGTTAAAATTACTGTACTAACAGTAATGATTGCGCGCACAACGTGGGGAATTGAATCTCCTAACTGTGTGATTTCTTCCTGTATATGCATGAGTTTCTCTGGCTGCTCTTGTTTCTACCCACAATCCAAACAACATCCTCGTATTATTTACTCACTGTCAAGGCACGTCTCAGCTAGGCATTTGAGTGTAAGGGGCATATTCAATTCTCTGCGTTTTCCGCCGCGGAAAAACTATTACCGTTATTACGGTAAATACAGCCGGATTTCAGCTTGCCACTTCCTGAGCCGCGAGATGAAGTCCAGCGAGAAAAGTACCGTAATAACGGTATTTATGCGCACTATTACCGTAATGACGGGGCGAGTTACTTTTGGCTGTAATGCCAACAATTGAATATGCCCCTAAAAGTGTTAATCCAACCACCCAGTTGTATAACTACTAAGATTTAGCTCAAGATCTGACCCTCTAAGGAAGTCTTCAGTTACTATCTCACCTATTCCAAAATATAATCAGAACTTATTTTAATCAGAGTTACTGTAAACCCAAACAATAACCTGCCTAAAAACAGTGGCATGGCTACCTGACACATCTGTTTGTTAAGAACACAGAGACAGAATGCTATTAAATTGAGGAGTCTAATATGTAATATGACAAAGAAAGTCACAATGCTTATTTTATAAAAAAAATATAACAAATTTACATACAGAAATTCTTTAAAATAAAATAGTAATAAAAACAAAAGCAGAAAACACTTTTTCATGGGGTAAGGCTAGAATGTGGACAGCTCCCAGTAGCAGACAGACCCACAAAAGCTGACAATTTCTCACAATTTTCATTACATTTCTTTCCATCTCCTCCCCTATTACTCACTAATTAACTCAATAAATCACTGAAAGAGGTGTGCTGGAATGCTGATCTGTTTTACAACATGTTTTATGGTTCTTTGGTCAAACACAAATCTAATAATAAATTATATACAGAGTTTTGCGCTCTTCTAACACACAAGAGAAATATGCATATTCAAACAAGTGTGATTTTCTGCACAGATACATAGGAGCCATGATTATATTAGGTGGATCCCTTGGGTTGTTATGTCATTTCTTTATCTTCCTTGTGATAATATTTATTGATGAGATGTTTTATGGAGCTTGTTAACCTGATTACAAATACACAGTGATTTTCTCCAATATATATAATGTTATTGTTTTGCTATATGTCATTTTCCTATATAAATATATAATGCCCTTTGAGTGACCCCTTCCTCAATTTGCCCTTCTTGTCAAATGAGTTTCAGCAAGTGGGGGTGCACCATATTTGACTAACTGGTCCTCTGGACACAGCCATTCATTCCAAGCTAGGTGACAAGAACCAGATCTCCGAAGTGCATATCAATATTGATTAACCTCTCATTTACTTACAATGACTTCACAATTACTCATATCTCATATTGTGTGTGTATTTTAGGCAATTTAGACTGTAAGCACCAATGGGACAGGGACTGACGTGAGTGAGTTCTCTGTACAGCGCTGCGGAATTAATGGCTCTATATAAATAGCTAATGATGATATCTTTGTGAGTAACTACATTATATATTATTTCCTGAACTCCTGATTATGCCATAAACATGACACTCACATTCAACAATATTAGAAGGCAGCCACTTGAAGAAGGAAAATAGGTCAATTGCCATGGCCCCAACCCCCTTGGGGGCTTCCAAGCGCTTTGTTGATTTTAAGAGGTGGAGCCTAGAGCTGCCATTAACAACTGGCACGAGTGCAACTTGTTAATAGAGCCAGGGAGGTCCTTATATGTTAGATTCTGGCACCCAGTCAGAGTCCACTGTACAAACAGCCTATCAACAATAACTAATTACTGTGCTTGGTGCTGTTTCTAGTAATTATGACAGCTTTGTATTGTATACTAGACACCAAAATGTAATATGCATTGTATACTGTATACTATTCAGAATGTGGCTCTATATTGTATTATTGCTAAAAGAATGGGTCCCAATTTGTATATTAGCCATCAGGGGCCTGATTCATTAAGGATCTTAACTTGAGAAAAATCCTATTTTAGTCTCCTGGACAAAACCATATTACAATGCAAGGGGTGCAAATTAGTATTCTGTTTTGCACATAAGTTAAATACTGACTGTTTTTTCATGTAGCACACAAATATCAACTTTAAATTTCAGTGTACAAATAAGCTATCAAGTATTTGTGTGCTACATGAAAGACATTAAAATGCTTAGAGGCTGATATCTCTTACTTCACTTAACATCTTATCAACCTTTAACCACTTAAATTAAACAACACAAGACGTAAGTGTGGCAAATCCAATAACTTTTATTTAAATAGGGGTGGAGAAAATAGCAGCGCACTACTTCCGCCTGGCAACCAGGAAGTCCACGCATCAACCAAGGAATAACCACAAAAAATGGGGACTCTAACCCCGGGCGCAGATATCTACCTCCAGGACACCCGTCTTGGGCAATACTGAACCGCAACCCTTCTGGGTTAAAGGAACGTACCCATAAGTCTGCCCATTGGGGCGGTAATTGGACTAAGACTATAAACAACTGAGAGAGCGGGATCAGTGTGCCCATTACCGTACTGTGCGCCCGACTACTGGGCATCGCTACCACTGCATTTTCCGACCACTCTCCATCCACTGTTTTCACTGGCACTGCCGTGAATGCCAGGCATAGTATATCGATCCTGGAACAGCTTGCCTCTGACTGCAGGCATCAGTGTAACAACCAGGGAGGGTGGGTGGGCAACACCAGAAACTCAAGAGACTGATTCTATCTCTGTCCATCCTATTTAAAGACTATCTCCCTACTCCTGTGACATCAGATGGGCGTACCCCTTTTGATCCCGAGGACTAACTAAAGCCTAGTGACACAGCCTCAGAATTTTATTATCCTTCGTGCTTAGTTCAGCCCTCAGTTCTTATTATGTATATTTTTTACCCTAAATACGTTAGCCCCAATATATCTAATTTTTGGCTTATTTTATCTTTTGAAAGAAAAACATTTGCAATACACTTTATCGTATGTTATTGTGCGATCTTCCTTTCTGCAGATTTGCCTCATCTACCTTATTTGTTATTTTAATAGTGACTCTATGTAGTGCTGCATCTGGAGTTGCTGGAATTATTTCATTATGTGGATTATGCATCAGTACATTCAAGGATTGAAGACTGACACTTATGATTGTTTTTTTGCAATGTGATTACATACAAAAAGTTCAGGGACCCCAGATGTTTGTACTTAGTATTCACTTCTCCAACCGTTTGGCTTTATCTGCCTTGTTTGCTTTATCCACATATTGTTTCAAGAAAGTTTCCTCTATTGACCTTTTCAGTGTTTAATTTTTTCCATGTTTTCGAAAGAAAGGAATTCAAAATACAGACTAAGCGTAAGATCAAGAGAAATAGATTATTAGTTATAGCTTTTACTATAGCTTTTGACGGTCCCACATGTTTCATGTTGGTCTGTCATTATCTCTTTAACTGGTAGCAAATTTATAAATCTAACAGTTGTTATTTGCTGTTATTGCTGAGGTTAGAAGCAGCAATGTGAGGACAGTGAGGCTGACTCTGAGCCGGACGTACACCCGTATACAAAGTGTAAATTAAGAAATTTTGCACTGCTTATGCCCACAATACCTATATGCACTAATGCAGAGCTGGGCACATTTCACACTTGCGCCTCTTTATGACTGAGAGGCTGGACCGGGGTTGGGAAGGGGTGGTTTAACGTAGTACAGTAAGGACATGTTCACACAAAGGTACATGCACCTTCTAGAAGGTAGGTGTAAATACCCACTGATGATGATGCCAGCACTAGTTAGCCGCTCCTGATTGGCTGATTGCGAATTCATCTCTGAAACTAATAGGTGCTTTCTGCATGGATCGTGCATATATTATAGGATTTTGTGTGCATAATTTTAAACATAATTTTTGAGTGTGTTAGTAGGAGCATGTTTTAGGCAGATTGTTGATGGAGCATAATTTGTCTTGATTTCAGGAATGATGGGAGGAATGTATAAATATTAGATATTAATGTATACTGCTTTTGGACATAATACATAGAGAAGTAGTTGTACTCGTCTCTGCTACCATGCAGCCTGGTGAAAAACTGGTGTCCTCTCCCAAAAGATATTCAAGGACTGAAAAAAGGGCTTAGTAATTGTATTGCTGGGACTTTGCAGATTTGACAAGCGGTTTGCTCAGCCACAAAACTCTGTTCTTGTGAAATGACTCCACAATTGCACTCATCAATGCTTCTCATGCTCCAACTAATATAAATGCAGGGAAGTACTTACTTTGGTTCCATACTTTGTTAGAACATGTATTAGAAGCCTTTTCTCCCCTGAACATGACTTGGATTGCATTATTCTGGACTGCAGGGGGTCAGTGGGGTGAGTATTACTTCTTCACTATGTGCTGCCCAGAAAAAGTACTTATTAATTTTAAGTCTAGGTGAAAAAACCCTTTGAGCTGATGACTATAAAAGTAGTAGATAGCACAAATGCTTTACTATGGTTACCCAACATATTGTTTTATTTTGTAATTGGTAATGTACAACATGGAATGCTTTTTTTAACGACTCCTCATGGATTATGTTAAAAGGATTAGTGGGAATAGATTTGTATATTTGGAGTTTGGAAAACAGAATTGTGTGTATATTTTAAACTGAGTACATGATAAAGAAGTGTCTCAGTTTTCCATATTAAAAATGTATGCCGTATCTTATCATATAGATATACCTTGGACAGCTCAAGCTTGCCTCCTATATATTCCTGAGAGGCCTGTTATACTTCCCTATTTCACATAACCATTTGACCCTTCTTCAGTCAGGCTTTCATTCCCTGCACTTCACAGAGACTGCACGGACTAAAGTGGTGAATGATTTCATAACTGAAAAATCCAAAGGCCACTACTCACTTCTAATACTCAGGGAGCTCTCTGCTGCATTTAATACCATTGACCACTCACTTCTAATACTCAGGGAGCTCTCTGCTGCATGTAATACCATTGACCACTCACTTCTAATACTCAGGGACCTCTCTGCTGCATTTAATATCATTGACCACTCACTGCTAATACTCATGGAGCTCTCTGCTGCATTTAATACCATTGACCACTCACTTCTAATACAAATACTGCATTCCCTAGATTTTTTTTAGGCAATGGTTATATCCTGGATTTCATCTTAATTATCAAAATGCTCCTTCAGTGTTCTTTTAATTTAATTCATACTTCCTCACATCCAATCTGTATCAAAAATCCTGTTATATACATCTAAGAAACATCTTCAGAATGTGGATTTTAATTCATGGAATTATAATCTCCCACATTGAGAGAATTGTAAATAAATAAATATTAATAATATTTTTTCTAACTCTAGAATAAGGATATTTTGGGGTGGACATCCTTTTTAAAAACACACAACGGGTGTTGTGGATAGCTCTTCTACTTGCGTGAGTGAAATATAAATGAAGATTACAAAAAAATGACAAACAAAAACATTACGTTATTCTGTGGTTGCAATACTTAAATCACTATATTAACAAAGATACTACACCAAAACACATTCTGTTCAGACTTGTAGGGAGTTACCAATTCTGGGCAAACTTTGACAGGCTCTGACAGACATTAATGATTTGCAATAACAAATGGTATGCAATATTGTTTTGGAGAAATAATACCGTATGTTCATAAGTCATTCACTCTAGACATAGCATTTAATCTGTGTTAGGCTGTTAGAAAATCAAGTTGGTGGTTGCATTTGGTATAGTGGGCTTTACAGGACAGTGTGCCAATTGTATTATTATAATGCATCTTTATTTATATATTGCCAACATACCTCACAGTTGTTTACTTTTGGAAATAAACACAATAACAAAATAACACTGGGTATTAGCAAACAGACAAAAGGGAAACAGGGCACTACTCACTAGCTTAAACATCTTTGGAATAATGCTATAAAATGACTTTATATAAAGCAATATGTATATATTTTTAACAATATTTTTTTTTTATTCTATCACACTAATTCCAACATCAAAAGTGGAAAATGTAAACAAACCATACATAGGACTAAATTCCTCTTAATTATTGCCAATATTCCTACTCTAATTAGCATTTTTTTAAATAGAGAGCACATGTCAGCTACACTGGAGGGCAGGGCCAGGGGCAGATCTAGGCAACTGCTCTACCCGGGGCGATTTTAGGGGGGGCGATTTAGGCCCCGCCCCCTATCTAATTTCTAAGGCTGCTGACGGCTGCACAGTATGTGCAGGTCCGTTCAGCATTGGCAGTGTGCTGTCCCGCTGCTCTGATTGTGTTTAAAACACAATCAGAGCAGCCGGGCAGCACACTGTCAATGCTGAACGGACCTGCACAGTGTGCAGCCGTCAGCAGCAAGCCCCTGCTAGGGGGGGCAGGGCTACACATTGCAAATAACACAAAGTACCAATATTAGTTTTTTCCCTGGTAAAAGATATATCCGCACGACTCTATAGCCAAAATGGCAACACTTTATTTATAAATTGGAATTGAGTGCAATTTTGTACATTTATTCTGACCACACAAGCTACAATTTCTCCAAAATGACTGCAAACATCAACAATGAGCCAATCAAAAATGATCGGATCATTGTTGGACTTATTAGTAAGTTTAACCTGAATATTTTTACTGTTGACCTCTGCTTGATCTTGTCCAGTTTGACCACTCACATTGGATATCGATCATGTTGGATGTGGCCAGTGTCACAGCAGCATCACAGTTCCCAATAAATACAATGTATTATACTCTTTTGTTCCACCATATCAGAGATGAATGCTCATGGGGGCTTAGTTTGAAGAGTAGCGGCCTCAAATAGTTTGTTTTGCTCTTCATTTTATTCCAATACTTCTACAAACATAATGCAATGATATTCTGCTGTCCAAGGAGGCTGGAACAAAACCTTTAGGTATGGTTTGTGTCCTATATTTTCATTTGCACATATTCTGCCTGTACAAGCATCTTATTTAAGTGTATTACATTTCATGGTGTTTTTATTATTTTAACCACAAGCCTTTATTTCATCTGTGGATGTTGGTTTCTGAAATGCAGAAGGTATTAAACTTGAAAACTAATCTGTGATGGATGTAATAGAAGCATTTCTTATCCCCATGCTTTCTATTTCAGAATTCAGTTATTAGAGGAACCTATATTGGCTTAGAACTTATGAGCAAAAAGAATGGAGGTCAAGGAGGTGTCATAATCAACATATCATCTCTGGCAGGTAAGATATTGCTTTTCTTAACTAGTATTGGGAGTTATCAGCATTTTCACTTGGCTTTGAGTGCTCACAAGGCAGGGGAGCTGTGACATATGGAGGAAGCCACCAGGGTAGCAATGTCAAGTTGCCTTCACCTAACATGCTCTCTCCCGCAGGTAAAGGACAGAGACACTTATTTGTTTTCTACTTACATAGTGCACAAGGCACTATGTAAAAAGGGCATATTCAAAAAGCAGACAGGTTCTCTTTAAAGGATAACAAGATAAAATTACAGCTAACACTTACCAATTACTGGATCCAATGGTCCCGTGCTGCACTCATCATCATCGTCATGGTTTATTTATAGGGATCCACATATTTCGTTGCACCGGCCGATCATCTTACAGATATGACATACATGAATATAATAAGCATGGTAGCAGATACATGTGAGTGAACAAACAGTGTAAGATTCAGCTAAAGACATTACACCAGTGCCATATGAGATAGACAGACATAGATATCATAGGGATGAGAGGCCCCTGCCTATAAGAGCTTACATTCTGGAGGGAGGGGGTAATGAGAGCTAGTGGGCATGATTCATGTTTAAACTTACATGTTGTGTATCTTGTGTGCAATAGTCTTGGGCATGTCCAGAAGCGAACATTCCACCAATGACCACTATTCCATGCATTTCATATGTGAACACAAATATCACATACAACTCCCTACGACTTAGAGGGATAATATTACTCGTTATCTAAACCAATTTTATTTCCATGTACACAACACCGTGTAGCTCCCTTTCAGGTCATCAAAGGAGCTCCATCCAATCAGAAAAGGAAATCATGTACAACTTATTTAATTTTATACAGAAATATACAACATTGGAAATGTATTATGTTTAGTAAAACATCAGAATTGCTTTTACTGTTGTGGAGCTGATGCTAGTTCCAATTTAATGGAACATAAAAATAATATAATGCCAAATGTATCCATGGTTTAGCTTTGAATTGCTAACATTTAATAAAGGAGATTTATAATGTGCACCTTTGCTTCCAATTCTGTTTATGATTGTGTTTAAAGGAATTGCAATGAGAATAGGCATGGATCTGTTCATCTGTTTTGTGTCTACTTTTTAATTGTGGCTAAATTTATTGCTTCACATAGTTGTATAAATAATTCCTCTTTTTTAGAAACATAGCATTCATTAATCTTTCAACCACAATTTATAGTCAGCTATTACTTATTCATGCCTATTCCTTTTTCCCTTACTCTGACATGCCTGTAAATATCACATACAGTATTTGTAAGTAACAGATATAAATATATACTTACAGATACTGTATATATATATATATAAAAAAACAAACAAACAGATATATAAAATGGCGCTCACAACCACAACGTAATCACAGTACGGTAATATAGTAAGCAGCAGAAAAGTTCCAGATGTAGAATAGCTCAAGTATGAGCGGCAGCCACGATATCCTGTAGCCAGATGGTTAATCCGGAATAAAGACACTGTAACAGAAGACAGGCAGGGCGCCTCAATGTGTATTACCACTTGTATAGTATAAATGGATGTAATATCATGCGTACCATTAGGTATTGATAGGTCGTCTAGTCAGATAAGGAGGATCCTCTTCATAAATTGTTCCTCCCAGTTGGTAAAATAGTGGACAATGCAAGAAACAGAATACAACATAGAGTAGTATTGTCAGGATGTGTAATCACACCACCTGTGAGATATATACCACCTATGGGACTTCCTTATCGTGCAAAAACACTTATGCCCAGAGATCAACAGTTATACTGTATAGGACACCCATGTGTACCAGCCCAAAAACAGGTATAGAAATATATAAACTGCGTACCAGATGGTCTCTTCAAGTTGGCATATAATCAATCCTTTGAAGGATCAGTTGTATAGTCCCCCTCTTCAAATCTCAGTCATTGGCAGCAATAATGACAAGAAAGGAGGTGTAAAAAGTACAATACCGCTTTATTAAAAAATAAATAAATATAAGCACTTACATCAAGGAGTGCAGATATATGTTAGGATAGTAGGCTCAACGCGTTTCGTCCCAGTAAAAACGGGACTTCATCAGGAGCAGGAGAACAGCAGATACCTATACCGCTACATTACCGGCTTTAAATAGAGCCCGGACGCCATCTTGGCGCATGCGCAGATGCCGCCACTAGCTGCGCATGCGTCAGAACAACTTTATTCATATTTACAAAAACGGAACAATAGTCCCTCATGTGCAGAGTAAACAGACAGAATATCGAGATATCTATTCTCATTAGTCATGCCATACAATAAAAGGATATGGTTACACATGTTCCATAATCCCCATAGCGCCAGCAATATCAATAATAAAACATCCAAATATGCATACTATGATGCACAATTATAAAACATATATAGAAAACACATATATATACATGCAAATACACAATCACATATAGCCTAATCAGATCTGTCAAACATTGGGTAATCAATATCCATATACCTAACCTCAAATTTGGTGACAATATATCGGATATAGATACCAATCTTTGTAACTTAGTGCATATCATCAGTCTGACCAAGTATTGATATTTTAATATTATGGGATACCACCCACTAATTATATCTCTATATCTTGACTATAGTGATCAATGAGAGCAATAAAATTGATAAAACCATCCAAAAATTACCATCCTGATAATAAACCCAATATCGTGGCTGTACCTTCTAAGATAATATATGTTTACCAATATGTAAACCATGATGCCTATGATAGGGGGGATGGGGGGGGGGGGGGGAGTAGGAAATAGAAACAGTGAAAACCCACTTATGTTGCCTATTGTATATTGTGGCTATATAGTGAAAAATAATTCCTAGGACTCATTATATTGCAATGTGTAACCCTGGAAAAAGTAGCGAACTGCACCACAATAAACATCGGTATGGAAAAATGTTTAGAACTACAGCAAATATCAAAGAACCCCAACTACCAGACTACAAGAAGGGGGCCAGCTCATAATTCTCATTGAGTCCAGCTGGAGTCATAGTGCCTAGTTGAAAAATCCAAAACATTTCTCGCTGAGAAAGTTTACGCTGTAGATCTCCTCCCCTTGGATTGAGAACTACTCTTTCCAGAGCCATAAATTTGAGGTATTTTGGATCCCTATTATGGTTTAATGCAAAATGTCTGGAAACTGAATGACTTTGAACTCCATTCTTGATGTTCCGGATGTGCTCCTGGATACGTAATTTTAGAAGTCGTTTGGTCTTACCAACATACTTCAATTTACAAGGACATTCCAACATATAAATAACGGAGGTTGTTAGACAATCCATCCGTTGTTTCACATTGAATTTTTTACTGTTGTCATAATTGTAAAAAAAGTTTACCGCTGGATTCATGTACTGACATACATTACAATGAGTGCATTTGACTGATCCTATCCTATCAGGTATAAAGGTAGAGGATCTCATAGTGGGTTTCTTATTAGAAAGTAAACTTGGAGCTACCAATTCCTTCAAACTACGATTTTTCCGAAATATTAAAAGTGGTTTGTCCGGAAGTATTGTGGAAAGAATAGGATCTCTTTGCAAGATACCCCAATGTTTATTTATAGTTGACCTAACCAGATGTTCTCCACTATTAAATTCCGTGATAAACGGTATGATTTCCTCTTTCTCTGATTTAGTAGTATATCTTAAAGTTTCAGTCCTATCCTTTTTATTAATTTTATCAGTAGCCTCATTGAGAACTTTTTGTGGGTATCCCCGTTCTTTAAAACGATCGACATAAATGCTGAGTTGTTGCTCAAAATCAGTATTGTGACTGCAATTCCTTTTTATTCTATTAAACTGGGAATACAGAATATTATCCTTCCATCGTCTCTGATGACAGCTATTATAGTGTAAATAGCTGTTTGTGTCAACAGGCTTGATATAATTTTTAGTAATCACTTGTGTATCGTTAGATGTTAACACAAGGTCAAGATATTCCACTTGTATATTACTTATGTTGGCTGTAAATTTAAGGTTATACTCATTCCTACCAATATACTCAAGGAATTCCTCAAATTCATCACAAGTACCATTCCAAATGAGTAAAATATCGTCTATATAGCGTTTGTATAGCTTAATTTTATCTGAAAAAGGATTGAGTTGATATATATACTTAGCTTCCCAGCTTCCCATATGGAGATTGGCGAAGCTGGGTGCAAAAGTGGTACCCATGGCTGTACCCCATGTTTGAAGATAGAACGTGTCCAGGAAATTAAAATAATTATGAGAAAGTATAAATTGAATAAGATCACATAGAAAATCTCTGTGTTCTACTGAAATAGAGCTGTCCTGACTTAAAAACTCTCTACAGGATTCAATACCCTTTTCATGTTCTATAGAAGTATAGAGAGATTGTACGTCAATCGTAACCCAATGGTAGCTATTGTCCCACATAAAGTCTTGTAGTATCTGTAAGATACTCGTCGTGTCCTTAAGATATGAATTCAGAGAAGTAACATATTTTCTGAGAAAAAAATCTATATATTTAGATGAATTGCAGGTAAGGGAATCAATACCCGAAATTATCGGTCTCCCTGGTGGCTTCAACAAATCCTTATGTATTTTAGGGAGGTAATAAAAAGTTGGAGTAACCGGACAAGATGTAAATAAGAACTGAAACTCCTCTTTGGTTAAGATGTTATCGTGGAGCCCTTTTGATAGTAGCTCCCTTATATCAGAGATATAATCAGTGGTTGGATCTCTATCTAATTTTTTATAAGACAGATGATCCCCCAATAATCTATTGGCCTCCGCCACATAGTCTGATTTATTTAAAATAACAGTGCCCCCTCCCTTATCGGCCTGCTTAATGACAATGTTACTGTTGGATTGTAGTTTTTCCAAAGCCTGTTTTTCATACTGGGTCAGATTCCCGTGTCTCTTTTTCTTATGATTAGTGCGACATAGATCTTGTATGACTAAATCCTGAAAAATATGTATATAGTTACTCTTAGATTCTAAGGGATAAAACTTAGAAGTCAATCTCATGCCTGATTTGGATGATGAGTTATGGTTTTCCTCATAGTTTTTGAGGCTAGTCATGTCCTTCCTTGCAAAGTGTCTTTTTAAAGTCAATTTACGAACAAATTTATGTACATCTATATATGCCTGGAACTTGTTAAGATGACTAGTAGGAGCAAAAGAGAGACCCTTATTTAATACAGATATTTCAGACTTCGACAATTGATGTTCAGATAAATTAAAAATACCTTTTTTCCTTAGCTCATTGTTGGAGGTTACAGGAATCTTTTTTTGTGAATTCTGGATTCCCCCTCTTCTACCTCGTCGTCTATGTACATAAGGATTTGTTGAAGCCACCAGGGAGACCGATAATTTCGGGTATTGATTCCCTTACCTGCAATTCATCTAAATATATAGATTTTTTTCTCAGAAAATATGTTACTTCTCTGAATTCATATCTTAAGGACACGACGAGTATCTTACAGATACTACAAGACTTTATGTGGGACAATAGCTACCATTGGGTTACGATTGACGTACAATCTCTCTATACTTCTATAGAACATGAAAAGGGTATTGAATCCTGTAGAGAGTTTTTAAGTCAGGACAGCTCTATTTCAGTAGAACACAGAGATTTTCTATGTGATCTTATTCAATTTATACTTTCTCATAATTATTTTAATTTCCTGGACACGTTCTATCTTCAAACATGGGGTACAGCCATGGGTACCACTTTTGCACCCAGCTTCGCCAATCTCCATATGGGAAGCTGGGAAGCTAAGTATATATATCAACTCAATCCTTTTTCAGATAAAATTAAGCTATACAAACGCTATATAGACGATATTTTACTCATTTGGAATGGTACTTGTGATGAATTTGAGGAATTCCTTGAGTATATTGGTAGGAATGAGTATAACCTTAAATTTACAGCCAACATAAGTAATATACAAGTGGAATATCTTGACCTTGTGTTAACATCTAACGATACACAAGTGATTACTAAAAATTATATCAAGCCTGTTGACACAAACAGCTATTTACACTATAATAGCTGTCATCAGAGACGATGGAAGGATAATATTCCGTATTCCCAGTTTAATAGAATAAAAAGGAATTGCAGTCACAATACTGATTTTGAGCAACAACTCAGCATTTATGTCGATCGTTTTAAAGAACGGGGATACCCACAAAAAGTTCTCAATGAGGCTACTGATAAAATTAATAAAAAGGATAGGACTGAAACTTTAAGATATACTACTAAATCAGAGAAAGAGGAAATCATACCGTTTATCACGGAATTTAATAGTGGAGAACATCTGGTTAGGTCAACTATAAATAAACATTGGGGTATCTTGCAAAGAGATCCTATTCTTTCCACAATACTTCCGGACAAACCACTTTTAATATTTCGGAAAAATCGTAGTTTGAAGGAATTGGTAGCTCCAAGTTTACTTTCTAATAAGAAACCCACTATGAGATCCTCTACCTTTATACCTGATAGGATAGGATCAGTCAAATGCACTCATTGTAATGTATGTCAGTACATGAATCCAGCGGTAAACTTTTTTTACAATTATGACAACAGTAAAAAATTCAATGTGAAACAACGGATGGATTGTCTAACAACCTCCGTTATTTATATGTTGGAATGTCCTTGTAAATTGAAGTATGTTGGTAAGACCAAACGACTTCTAAAATTACGTATCCAGGAGCACATCCGGAACATCAAGAATGGAGTTCAAAGTCATTCAGTTTCCAGACATTTTGCATTAAACCATAATAGGGATCCAAAATACCTCAAATTTATGGCTCTGGAAAGAGTAGTTCTCAATCCAAGGGGAGGAGATCTACAGCGTAAACTTTCTCAGCGAGAAATGTTTTGGATTTTTCAACTAGGCACTATGACTCCAGCTGGACTCAATGAGAATTATGAGCTGGCCCCCTTCTTGTAGTCTGGTAGTTGGGGTTCTTTGATATTTGCTGTAGTTCTAAACATTTTTCCATACCGATGTTTATTGTGGTGCAGTTCGCTACTTTTTCCAGGGTTACACATTGCAATATAATGAGTCCTAGGAATTATTTTTCACTATATAGCCACAATATACAACAGGCAACATAAGTGGGTTTTCACTGTTTCTATTTCCTACTCCCCCCCCCCCCCCCATCCCCCCTATCATAGGCATCATGGTTTACATATTGGTAAACATATATTATCTTAGAAGGTACAGCCACGATATTGGGTTTATTATCAGGATGGTAATTTTTGGATGGTTTTATCAATTTTATTGCTCTCATTGATCACTATAGTCAAGATATAGAGATATAATTAGTGGGTGGTATCCCATAATATTAAAATATCAATACTTGGTCAGACTGATGATATGCACTAAGTTACAAAGATTGGTATCTATATCCGATATATTGTCACCAAATTTGAGGTTAGGTATATGGATATTGATTACCCAATGTTTGACAGATCTGATTAGGCTATATGTGATTGTGTATTTGCATGTATATATATGTGTTTTCTATATATGTTTTATAATTGTGCATCATAGTATGCATATTTGGATGTTTTATTATTGATATTGCTGGCGCTATGGGGATTATGGAACATGTGTAACCATATCCTTTTATTGTATGGCATGACTAATGAGAATAGATATCTCGATATTCTGTCTGTTTACTCTGCACATGAGGGACTATTGTTCCGTTTTTGTAAATATGAATAAAGTTGTTCTGACGCATGCGCAGCTAGTGGCGGCATCTGCGCATGCGCCAAGATGGCGTCCGGGCTCTATTTAAAGCCGGTAATGTAGCGGTATAGGTATCTGCTGTTCTCCTGCTCCTGATGAAGTCCCGTTTTTACTGGGACGAAACGCGTTGAGCCTACTATCCTAACATATATCTGCACTCCTTGATGTAAGTGCTTATATTTATTTATTTTTTAATAAAGCGGTATTGTACTTTTTACACCTCCTTTCTTGTCATTATTGCTGCCAATGACTGAGATTTGAAGAGGGGGACTATACAACTGATCCTTCAAAGGATTGATTATATGCCAACTTGAAGAGACCATCTGGTACGCAGTTTATATATTTCTATACCTGTTTTTGGGCTGGTACACATGGGTGTCCTATACAGTATAACTGTTGATCTCTGGGCATAAGTGTTTTTGCACGATAAGGAAGTCCCATAGGTGGTATATATCTCACAGGTGGTGTGATTACACATCCTGACAATACTACTCTATGTTGTATTCTGTTTCTTGCATTGTCCACTATTTTACCAACTGGGAGGAACAATTTATGAAGAGGATCCTCCTTATCTGACTAGACGACCTATCAATACCTAATGGTACGCATGATATTACATCCATTTATACTATACAAGTGGTAATACACATTGAGGCGCCCTGCCTGTCTTCTGTTACAATATATATATATATATATATATATATATATATATATATATATATATATAGCAATACAACAAATACAGTGCGCTCAAACACAAATCTGTTAGATCACCTTAAACAAGGTATAAAATATTATATATATATATATATATATATATATATATATATATATATACAATGACGCTAGGTGACTAATACTATGTGATTAGTGAAATAAGAAATAACAAACCAGAAACAATTATAATATAATATACAGTAGGCTGCTTCTTTAGCAAATGCTAACCTAATACCCCATTCATACTGCACCAAATCCCGGGTTTTTGCCGGGGCGAGCTCAAACGACCCGGGTCTTGGTGCAGTATGAATGGTACAAGTCAAAAATCCCGGGTCTAAAAACCCTCTGGCGTCATGGGAACGTCCAGGCCAGCCGAAGAAAACATCTGTGAAACTGACATAAAAAAATACATATAGCAATGTTTTACAATACGCATTACACATGGCACAGTCACATAAAAAAACCCATAAAAAATGCTTACCAATAGTTGTGGTCAACCACAGCCTGCAGAATGATGGAATGCCAGCCTTTGCGGTTGTAGTAATCCGCATGGTTGTCTGTGGGGGCAATGATGGGGATGTGTGTCCCGTCTATGGCTCCAGCACACTGTGGAAACCCACGCTTCAGGAATCCTGCAATTGTATCATCCAGGCGCTGACCTTGCGGTAAGGAGATGAAGCGATGATACAGGGCTTCCAGCAATGCCGTGGATATCCCCACTCCAAACAAGCAGAAGATTGTCCGGTATTCTCCAGGGGTAGCATACCACCACAACACAATAGAAAGGCGCCTACATGGTGGAATAGGTTTCCCAAAGTTAGTGGCCTTCATTTGCTGCATAAAACAGCAAAAACACACTAGTAAACATGAACTCTGGGCTACACAAAAGTGAGTCGTCAACCATGATGAAAAGTAATGTGGTAAACAATAACCACCCACTTTTGCATCATCTTTATGCGTCAAAAAACCAGTCACCTTTCAATGACATCACCATTTTTCAGCCAATGAAAACTGCTCTGGTGATGACTCCCACAAATTGCCAGGGCACAGACTTGTGCAGTATGAATGGGGTCAACCCGGGAAATTCCCGGGTCCGAGGTGCAGTATGAATGGTGTTTCTGAGCTGGGACGCTCCGAGCCCCGGCAAAAACCCGACTTGAAAAACCTGGGATATTGCTGGGGTGGCAGTATGAAAGGGGTATCACATGCAAAACAAAAAACGAGAAGCCACGCATATTGTATTATAGCTTAATACCAATAATGATATATAAATGTGATAGATAACTGCGTACCAAAATACAAATTCTTAATGATGCATGAACAGAAAGACTCTGCCTCTTCAATTTTCCATGTCATGAGAATGAATGGATTCAAGTTAGGAATTAGAACTTAAAAAGGAAAAATATAGTGTAATACGTTCTTTTCTCTTTCATCCAGTCTGGGGGACACTGCTTACCATGGGGGTGTGAAGGGGAGCATGGGAGTTGGCACCTAGCTAGTTAATTTCTAGCACTGCTGACAGACCCCTACCCCCTATAACTCCCCCCCTGCCTCTTCCTCCTCAGTTTTTTCTAGGTGCCCATGGAGTTAGGCACTGTTTTAGTTGCTGCTAAATTTTATTTTATTTTCTTTTTTTTTAGGGAGAATATCTTGGGCAGACCTGGGAGTGTGTTCTATTATAGAGAGCACACTCCCAGAACAGCAGCGCAGGCACTGCTCTGTCAGCTGAGAGCCAGAGGCTCTCACTGGCAGAGCAAATTAGGGTGCTTGAATATAGAGGGACTAGCGGTCTCTCCGGATTGCTGTCACTCTTGGGGCCTCACCGATAACCGCGCTGCCATTGGGCATGGAGGGCCGGTTATCGGAATGAAAGAAAAATGCCGGCGGGCATTTTAAAATCCGCGGAAGAGAGGAAACGGAAGGGGGCCATACCAAGATCCCCCTCATACAAAGAAGGGGCATCGGGGTGAAAATTCGCTGCGGAGACCTCAATTGAGGTCTCCACTACTCTGCCATATATTATTTGTTTTCTTTCTCCTCCCCGCTAATGGTGGCAGGAAAAGCACTACAGAGAGACAGCATTATCAGAGGGGGGGGAGCTAAGATATAGAGCTCCCCTGCTCTCCAGGGAAAATTGGACTAGCCTGGCCTGTAGGCGCCAAATAGAAGCCCGGGAAAGGACGCAGAGCAGAGGGAGCAGGCACCAGGCACTGCTGTTGGACTTCTCCCCTGTTTGGCCTGTGGCTAAGTATCTGATTTATTTAAACATATATTATTGTATTGCTGACTGCAAAGTGGGCTAGTTGGAGTTATATTATAGTTCTCTCACTTGCCAAGTTATTTTATTTTGGTTTATTAATTTACAAGTATAACTTTTATGTTCGATTACTTGTTTCTTTTTTCTTTTTCATATTATTTTCTCTGCTGTCTCTCGCTCTCTAAAAGCTAAATTTAAGTCTGTATGTTTGGTGTGCCTTCCTTTGTAAAATGACAGATAAAGGAAAGGGCCCTAAAGTAAAGTGTTTCACATGTTCAAAATGTAATGCAAAATTACCTAGTGGGCAGAAGGACCCGTTGGCACTATGTTCTGTCTGCGATGCAGGGGGTCCCCCTACGCAATCCCAGCTTGTTACAGCCCCACTGATGGAGGAACCGGCCTGGGTGGCCTCCCTGACACAGTCGGTTTCCTCTTTAGCACAGATGGTGTCACAGTCCAATCAGCTGATGTCTACTGTGGCAGCCGCGGTGGCTAATAGTGCTAGTACGCCTTTGGGCCTCCCTGCTGCCACAGGTTCTTTTGAAGAGTCTATGCCAGGACCTTCCTCATTGCTTACAGACCAGGCCCCTGCTCCCACAGAACCGGCATGGTCCGCAACATTAATTAAGGGTTTGGATAAACTAAACCAGTTACTTGAATCCCCAAACATCCCGCCTGCTAAAAGGAAGAGGCCTAGATCCACTAATACCCTTATGGTCCTTTCAGACCCGGAGGGGGTTTCAGAGGAGGAGGGGGAATATATTCTGATCCTGACCAGGGGCAACCTTTGGAGCAGGAAGAAGACCCTAAAAGCCATTTTATTAATGATTTGGTTTTAGCAGTAAGAGAGGCGTTGGACCTCCCAGAATCGGAGGATCCTACTCCTAGAGACAGAAGTCTCTTTAAGAAGGCCAAAAGGAAGGCTATTCGTTTTCCCCCTTCGGTAGAACTCAGAGATATCGCAGAGGGAGCCTGGAAACAGCCTGATAAAAGGTTCTCTGTTCCCAGAAAGTTCCCTTCCCTGTATCCATTACAGGAGGAAGATGTGGCCCGATGGGAGAGTATTCCTAAGGTAGATATTCCAGTAGCCTGTTTGGCTAGACACACTTTACTACCAGTCCCAGGTTCAGCAACTTTGCAGGATGTCAATGATCGCAGGGTGGAATCCCAGCTAAAATCTATATTTGTAGCTGCGGGTTCTTCCTTTAGACCCACATTTGCTTCAGCTTGGGTTGCTAGAGCCATGGAAACATGGGCAGACCAACTGGCAGAGGCCTTACAGGACTCAGATTTACTTCCCCTGGCTTTGCATCTGAAAGAGGCATCAGGGTACCTTTATGAGGCGGCTCAGAACTCAGCGTCTGTGTCCTCCTCTATTCAGGCTGCATCCATTTCAGCAAGAAGAACGTTATGGCTGAAATCCTGGGAAGGAGATTCGGAATCAAAGAAGTCCGTTGAATCCATTCCTTTTTCAGCAGCAGGTTTGTTCGGGCCGGAATTGGATACTATGATTTCTCAGGCAACAGGGGGCAAAAGCACTTCTTTGCCGGTATTCTCAGGTAGGGGCAGGACTTCTCGGGTCAGCTCCTTTCGTCAGCCCTTTAGAGGGAAGTCCTGGCCTAGAGGACAGTCATTTAGAGGTAGACAACCAAATGATCGAGGCTCCTCCGTCAGGGGTAGATCCCCGTTTGCAGCTAGGCGCCAGGCCTCTAGTACACAGGAGAAGCCTGCACCCTGATGACCACTCTGCTCTGCCAGAGGTGGCGCCGTGGGGGGAGACGTCTGTCTCTGTTCGGGAACAGTGGGCAGCGTCATCCCAAGGCACTTGGATTCGGGGTATTATAGCAAGGGGGTACATGATAGACCTGCTGGGTCTGGTACCACATTGTTTTTTTGTAACACCTCTACCCCGAGAGCGATTAAGAAGTCAGGCAATACAAGTTTGTGTCGCCTCTGTTCTTTTTCAAAGAGTCATCTGCAGCCTAAGATTCACAGTGGGGTCCTCCCATTACCAGAGATGTTGGGGGCGGTAATCTTGCACCTCCGGCTCCATGGACCTTGGTCGGTTCAGGAATCAGCCTTACCAATAAATGTGTTACAGTTGTAGGCAATTCTTTTAGGCCTTTAGGGGGGTCCAGTCCCTCCTTTAGGGCCACCCTGTCAGAATTCAATCCGACAATGCCACGGCTGTGGCATATGTCAACGGGCAGGGAAGAACCAGGAGTGCAGCCGCAACGAAGATTGCAGCTCAGATTTTTTTGTTGGACAGAACAGTAGGTCCGGCAATTTCGGCAGTATTCATTCCAAGAATAAGGAATTAGGAGGCCGACTATCGAAGTCGAAATCAAATGATGCCGGGGGAGTGGTCACTCCCTCCGGATGTATTTCAGTCTCTAGTTCAGAGGTGGGGTCTTCCGGATATAGATATCATGGCCTCCAGACACAGCAAGAGGGTTCACAGGTTTTTCACAAGGGCAAGAGACCCCTTAGCGGTGGCAGTGGACGAAATGACGATGTCATGGGAACTCAGGTTGGGATACCTGGTTCCTTCGATTCCCATGGTTCCTCGTGTGCTCAGACGAGTAAGGCAAGGGAGTCTTCCGATAGTACTAATAGCTCACTCATGGCCACGCCGTGTGTGGTACGCAGACATAATCTTCATGGCGATAGGATAAGGATTTCGTCTTCCGCCACGAGACAACCTCCTTCTTCAAGGTCCCTTCCGTCACCAGAATTTTCCTCAGCTCAGTTTAACGGCATGGCTGTTGAAGCCAGCCTCTGGAGGGCTAGGGGTTTTTCCTCTAGTGTAGTTAACACTATGATGCAAGCTCGAAAACCAGTTTCGGCTTGCATCTATTAGCGGATTTGGAGAGCCTATATCAGATGGTGTGAAAATAGGTCATATCACACGTCTTCCTTCCGTCTCCCTCGCTTATTGGCTTTTCTTCAGCATGGGTTGGAAGCAGGTCTTCGTTTAGGTTCCCTAAAGGTTCAGGTATCGACACTGTCAGTCTTTTTTCATCTGAAATTAGCGGATTTGCCAGATATCAAGACTTTTCTTCAGGGAGTCTTACATATTCAACCTCCCTATGTTCCTCCTACAGCACCGTGGGATCTTAACCTGTTACTGGACATGCTTAAAGGGCCTCCCTTTGAACCTTTACCTGAGGCAGATTTTAGGTGTTTGACCTGGAAGGTTGTTTTTCTTTTAGCAATTGCATCGGCACGTAGGGTATCGGAACTGGGAGCCCTGTCTTGCCGGGAGCCATATCTGGTTTTTCATGAGGACAGAGCGGTTTTGAGAACACTCCCCTCTTTTGTTCCAAAAGTGGTGTCCGCCTTCCATTTGAACCAGGAGGTTCCCCCCCCCCCCGTGATCGGAGCTGCCCGCGCCCCCCCACCCCCGTGATCAGAGCTGCCCACGCCCCCCCGGCACTTACCTCCTTCTCTGGCGCGCTGTACTCTCTTTACTGAGAAGATCTCGTGAGAGTGAGACTCACGAGATCTCCTCAGTAAGGAGACTACAGAGCGCTGGAGAAGGACTGCAGTGAAAGTGCTCAGCAGCACTGATCGCGCCGGGGGCGCCCCCACCCCCGACCGATCAATACTGCTGCTGAGCACTTTCAAGGGCCCCCTGGATGCCATAGGCCCCTGGGCTGTAGCCCAGTTAGCCCTATGGTTAATCCGGCCCCTGGTGGTCAGGGCTCTCCGTATTTATGTCAAAAGAACATCTCAGATTAGACAAACCGATTCTCTGTTTGTCCTATATGATTCTAACAAAAGAGGATGGCCAGCCTCTAAACAGTCCATTGCAAGATGGATTACGGCAACTATTAGGCAGGCTTACACAACAGCTAACCGGCCTGTGCCAGAGAGACTTACGGCCCATTCCACCAGATCGGTAGGGGCGTCGTGGGCAGCGAGAAATGGGGCTTCTGCTGACCAGCTTTGCAGGGCAGCCACCTGGTCTTCTGTCCACACATTTACCAAATTCTATCAATTTAATGTATTCGCATCCGCAGATGCAGATTTCGCTCATAGTGCTCTGTGAGCGGGGTTTTCCGAGCGGTCCCACCCTTAGGGGGCTGCTTTAGAACGTCCCCATGGTAAGTAGTGTCCCCCAGACTGGATGAAAGAGAAAAGAGGATTTATATACCTACGTTAAATCCGTTTCTCTGATTCCGTCTGGGGGACACTGCGATCCCTCCCTTCTGTTTTTCCTGTGTGTACTCTTGTTTGATTGACCCTTCTCCTTAGGGCTTTTTAAATTAACTGAGGAGGAAGAGGCAGGGGGGGAGTTATAGAGGGGAGGGGTCTGTCAGCAGTGCTAGAAATTAACTAGCTAGGTGCCAACTCCCATGCTCCCCTTCACACCCCCATAGTAAGCAGTGTCCCCCAGACGGAATCAGAGAAACGGATTTAACGTAAGTATATAAATCCTCTTTTTTAAGATATCCAGATAAATAGAGACTTATAAGTGTATGCGTACCATATCAAACTTTCTTTGGAACATATAATCAAATCAATAAGGCTGCCAATAAAAATTACAAACGCTTTAATAAACATAAAAAATGCACAAAAGCAGAATTCCAAATGCCTGTACATAAAAACCATAAAAATGAAGGTCCTCTGCACTCCTCAAACAGCAACAATGTTAAAGTAATTCCGACGAATCGTAAAGGTTATACCTATTGGTCTTCATCTTCCTCACAGCTAAGATTAGGGTTTTCTTTCAGACCAAAAGTGTGTCCTATACCGGAACATTGTTCCTGGAGTTCTTTTTGGAGTTCTAGGGCCTGATTCATTAAGGAACTTAAATTAAGAAGTTTCTTATTTAAGTGTCCTGGACAAAACCATGTTACAATGCAAGGGGTGAAAATTAGTTTTCTGTTTTGCACATAAGTTAAAAACTGACTGATTTTTCATGTAGCACACAAATATCATCTTTAAATTTAAGTGTACAAATAAGCTATCAAGTATTTGTGTGATACATGAAAAAACAGTCAGTATTTAACTTATGTGCAAAACAGAAAACTCATTTTCACCCCTTGCATTGTAACATGGTTTTGTCCAGGAGACTTAAATAAGAAACTTCTTAATTTAAGTTCCTTAATGAATCAGGCCCCTAGTTCCTAACTTGATTGCATTCTCATGACATGGAAAATTGAAGAGGAAGAGTCTTTCTGTTCATGCATCAGTTAAGCCATTAAGAATTTGGGTTTTGGTACGCAGTTACCGATCACATTAATATATCACTACCTTTGAGAAGAGTCATGATTACGGTAAAAGGACTGATTTGCACGACAACTAAAACTAATACAATTAGCAATACATTTGTTTTTACTGCACTAGGTATAACTAATTTAATGTTTGGGTGATATGTTTTAGTTTAGATTTACACTGTTGGATGTATTTACTAATATTTGGATTAATTTATTGCTTTGCGAGGCCAGTCTGAGGGAATATGCACATGCGTGACCCAGCTAGCTGGTTGGCAGTGGTCCACTTTGTTGACAAAAAAGTTGCAAATAGATTAAGAATATTAAAAAAAAAAAAAAATATTTAAAAACCATTGAAGACGGAAGGAATGCTTTATTCAAAGAAGACTCCTCTTACTGAAGCCAGCCAGTATCACCGTGGGAGCTGAGCATCGTTAGTATTAATGATACTAATCACAGACCACAAGTTGATGAACCTGTTTTATTAATTATATAGTTGCATTCAAACATGAGTCACAGACTAATACTTTTAACATTTATTTAATAAACAGGATTCTACATTAAGTTATGACTTTATTGCATATAATGTTTCATATGCATATAATGTTTCCAGATCTATCCTCAGTTCACCTTTTAACTAGGAGCTACACTTGTAGTTAAGAAGTTAACATATTATTTACAGCTTTGGAACAATTTCAACTGCCATTTGTAAACACTAGATGTTCTTAGATTTCACCATTGTGCACATTTCAAAGGTCAGTCTAAGTCAAATATTATGGCAATGAGTTTACCAGTCAACCTAATAACTTGATTATGTGATTATATCAGATCCTATTAGAGTCAACACAAGAAAATAATATAGGGATACTGATGTTGGCCCTCAGAGAGTTGAAATCCATGTGCGTGTAACCTGTATTTCTATGTCTGGCTTACAAATTTGTATAGTTACAGGGGCACACTGAGGATTTTTAAGGGGGGGTTTTCCCCTCCACCCCGGAAAAAAAAAGCCAGAGAGTGCATGCGCAGCAGCTCCGTTTCGGCAGCACTGTACTATACAGCAGCTGCGGCGCTATCAAAGAAGCATCCACGGCGGTGCTGTATACAATACAGCACCGCTGCAGACGCTTCTTTGACAGTGCCGTGGCTGCTGTATAGTACAATTCCGCTATGTAGGGCACTTTTTTAGAATAGGGGAGGGGTTTCTGGAGACCCAGAAACCCCCCCTGCATGCACCCCTGAGTTACACCCAATGATAGTGCACAGATGCAGCTTAACAGTGTTATAAATAAATGTGAAAGTGGATTTTTCGATATAAAGTGAAATACCAACACCCCCACGTCTGTTGTGTAATGTTTTTTTTAATCCAGTGGGAATCTTCTTACCTGCAGTAGTCCAAATGGAATTGATAAATCAGGAAACCAAAATGACAGCTGGATTAGTCAAAACCTGCTGGTGTCATTATCATCGTCAACACATATCTCTACACCAGGCCTACTGTACCTGCAAAAGATACAACTCCTAAGAAGCATATCTGGGGATGTGTCCAAGGCTAGGTACACACTACAGGCTTTTCAGAATCACACAATACTTCACTGTTCGGCCCGATATTGCATTAGTGTGTACACTGCAACGATGAGCGATTATTAAGTGTGTACCCAGCCCAAGTCTTACTGTACTGAACTTATGTTTGCTAGTCTACTCTCAAATCTAAATGCAAAAGCATTTTGATATGCTTATATATATATATATACACTACAAATCAACATATGTTGAACCCTAAAGCTAGGTACACACTACAGGCTTTTCACCCGAGTATTGTGCCAATCACAAGAAAAACAACTGTTATGTCCGATACTGCATTAGTGTGTACTCTACCACGATCATATTTATCATACCAAATCCCATTGTATCGTTTCATTTGATTTGATAACTGGACGAAAAATTTCTATATATGATGGAACTATGTTGGGCAAATTCTCAGGTGTGTATGCACTCACGGCCAGCAGCGTAGGTAGATGTCCATAGAGTTTACAGAGTGACAATCTTTTCAGCAGATGGTTATGATAGATAAAAAGCACAGATCTGAAGGTAAATTGTGTAAAATTGTATAAGTGTGTACGCATGAATCGGCATGCTGATCGGGACTTTCATTCATTGGTAAAATCATTAAAGATGTTGCATTGGAAGAAATTTTCTGTTGTGTGTACCTAGCTTAAATGAGAACAATAGTGTGATCTGTCTCACCATCGGAGAGACCATCTTCAGCCACTTGGTTCAAATTGAGTTACAATGTGAAATAGTCATTGAATTAAATACCATTCGTGTACTATAATTGTTGATAATAGAGGTCACCTTGCTTCTCTTAAAAACGTCCATGAGGCCTCAGGCACCAAGCTTCCACCAGTTGCTATTACAGTTGTGTCCAAAACTATTGACACAATGGTATTTGGTCTAGACAATTTTTTCTCTGTTAACATACAGAACCTTTGTTTTTGATTCTGAATTGAATATTGTATATTGCTTAACAATCAGAAAATGAAAGATTGACAAAATTATTGTCACCTATTCCAATAGCCATGGATAAGCTTCCTACACCTCTCTACTGGCAGTTTGGTGCACTCTTCTTGTGGAAACTGCTACACTTCACTCAGATTTGAAGGTTCCTTCTTTCAACTGCAGTGTTCAGATGTCTCCACAGGTGTTCTACAGGTCTTAGATCTGGACTCATGGCTAGCCACTTCAGAACGGAAACCTTGTGTCTGAAGGACAGCTTAAATCTGTTTAGCAGGTGATCAAGGTGCTTTCTCCACCCTTCGAACAAACCTGTGCTGCAATCTTTAATCAAGGTTCCCATTTTCAGGGAGGTTTGTTACAGTGCCATTGGGCTTGAACTTCCTAATAACTTTATGTACAGTGGACACAGGAACATCAAGGTCTCTGAAGTTTGACTTGTTGCTTTGAGATTGTCCATGCTTGGCTATAATAATAAGTCTGACCTCCGCAGACAATTCTCTGTCTTTCTTTCTTTCTCCATGCTCAATGCAGAACACACATTGACACAAATCAGGAGAATGGGTCATTTTCTATATTCAAGCTTGTTTACTGAGTGTTTTTTTTATATTGCAGACAGCCTCTGCTTTCCACAGGTGAGTTCCATTCCAAAATAAGGAGACTCACCTGTTTGAAATCTAATTATTTCTAACTACTTTTAAAAGGTATCACATTTTTTGTCCAGCCCACTTAAGGATTTCTGTGTGGATCAAGAAACAATTTCTTTCTATTTTTGTATGTGTTCCACTGCAAGCAAAGAAATATGTTGATACTAACATGTTTTTTTTAGTTTTAACAATTTTCTGTAAGAAATGGTGCATTATTAGAAAACACTGCAAGGGTGCTAATATTTTTGGCCACAGCTGTATAAACAAACCTATTTTACTGTACAATGCAACATTTCCCGTGATAAATGGAGAAAAAAATTTGATTTAAAAAAAAAAAACCTCTTAAATCAAGGCAGTATATAACTGTCTAGCTTCAAGGTTTACAGTATAAAATCCAGTTCAGTACAAACATCCTCAAAGCCTTTTGAAAGTTAGTTAGTTTATAGATATCTTGTTTTATTCTTGGCTTTGTTTGTACTTAACTCTTTACACTGCTACATGTCCATGTTAAAATTGCACCTAAAGAGATGCGTCTTGTGTTCTCATCATAAAGTTGTTTTTTTCTACCCAAGTTAATTTTCAGGACAAATAGCACTTTATATTGACAGCAAAGTAACTATATTTAATAAAAAATATTTTTGATCATTCTATGTTAAGGAAAGGGGGAAAAAATATAATTTAATTTTGTGGGTCTGTGATGTCCTTCGTTTCATACAATTGTATCCAAAGCATAACTTTATGTTGTATATAGGACAATGAAAATAATCAGCTCTGCATAATGATATAAAAAAATGTACATGGTATAAATAAACAGAAGGACGCTATAAAGAAAAAACAGTGTATTTAGTAAAAGTTGCCAGAAGGCATGTACACATCAATAAATTAGGCATCTAAAAGGCGAAAGCCTAACTATCAAATTGAAATGTGAAATAGAATGCACTAATAAAAATGCCCCAATATATCAACAGCTGTCATCTCTTGGGATATTTATTTCTCAGTTGTGGTGACCCCACAGTGCATCCTCAGCGAAGGAATGCAGGACATAGCTAAACGAAAGCATTTGAACAATTTATAACACAAGAGATTCTGCAAAACTATTACTATCTTCATTGTAAGAACAGCTGGCTTGTGGAGCTCTCTCAGTAAATATACACTGTCATTTATTGTTGACTGTCACATAAGACATACATTCATGTTCAATGCCTGAATAAAACATACCCAGAGATTTAAATTTATATACAGATAGCAAATGTAAGGCTTGCTCACACCGTTAATTCTGTTTTCAGCTGCTAACCAACACTTTAAAAGTGTATTAAAAAGAGAGTGGTTTGTTATGGACTCGTTCCCACCATCGCATTCTAAAATCTTAAGATCGCATTTAACATTGTAGAATGTGCCACAACCTATTTCTCATGTGTCAATACATAGATTGTATTGGTGAAGGACAAAAGATCAAAAGAGCTTGGAAAGGACTTTTAAAATCAATAAAAACACATCTAAGGCGTACATTATCTTTCCAATTGACCAGTGCATATGTGTGAACAAGCCATTAAAAATACAGATGACTGCCAGCATATTCCTTCCTTCTTTGTTTGCAAATGTTGCCTCATGTTGTTGTAATTGTTATTTAGTCAACCTAAGGGCATGTATTCACAGGCAGTTTGATCATCTGCCGACTAATATATTGCCATATTCTATGTTTATCCGGAGGTTCCTGCAGTGTAGGCTGACTTCAAAATAATAATAACTTAATCACTATGAGGAAGATACACTAACTGCCCAGTTGAGATGAAATGAGGGGTCAAAACCTGCCCCTACCTTTGAAGTACCTCATTTCCCATAGTTTTTAAGACTGTGGTTGGAGTAATTTGTAACCTTTGTTCCCAGTTGTCCCTAAAGGTTAAAGGTTAAGCCCACCTGGAATCCCCTCTCTCAGCAGTAGCCTGAGATCTGATCTCCATAGTGTGTAAAATATAATTGTTAATTGTTTTACTATGTAAGTGTAAATGTGGGCAAAAAGAGATGCTGCCACTCTGGAGTAAACCTACTAGTGGTTCCCAAACTGTGCGCTGTGGCTACCTGGGGTGCCGCGGCGATCTCACAGGGGTGCCGCGGTCAAAACCAGTGGTAAGCAAGGCGGGGGACTACTGGGGAATTATTTTGGCTTAGGGGTGCCTTGAAAAATTTATGGAGACCCAAAGGGTGCCGTGAACCAAGAAAGTTTGGGATCCACTGCCCTATACAAAAACTGCCTCGAGTGCTTAACTTTTACCTGGTGTCCTATCACTTATCAATGTCTTATCACTACAGGCCCCGGGACTGTACCTTCAAATGGCTGGCTAGCATACACAGTCAGGTGGAACCAGGCTTCCCTCACTCTTACTACACAAAATCCTACACTTTCTCCTTCTGGGATACACTTTAGTATTTACCACCAGTTACTGCTGTGTTAAAATCAATCTCTATCTATTTAAAAAAGATTTATTTGACTGATTTAAAGTGAATCTCTCTCTTACAGATAAGTTATTTACCTTACTAGAAACAAACAGTAGTGATTACCTAAACTTTATTTTTCGTAATTTTTTGAGAGAGAGAGGAATATTAATTACACTGCCTGTTTGCATTATTATTATTATTATTGTTGTTTGATGATAATATATGTATACATTTCTGCATAAACAGTGAGTTCTGATATCATCACTTAAGTGCTTATTAGGAAAACATGTTTTATAAGTAATACTGCACCCGCTACTGTACATATTAGGGATATTAGAAGTCACCTTGGATATCCTTGACCCATATGAAAGTATTGTTCTGCAGCTTTCTGCTTTTACCTGGACAAATAACTCCTCAGTGATTTAAAAACCTATAATTTATAGTAGGAAGTACATTGCCCCATATATTATTTGTGTTTGTTACATTCTTATATACGGACAAAATAGTGTTGTACACATTGCTTCTATTATGTTATATTTATCACAAATTAATGGGTGTTGCTTAATAAGCACCACTATCAGCCTGGCACACCCTATGCAGACATATTGCTGATAAATGCATTTTAAATGACTGAAACAAATAGTGACTTCCCTGTTATTCTATTGACTTGTAATGTAACACGATACAAGTCTAAAGACTAAAGAGCAGCTTGTGAAAAGCTACAATTTTCAAACCTTGAATAAGTGGCTTATGTGTGTTATCAGCTGGAAACAACACTTCCTAAGCCAAGCCTTCAGTGCACGTTTAGAACGCAATAGCCTTTCCTTCCTCACAAATGTTGTAGTCTGGAAAATTACATCTTATCTTCACCCATTCCTAGAATGTATTTTAATGATACTATTACAGCATAAGCGCAAATGAAAGTTGTATGCATTATTTTTCAACACAATGCATTTAACCAAAACTATATTGAATTTCTATTCAATGAACATTATTTAAGATTGCCTTTTATGATCGTCTGTTATAATGGTGTACTCTAGAGTGGGCTGCAAAGATTCAAGGTTATCTACAACGATCAGCCCATGCCAGTAATGCAGTTGTATCACTGTGACCGAAAAGCATATCTTGGTAACATGTTATTGATCGAAATTATATTTATTATCTTTATCAAAGGGCTCACACCTGCTGCCTACCAACCTGTGTACTCTGCTTCAAAGCATGGGGTAATTGGATTCACAAGATCAATAGCTGTGAGTATAATGTGGTATATAAATTCATCATTCGTGACAGTGTGCTCTCACTTGAATCTGTTTTATTTACTAATGTTTTTCTGTATTTTATGTTAGTGTTTTGTAGTGTTTATGTTTATGGGTAAAGTTGGATACTGAGAACATCAGCTTTATCCAGAAAATCTCAGCCATGCATGTTGACAATGTCAATATGAATCCTAATAACATGGAATACAGTACTGGTGTCTTACACTGTAATTTGTTTCATTGTTTGCTTGCTGGTTTTACAAGTATATATGTATATGCTATAACTCACCTAGTAAGACAACCATATACATCCCCAAAGGTAGCTCCATAATATTAACATTATTCCATAGATGTATATGCAGCTCTACCATTTTTGTACAAAGAAAATGACCCCTTGTCATTTTTTTCACTCATTCTTTCTTCACTTTGGGTGGCAAGTGCAGTTGAAGGAATATCCCATCTTTATACCATGTTACTTTATCGGGTGGTACATGCCCTCATGTAACTTATTCTTAAAACATTGCTTGTTCTTTCGATAATTCCTTCCTTGTTTTGGGCATATATTTATATAATAAGACATAGTTGTTTTTATTGCCCTAAGATATGACACCTCTCCTTATATCAAATATATCTAAAGAGCAGTTTATGCAATATCCTATAACAGTGATAATGTGATACACTTCAGGGGCCACATGTCATGAATCATGCTACCAGTTAAGTTATCAGAACCTGTTGTAGAAGAGAGCTTCACCTTTAGCAGCCCCCTGTTCCCATGTTAACATAAATTTGCCGATACTTGGTTGCCCCGGGGACTTAATCTCGAATTATGTTAATTTAACTAAGGTAGGTGGTCACCAAAGAGGACTTAGTAGGGGGATGTAGAACAGAGATCTCTATGACAACAGGGATTCAGAATGCACCTGGACCAGATTAGGCGGATATACTGAGATGCAATAGGATGTAGTACCACCTTTCACGAGGATTAGATGTAATGTTAATTGTGGTCGGTGTGGAAATAGTGCTGGAGAGCAGCTTACAGTGCAATGGAAAGTGCAGAAACACAGGAAAGTTTGATGGAGCGGATAGCAGACACCACAATTCTGAGGCTGGGAAGTGGTATCAAAGGCAATAAGGTAGAGAGAGTCAAACACCAGACAAAGGGTCAGTCCAGGCTGCAAACAGAGTATCAGACAAGAGCAGAATAAGCACATAAGAGTAGCACAGAGAAGCCAGTGTGTGATCGCTATAACTGGCAACAGTTCAGTGATACTGACAAGTATTTAAAGCAGCAGTTACCAATCAGGGCAGGTGTCAGATTAAACTCCAGATGAGTGGTGATCAAGTGATCACACCCAGGCAGACATACAAAAAAATGCAACTCTGCAGCAGCCAAAACAAAAACAGCAATTACCTGCTGTTTCGAACGCCACATGGGTGAGCCACTAACCTTCAAAAGGGCCGCACATTATCCTTAAGCTCAGCAATTGGCTAAAGCAATGCATTTAATCAAATAAATAGGCATCTTTCTGTAAAAACACATTTACAGACATTTTAATGTAAGACAAACAAGTGTTACAAGCTATAACAAAGAAATCTGTCAATTCAGTGTTATGGAGCGTACAACTAAGAACATGACTGACAGGGCATAAAGAGGTTATGAGCTGGGGCCACAGGTGAAGGGTGGAGTGCTTCATGTGGTCCTAGGTCCACCTGTTGCCCATCTCTGACCTAAAACAATAAAACATAAACAACTCTTCTGGATGCAAAAAATGGCACATTAAAGGCATCTTGTGGTGGGAAAAACCTTTAAACAGAGGTGGCCAGTCCCACTAAACCTATTAATCCAGATTCATTTCAGTTTGTGTTAAATAAGCATTTTCAGTTATTAGAAGATATTTTCAATGATAAAACAGAGGTTGTCTTGGAATAACTGGGACACATATAAGTCCTGTGTTGTATTAGAGCATATGAGTAGGAGTCATGGTTGTTGTTTAGTAATCAGGAAAACCTTTATGACTCTGGTGTCATTGACTCAAATAGTCTCTACAGAATTTGGCAAATAATATTGATAATCTCCAGTTTTACCTTTTTTTATATGGATTATGCAATATTTGTCATTCAGTGAGCAAATAGAGTTGAACGTGGGAACAATTTGTTCTGTGTTTGATTGTTTTGTGCCAAGTAAAATGGGACTTTCAAAGTACACAGTACAAAGTACAAAGATTACATATTTTAAAACCAGAGAAAAGTTATTAGCTCTGAAAAGAAGGTACAGTTCAGAGGCAAGATCAATCCCTTACAAATTACTGCCTCAATTTGCATAATCCTATCCTGACTGAAAGAAAATAACAGCCTAACCAATGTTTATATTAAATCCTTGTTCTAAAAGCCATGTGTAAAATGTTATATTTCGTACAATTTCCTACAGAGTCAAGATGAGCAAAATTTTCAAAACTGTTCAGTGGTATATTCTCCTCATTCTGGATTTTGGTGCAAGATTTTGCACGAATGTGTCCTTAATTTTTCTGCTTAACCGATGACAATAAAAATTAACCTCGTCATCCTTCACTTCATGTTACTATGGGGATATGACTGATGACAAAGTTAATATTTATTGGTCATCAACAAGTCTATGGTATGTACAAATCTAAATACAGATGCATTTTGGTGTGTATGCGCAGTACAGAAATGATTATATTCCCGACATACAGCCAACGGACACATACCCTGGAATTTCAGGGGGAAATTATTCAATACGAAGATATAAATATGTTATTGTGCATTCTAATGTTAACCTTGCAGTCTATAATAACCAATCACATATTTCATTGTCTAAGCCACTGTACATTGATTAAAGCAAATGTTTCATTGGTGACTGCACTTGTACACCCTTGTTAGTAAATGACCACCACTTGTTATGATAACTAGTGAATTCAGGAAGAGGCAACAGAAGTATAAGAATCAAGTGTCTTTATTTAGGCAAAATATGTAAAGAAGGATTGAGTTTGTGGAATATTCAGATTTCAGGTAGCAGTATAAACAGGTATACTCCAATACACAAATATGAACAGGTGCGATGAATGGCAGGAATAGTCCACAGAAGCAACAGATCCCAAGCAATGACAAATACATTTTATATTCAGGAACAAGTGTATTGAATATGAACAGGTGTGATGAATGGCAGGAATAGTCCACATAAGCAACATGTCCCAAGCAATGACAAATACAGTTTAAATGCAGAAACAAGTATATTGAGTTAACCAATTGCCAGGAGGCATGAGGCTCCAAACTAAGAAGGTAGGGATCCGGATTCCAGATTGCCAGAGGCACAAGGCAGTCCAGGGAAGCAGACAGACTAGCTGAGTCCAGTCACCAGGCAGAGGTTTGGGCAACAAGAGTTCAAGCAGAGTCCAGTAGCCAGGCAGAGGTCAGGGTCACAAGCAAACAAGCATAATCCAGTAATCAGGCAGAGGCCAGGGCAAAAGGCTATCACGTAGGGTCCGGTAATCAAGCAGAGGGTCAATGAGAACAAACAGGCGTCCATCCATGACACCTAGGAGAAGTGCGGGGATGCCGCCTGACAGCATGCATGTTTGTGTGCATAAAGCCACCATTCTTGTGACAGTGCCAGTAGTAACTCAGTAGTCGATTTCCTGTGTTTTGGTTGTATCAAGCAAAAACAAATAAATATTACTTCAAATAACCTTTTCTCTATGATTGAATCATCACCTTGCTCCATTTAACATTGTAGCATTTGACCGTTACATAGAAATTCATGCAGAACTGAACCTTAATCCTAAGTCTAGCTTCTATGCCCATCAATCACTATACAGTGACATTAGAAAAGACCATTTAAAATGTGATGGCAGATTTATAGTTGGAATAGGGGATGTCCTAAATCAACTTTAAATGTCAGTGTATAAACAAGCTTTCAAGTATTTGTGTGCTACATGAAAAACAGTCAATATATTACTTATGTGCAAAGTAATAAACTAATATGCACCCCTTGCATTGTAACATGGTTTTGTCCAGAAAATTTGAGTAAGAAAACTTACTAAATTTTTTGCTTAACTTTCCTTAATGAATCAGGCCCAGTGTGCAGAATGGGATATATAATCATGAAATATGAACTGCTGAAATGCAATAATTTTAAATATCAGGGCAAAATAGACAGTTTATGGTATTGAAATCAAATAGTATAATCATGCACGTTAGTGCATTCTACAAACATTGTTAAACGTATATTGATTATGCATCTTGTTACATTTCCATTTATTTCATGGATCTATAAAGGCATCCCCAAGTAGCAGAACTGTCAGGGTCCCATGCCTAGAACTCCCATACTTTGGAAAATACTAAACCATGTTGGGTAGGTGATAGTTGGAGGAATAAAGTTAATTTCTTAATAAAATATCTTGTACTTTATCTTTTAGTGTCCCTCTTTGGCCCTTTCAAACATCAGGAGGTTTACAGATCTGTTTTATATTATAAAATGCATTGCTTAAGAAATTGTATGTAATATTTTTATTTTAGTGCAACAGAAGTCTACTTATATGTACAGTGCTCAAGATTAGTTTTAAATATTTTATATTTATGTTTTGTTTTTCTGCAGGCTCTTGCATCGATTGGAAATTATGGGGTGAGGATAAATACAGTGTGCCCAGCATTTGTAGACACACCCCTTCTGGAATCCATTGACAAAGAAGAAAATATGGGAGTATTTTATAAGTACAAGGATAACATAAAGGATATGATGAAATTATTTGGAGTACTAGAGTAAGTATTGACATTTGCATTCCAAAAACAAAAGAACCACTGATTTATCAGAAAATACGTATGGTTCAAGAATTACATTCTAACTTGTTGCATCAGAGCAGTGGTTCCCAACCTTTTTTATACTGGGAACCCCTACGGATTTAGTTTTTTACCTGTTTTTTAACCCCCACATATTTCTAATGTAACCATTGTCATATTTATTTTCTTTCATTTTGAGAGATCATCTTTTTATTGATCATAAAGATGTTTTGGAGAGGAAGTTGGCAAATCAAAGTCAGTTAATGCTGCTGCTGTATTTTGTCTGTGTGTTTCAAGGCCAACATTTTTACTTTCTTTGTTTAACCAATGATCTATTGTCGATTCTAGCCAGAAAGAGGTGATAAGTTCTCTTTGGTTATATTTATTAACTAGGTAGAAAACATGGCTATAATGTTATTGCAAAGTGTGTCCTTTCTCTGGTTAGTGAAAGCTTACACTTCCATAGGCAAACCGAGGGGGGGTTTCCTAGTGTCTGGAAACCCTTCCCCCTCAAGTCTGTGGTACTGTATAATTGAGGTGGCTGGACCCTGCCCCCGCTTCACACTGCTCTGCTTGAAAAGGGAGAGTTGTGTGCACCTAGCAGTAGTGCACGCAGCATTGCCCTTATATATTGTGGGGATAGGAAGAGTAGGAGAGCAACCAAGCACTGTCTAAAATTATAGCCACACCCCCCATGCATGCTGGTCATGCCCACTGGTGGTGTGGTGTGGAAACCCCCCTCTACAAATCCTGCGTTTGCCCCTGACTTCAGGGGGAGGCAGTTGTCTGCAGCCCTCCAGCCAGGAACGCTTTAACAAAAAAGTAGGCATATGTGCAACATTAGTCCTTGGGTCCCCCACCCCAGAATAAAATGCAAATAAAGGTGCACACAGATTCAAGCTAAGCAAAAAGCTGTCTAGCGCACTGACATTGCTGCAAAGAAGAATAGTAAAGTAAAGTTTTATATCTTAAGATACTGTAGAACTACAAGTACCTTGCTAGCTACAGAAAATATGTGGCAAGCTCTCCAGATGGTGACAAACCATTCTGATAATTCTAACTCCTCCCTTCCCGCCTCCCTGGCTGGACTTGATATGTCACCTGACTGGAGGCACATCACAAATAGATCCATCCACTTGACTATAAGGACAATAGTTGCAGCCATTACTGATTTTTTTCTTCAAGTACCCCTAGGGGACCCCGAACCCCTGGTTGGGAATCATTGCATTAGAGAAAACTAGGTTGATACAGTATTGTCAAATTTATGCTCACAGAGCTCCCAGAGTTTAAAAACATATTACAGATTAAACAAAGGAATTTTTCTATAAAATTTTAGCAATTATTAAATCTGGAAATGGCCTCATGTGGGCGGGACCAAATCAAGTGTAGGCAGAGAAAACACAAAAAGAGGCAAAGGAGGCGGGATTATTACAAAGTTGATTATGCCATCAGAGGCTGAATATTGCTAGACTGCCCATTACATACCCCTGTTGTCCCAACATTCCCACTCATGGGACAGAGTCCTAAATTAGGACTGTCCCGCTGAAATTGGGACACAGTTGGGAGGCTTATTTATTGGTTCCCCCACATAATGGCTGCCTCCTCTGTGTACAAGTGATGAGTACATTAATACATGGAAAGTAGGACAAATTGAGCAACTAAATTTAGCAGTAGCAACCCAGTAACAGAAAATGTCATCACAATATACATATTCATGTTTATTTAATAACATGCTGCAGAGGAACTACCAATATAGAAAAATACAGTTGGCAGACTGTCCTGCTCTCTCCTACCTGTTTTTGTTGCTTCCCCTACATGTGGCTGCTGGTGTCTCTTGATCAGTTGCTGCTTGTCTGGATCCTGGAATGCTGGGGGTCCTATTTGGAAAAAAAACGAGTGCATGAAATTTAAAAACTCTAACAAGCTCCGGTGTTAAATCAAATGCACCCACATTTAATAAATAGGCTTCCCTCCAGCCCCAACATTAAAATGCTAGAAATCACATTTAATAAATAAACCTATTTCCCTCCCTCCAAACAGCCCCAGCAATAAGTAACAGCTTTTACATTTAATAAATATAACCATTTCCCACAACCATGCCAGAATTAAATAATTCATATTCATATTTAATAAATAGCCCTCTTCCCAAACTCAGCCCCACATTCAATTAATAGCCCCAAACCACCCCACCATTAAATTACAGGTCCCGTCACCTCACCTTAAATCAATAGGCTCCACTATTAAATTAAATAGCACCATCATAACCCCACAAATAAATTAATAGCACCCACCATTAAATAATTAGCTTCAACCTGCAGTCCACAATTAAATTGCTAGCCTACCTCCCACCCAAATTAAAGTAGAGAACGTCCACAGCCCCAGCAATAAATGAATAGCATTTACGTTTAATAAATATACCTATTTCCCGCAACCATCAATGGCATTAAATAATTCAAATTCTTATTCTTATTCTTCCCAAACTCACCCCCACATTCAATTAATAGCCCCCAAACCACCCCATCTTATATAGGCCCACTATTAAATTAAATTGCCCCACTATCACTCCACAAGCAAAATCACACCCATTAATTAGCCACCACCGACCTCACACCCATATTACAATGCCACAAGCCCCTTTGCCAACACAAACACTACATTTCCACAAGCCCCCCTTGCCAACTCACACCATGGCCACAAGCCCCCTTTGCCAACACACACCATTGCCACAAGCCCCCTTTGCCAACACACACCATTGCCACAAGCCCCCTTTGCCAACACACACCATTACCACAAGCCCCCTTTTCCAACACACACCATTGCCATCACCCCTTTCCTACTGCCTTCACACACACACATTGCCATCAACCCCCCTGCTGCCTTCACACACACACATTGCCATCAACCCCCCTGCTGCCTTCACACACACACATTGCCATCAGCCCCCCCGCTGACTTCACACACACACACACATTGCCATTAGCGCCCCTGTTGCCTTTACACACACACACACACACACACACACACACACATTGCTATCAGCCCCCTTGCTGTCTTCACACACATTTCCATCAGCCCCCCTGCTGCCTTCAAACACACAGATTGCCATCAGCCCCCACTGCTGCCTTCACTCTCACACATTGTCACCAGCCCCCTCCTGCTGCCTACACACACTCACACACACACACAATGCCATCAGCCCCCCCTGCTTCCTTCACACACCCCATTGTCATCAGCCTTCCCCTATGGCCTTCACACACACATTGCCATCAGCCCTCCTGATGCCTTCACACACACACACATTGCCATCAGCTCCCCCCTGCTGCCTTCACACACACATTGCCATCAGCTCCCCCTCTGCTCACATACACACACTGGAATCAGCCTCCCTTCCGCTCACACACTGCTATCAGCCCCCGGCCGCTGCACACACACACACTGGAATCAGCCCCTCCCCCTCTGCTCACACACACACACTGGAATCAGCCCCCCTCTGCACACACACACACACACTGGAATCAGGCCCCCCTCCGCTCTCACACACTGTTATCAGCCCCCCGCCGCTGCGTGCATACAAACACTCACAGGAATCAGCCCCCACTCCGTGTACACACACAGACACTGCCATAAGCCCCCCGCCACCACGACGCTGCACTCACATTTACCTTTCAGCCGCTTCCAGCTACGCTTCTTTTCTCAAATGGGATGGCACCTGTCACATGGTGTGTGTCCCATGTGATATCCAGTTCTTGTGGGATAGGCCGCTCACAGGGGGGAGGGACAGGAGATCTGCGGCCACTTGAAGGAAGGCCTTGTTCAAAATAAAAAAATAAAAATTCAATGGAAAAACAAAACCAGACAGGTGGCCTCATTAGGTCATCGCCCTACCGGGAAAGTTCCCGGTAAGGCCTATGACCATTCCGCCCCTGTCCACAGAGATAGTGTTAATAGTAGTTTAGAAATACATGTGGGTAAAATATAATACACTAGCGGGAGAGAACATATCCTGCATTTTACCTAGAAATTTATCAAGAAAATGTTTTCTGTCTAAAAATCAAAAGTCCTAACCATTCAATCTTTCTGTTTATTTATAGTAACCGCTTAGTGTTAGCTCTAGGTTATATAAATCATTGTTTATTGTACGCTTAGCAAGCTTACTGCTGTAATAGTGCAAATTGTTTTACTTTATTTGGCAATAGAACGGTTGGTGTTTCCTCCCATGGGCCTCTTTTGTACTTGATTGGTAGTTGGCTGCAAACTTGCGAGTCAGTTAATTTTAGAACCCAGAGAGTTAGCATAGTTTTGTCTTGTAAAAATAAGTGCACATTTCAATGAATAAGAAAATGTTAAAAATTCTAGTTTTCTGTTTGTTTTAAGATTATATTTTGTAACAAGGGAAATGTGTGTAATATTCATGAATACCGTGTAGGGTTTGGACATGATAACTTTATCTCATCCTTCCCTCAATTATGTACACTGGAGGGAATATTATCTTGACCCTTTGTGCCTGTGGAATAATATCCTGTGGGATATATACACAGAGCAATGACTTTCTACATAGTGTTTTGTCACTTTCTATAGTCCATGACAAGTATTTGTCTACATCTAAAGGGTGTTCCTAGACAGATATATTGTAAGGAGAAATGACATCATAGCTAACTAAAGCAAATAAAACATCAAAGCTAACTAAAGAAAATACTAACATCATAGCTAACTAAAGCAAAAAAAAAAAAACAGCAGGATTTTCTAATTAAATAACCTGCACATTGGGTAATGTTTTATGCTTAACATTAAAATGTATCCTGCTCATTTTTGTTTTGCTGTTTTTTTTAACTTGGTGAAATATATATTCCTTAGGAGTGGCTGTTTGAGATCTACTGTTGGCTCAGGAAACAATGTCATTTGGTTTCCGCCCCCCTATTCTCTGCAAATAGCCTTGATAGTAAGTGATGTGCGCTGAATGCAGAATCGTTTGGGCCCCTGAGCTTACTTTAAATGGAACCTCCAATAGGGGAAAAGCCACGTCTTCCCTGGTAGGCAGTACTGCTGAAATCAGACCTAATCCAGTGCTGCCCTTTATATTACCACACTACTCTATAACACCACCCTCGCTTACCACCAGATATCTTTGTGGCATAAAAATGCATTAAAAAGTATTAATCCCATTGTTTGTTGCCCACTTGGTAATGCCACAGCACCCTAATATAACCCTTGAGCTGTGTTTTAAACTGATGTTATAAAGAGGGATCACTGTAGCAGCTTGCATGCTAGTGACTATTAGACCCCAATGATATAACTTAAAGCACAAGAATAAAAAATTAAGAGAATGTGCTATAATGTATATCACATAAAAATGTTCCAGGCCCCAAATTTCCTTTGAAGCCTAAGGGTCTTCAGTAACATCACTGTAAGGACCTGGACAAAGCTGACAGAACTAGATATTGAAGGTGTACACAGCAGACAAATTAATAATTGGAACAGACTCCAAACTAGTGTAATGCATTGTGCCCTCATACCTTTTATCTCTGTGTAAAGTGACTTTTACAAACCACTCTGTTGGGAGTAAGGAAACTTCCATTTCAATCTTTGGACAAAAATTAACTTTAGTAATTTGTTTCCTTTATGAATGTTAAATTATAATGATGAAGAATACAGAATATTTGTAATTCCTACAATAGCCATTTAATATACGGTATATTCAAATAAGTAATTGTTTGACTGTTTATGGATAACTAAGGCTTAGCTACAGATCAAAATTAGGCTGTCCTTCTATTCCTTATCAGAGTTGGTTGGCCTGGATTTACTGAATGATCTTGGCTGGCTGGTTTTGTAGTGCAAAACATAAGTTGGACACACAAGTCCCCAGTATTAATGATCATCGTGGTATGATTTAATCAAATTGGGAAGTACATGTTGATTTTGACCATCATCCTGCTTTGGTTCAAAGGGCAGGATCAACCCACGTGTGGTTAGCAAGCATTAGTGTTTCTTACATCTTCCAAGCAAAATTAAGTTACCTACATTATCTAGACAATGTTGATAATCTGTATCAACCCAATACACTACAGCACCTATTAAGAGTCATTGAAAAAATTGCAAAACTCTGTGTTGCCACTTTTGTGACATCCTGCACCTTTTTTATGTCATAATGGCCAATCTTTTTGCATGACTAGGCTTATCCAGAGTTTGGTAACTGTGGTGAAGCCGACTTTTCTATGATAGTAATTTCTGGGAATTTGCTTGTGCATATAAAAAAAGGTCTACTACGCAGAAATATCAAGAATTTTCAAGCAAAACCAATACGCGATGATTGTGTGTTTTGCTATTTTTAGAGATACATTGCTACTGTAATATGTGCATCTATAGTATATTTTATAAAAAACTTTTCAGCCTACCTGTGAAATACCATATAGCAATAGAAATAAAGCAAATGAGTTTATAGAGCACCTAATATTTATTAACTGTCAGCGTCTTTTTTTTATGACAGCCCATCGCTAATAGCCAAAGGGTTGATAAGACTCATAGAAGATGACACCGCTAATGGGGCGGTAATGAAAATCACAACTTCCCAGGGAATTCACTTTGAAGAATTTGGAGCACATCAGAAGACAAAAGTGTGAAACTGTAATGAAATAAATGAATAATTTTTTTTGTAAAGCTATAGCTAAAGCACATGTTGGTCTTATATTGAAAAAAAAAATGAAACAAAAAAAAATCGCAATATGCACAAATGTGAATCGAATTACATTACAAGCTAGATTTGCTTATGCACCTCCTAGCAAGGTCTTTACAGAAGTGTCTATTTGAGCAAATAAGCATTTACTGTAGGGAAGATGTAAAGGCTATTAGTGTAACGTCCAATAGTCCCAGTTTTCGCCGGACAGTTGTAATTTTCAGCAGCCAAGGGGAGTGGTTTTCAAGGAAAGGGTATGTTAGGGCAGCATTGGGTATGGTAGGGAAGTATGGAACATGGCCGTGGTGGATCAGAGCTTTGGCCTAGTTTATTCCAATTTTCCATTGGGATATCACTTTATATCTGGCATAGAATTTTCAGATCCAGAGAAAACCTTCACAATAAATTAAAAGCCCCCGACTGCATTCCACATCTTGAGCTGGGCATTGATGACAAATTCAGTTGTGGGTCTATTCATCAAAAAAAAAAAGTCACAGCAGAGAATATGAAGCTTCTGGTGGCATGAATAAAATAATCAAAAATACACCTTCTAGTAGCACAAGCTATCACTACCACCAGAAAAATGGTGTGTGTAGCCTTATTTCAGCTTATGTATTTCAGCTTACACTATATGTTTCTTTATACCGTGATGATATGTATTTTAGCTATATTTTTGTATCAATATTTCAAATTCTATGAAAGCATGAGCTGTTGATATGTGTGTTAATATGTACAGTAGAGTGTGATCTGTTTAATGAGTAATGCATTATTTTGTGATATATGTTTCACTGTACACCAGGAAAACATTATTTGGACCAAATATCTGCAATTAATACCTCCCTGTTTTCTGACCAAAATAACATTCCAAAAATCTTTTAGAATTTTTTTTCTCTTCTTTACCACTCTCAATCACACAAAATATAATATTAAATGTATGGGATGGAATTTAGGAATCACTGAACCGGTATGTACTGGATACACCATAAATTATTTGCTATACAAGTGAAGTAACATTTTTAGTCTATCTAACATAACACTCTGCCACCAATATTATGGGTCTTTACCGTTTTCGCATTTGGTCAAATGGAATGGCATATAGAACGAGTAACCCTCCCACATCCCAGAAGTCTTAGCCTAGAAAATATTATTCTGTGATACAAGTACCGCTGCTGTCCTCTGATTGCTAAAGCCAACTCAGGATGATGTTAGCAGGCGTTGCCCAAACTTTACTATTAAAATAAAGCAATTTTTCATTTTTTTATTTTTATTTTATTAGTTATTTTTATTTTTTTTTCTATTTTTTTTATAGTGGCAGAAGCATGCACACATGGCCCTGGGACTGGCTTGTCAAGCAATAATACTCCTTTAACTGCTACCAGCCAGTATTACCGGCGAGCTGAACATCGCTCAGCTGCTCCAATTACATTCTTTTTAAAGAATTGCACCTAAAAAGATTTGAAATCTAGTCATCAGGGGAGTCTTAATAAATAACCCCCTAAGTTCCCCAGCACTGTGGATTAGTTCATTTCACAATTAACAGAAGTGATGGCACACTATCATAGATACTCTATTATGTCCATAAATAATACATGACAACATTAGCACATATGGGTATTTAGCTTATTGAATTTCAGCTGTTATCCCATAGGCTAGGCAAATATAGGATTTTACATAAACTGTGAAAATAAATGACTGAAAACCACATGTATGCAGGTCAAAGAAAAATATTAAGATATGGGGTAATATTTACTAAACTGTGGGTCGTAAAAAGTGTAAATGTTGCCTATAGCAACCAATCAGATTCTAGCTGTCATTTTGTAGAATGTACTAAATAAATGATAACTAGAATCTGATTGGTTGCTAAAGACAACATCTTCATATTTTCAAACCCACAGATTAGTAAATCTAGCCCATGGTGTTAAATCAGTTGGCGTGGCACTAAATAGTATTCCATTCATGATTAGCAAATTATAGATATATTCATTGTTGAATATTGTATCAAATGTACATAGTTAAATTATATTCATTATAAATACAAGGGTGGTGTCACACAAGATCCTTTCACGCTGGACCTTTCCCAGCTACCACACCACTCATGCCTAATTTGTATAGCATTTTGTATAACGTTTTAAATGCAGCTGAAAAGTGCAGCACTTTAAATCTCACAACTTATAATGGGCGCTTTAAACGTTCTGTACTTTTAACATGGAGTGAATAGCTCTTGTGGGACACCACCCTTAAAATATGTTGTGATCGATGTGACTTACTTTTTTGTGTGTGTTTTATTAATAAGTGTTTCTAAACTGTATTTTTTGTTGACCAAATGTAACTGTGTTGCCCTGGCTGCAAAATATCTGAAATATGTGATATTATTTAAACCAAATATGACAAAAATGTAATACTGTCAAATAATTCATATAGCAGTGTAAAATATTATGCCATAAAAGCTGTTGATACAGATGAATGCAACTGACTATATAATCCAAGTTGGGAAATGGTTCATTTTGCTGAAATAAAATAAATCTGTATGTAAAATGATCCGAGAAATCAGTGATGTAATAAGCATTTTAAAGCAAAATAATTAGAAATTCAGAAATTGCATATGTACTGTATTCCTCAGGCTATATATACAGTTTAAAGAAAAAAGAACACTTACATGAATGGGGGTCAGCTGTTCACTCAGAGAGCGAGAGATGAAAATAACACCTCTGGGACTGATAGTAGAAAGGGTTTATCGGAATAAATATATATATATATATATATATATATATATATATATATATATATATATATGAACTAGTTACCTGGACAGATATCACCATCAGTTTAATTCTACCTTGCAAGGGATTTTTGTCCAAATAGAATTATCATAACTACAGTTTATATAGCACCAACAGCGCAGTAGAGGTTAAAACTATGATCTCTTATACCTTTGAGTGTAAACAATTGCTATCATATCATCATTGTTTATGTATAGGGCGCCATAAATTCCGCAGCACCGGACAGACAGCATACAAATCACACAAATGCAAATTAAACATATTAACAAATCATACTAGAACAGATGACAAGTATCAACTATATAATATCAGTTATAAGTAACAAATATACAAGTGTATATTCTATAAGTACAAAACAAAATGACAGCACTTATTGTCAGCACTTATCCTTAACACTGCATATCTCTGTGTATCTATGTATTTATATATTTGTGTATGTAACATGGGGTATTAGTTCATATTTTAATCAAAATATATAAGCCTGCATCCCAGCGTCAAGGGCACCTCATTATATGCAGGTCCTACACTGACCTATATGCTTCAAACAAATGCAGTTAAAATCAGATGCACTCATCTCCCAGGTATAAGGCTTTCATCTAGTAAGGGCTGTCTTGTAAGTCACACGAAAATGAGCCTTAAATAGGCTTAATGGACAGTTGCTATGGCAACATAAGGCAATATTTTAAGACAAAAACAGAAAAAAATAAACCTGTGCTTGGTATATCCCATATTATATATAGGTAACAGCTGTATGGCAATATAAATGCCCATATATGTATACAAAACAAAAAAAACAGTAGTTGTCAGTGCTTATTTTATTGATCAAGTCTGTTCATTGTCCTTCACAGGCTCTGGTGGATTTAAATTTAGCAGGTACCCCTAAGTCAGGGCTTTCAGTTCCAGTCTGTATATGAAAGTGGGCCAGCCAGCTCTCGCAAGCGCAGATTGACACCAGATTGACATATTAAGCTGAGCATTATGACATTTTTTTGATAAATTGCCTGATAGAAGATTCTCTATTACTGCAATAAGCAGCGATAGAAAATCTTCTTAACTGAAGGTCCTTGATAAATAGACCCCTTAGTGTAAGTGAGCAGGTCTTGTTTTGACAGACAGATGGATCAGACAAATTCCACAGGACTTTGATTGACATTCGAATCGCACCAAATGTATATGGTTGCCACAAATTTCTTACAATAATCTAGTTATAAATTATAACCCCCTGTTTGCCTGGTGTGTGGTATAGGTGTATTTCTCCATTACACCGACATCTAATGCTCTTGAGTCAGCCAAATGGCTCAATCTCTCATATCAGCAAGCAGTTGTTCCTGTAAGTTTAATAACAACAAAGCACATACAGCAGGTATAGCCCTATACAATTACCATTGTTGAAATAAATGAGCACCAGACTATTTCATTTGATGAACAAACAATTAAAGAAGTTTATTTGAATACAGTTATTTACCTTACACCTTTCCAGCATATAATTGCAGGACTATAATGATATACAACAGCAGCAACAAAGTGTTTGTTTCATAGGATGGGCACGAGCTGACTCTCTGGTGTGGTCTTTTCTCCACGCCAGCCTCCTCTTTTGTGGACCCATGCTCATAGTACATCGCATCTGTCTGGTGATTGTGCATCCACTTGCCTGTATTACCATCTACGAAAAATACTTCATTTTGAACTATGTGATTTCCAAGAACCCACTAGGACGTGCAACCAGGGGCTTGCTGGCAAACTTTAGCCCGATGGCAAGCACACAGCACTGGCCCATAAGTAGCAGCCCATCCTTAAAGGGTGGTTTTTGGTGCAATATATATATCCATTTCCCACAAAAATCACAGGCATTAAGTAATACATAATCACGTAACAAATAGACCTCATTTTCCACCAACAGCCCACAATCAATAAATAGCTCCCAACCCCCCCCCCCCACCATTAAATTAAATTAAAGGTCCAATTACCCCATTATAAATTCATAGGCTCCACTTTTAAATTAAATTACCCTACCATCACCCCACAAATAAAATAGCACTCATTAAATAATTATCCCGTGCCTGCACACACATACACAATATATACTACCTACATACAATATATACTGCCCACACACACAATATATACTGCCCACACACACACAATATATACTGCCCACACACACACACACACAATATATACTGCCCACACAATATATACTCACCACACACACACACACACACACAATATATACTGCCCACACACACAATATATACTGCCCACACACACACAATATATACTGCCCACACACACACAATATATACTGCACACACACACACACACACACAATATATACTGCACACACAATATATACTACACACACACAAAAATCAACACCCCCACTTACCTTATTCCACCCGCACATCTGCTGCACTTCGCAGTTCACACATGGGATGACACCTGTCACGTGGTGCACGTCCCATGTGACAAGGAGGAGGAGGGGGCCCGGCCAATGATGAAAGGTGGCTGGTCCCAGAAGAAGCGCCAGCCACCAAATAATAGAGACTTGGGCTGGTTCATGCACCGGCCCAAAATAGTAATTTTCTGTCCGGCCCGGGGGGGCGTGTGCCCCCTTGCCCAACCCACCCCTGTGTGAGTCCCTCACACTCATTATTTTCCACTGTCACTACTCTCTTTGCCTTATCACTTAACCTTATGGTGTTGGGTGTCACTCACCGGACCGTGAGTGCCTCTTCCCGGACATTTAGGAACCGTGGCCGTCCACCATCCTGAGGGTCTGCGCATGCGCAGCCCTTTTCTATACTTCAGTGTATACCCCTTTAACTCAATTGGCAGATCAGGCAACACTCCCTATATTAAGCACCTGTGGTCAACACCACGTTGCCTGATCTTGGAGTCTCATTCCTCATGAGTCTCTGAAGGTGTTCCTGTATTACTTGTGTATTCAGTGCTGCTGATTCCTGTGGTTTCCAAACCACTTCTACTACTGTGGTTCCATACCACTTCTACCATCAACTGTATCATCATGACTGTTTGCTGATTCCTATCCGCTGCCTCCGTGCACTACAGTCTTCTACACCACTTCAACGTTATTTTATATCAATGTGACTGTTTGCTCGTTGCTATCCGCTGCCTCCGTGCACTCCAGCTTTTACTTCACTCACCTGCTTCTCATCAAGTCTGTTTGCTGATTTCTATCCACTGCCTCCGTGCACTACAGTCTCCTGCTGGCAACTCGCCTGTGTTCAACATCGTGACTGCCAGCTGATTACTATCCGCTGCCTCCGTGCACTACATTCTCATCTCATCTTTGCTGTGGCTTCCTCGAGACTGCCGCTTTTCATTACCATCTGCTACACTTCGTGATCTACAGCTCCTGCCCTGCGCTGCACTCCTGTTTCCCATCGCTGTTGGTTCCTGTGGTTGCTACTGGTTACCTCCGTGTGCCGCTGAGTCCTGCCGCTGTGGTCAGCGCTATCGTCCATCTCCTGCTGATCCACGCTCCATGCCTTCACGTGTTCCACTGGCCTCTATCCTCCTGTCAGCATTGGATTTGTATCTCTTCTACTGCCCTCTGCTGGATCATCTCCATTCTCCTGGGTTTCCTATGAGTCCAGTTCCACGTGTTGCTGGCTCCTGTGGATTCGTGTCCCTGTCGGTCTACTCACCTGTGCGCTGCACCTGCTAGACAGCTGCTTCTCCTATCCAGGGACTTCCTATCCAGTCGGCCTCCAGCCGCTCAGGTACCGCTGCAGTCCCATCTGACTGCTGCTGCTGAACCACGGTATGCATACTTCTCATTGACTGTGCTGTGTATTGCATATCTTGCTGGACTGTGTTTGGTTCTCTCTGGAGTCTGCTATCCGCTGAGTCTATTGCCATCATTGACTGTGTTATCATTGTGCTGGACTACTTCAAGAGACTTTCTAGATTGCAGACCTGATCAGTCATTTACATATATATATACCTATATTGTGCATATTACTGTGGATCGTGTATAAGGTGCCTGTGTATATCCTGTGTTGCAGTCTTCCCCCGTGCACCTCCTCACATATATATAGCAGTGGTACAACTTGCTACCGCAGACCACTGACTACCTGGATACCTCCACTTGGATTCCATTCCTTCACTCAGACAGCGGTACAACTTGCTACCCGCAGACCGCTGACTCTCATCACCTCCTTGTTTCTGTTGGACATTCCTCCTTACTATAGCAGTGGTACAACTTGCTATCGCAGACCACTGACTACCTTCACGTGTCCTTGTCCATACAGTTCCTTGTGTATCATTACCTCATTATTACCAGTGTTGCTAGTCATAGACTTTCCTGAGCATCTCATCGGTCATCATTTCATGTTCCGTGATCACCCAGCTACCAGAGTACCCTATTACCATCTACATTGCTCTGGTAAGCCTACCATCTGGTGATCCCTGGGTAAAGACTCCTAGTGCCCGTGACAGTAAGATCAGGCCATGACAGACCCAGTTGTGGAACCTACCGCCAAAGAGATGCTGCAATATCTGGTTACCCGTATGGAACAACAAGATGTTCGTCAACAACAGTTGCTGCAATGTTATCAGACTTTAGTCGCCCAAGTAACTTCTGTGCCTAAGGTAGCAGCCACTGTTGATCCTTCCGTGTCGTCATCTTCTTCCCCTGTGCCATCCCAGGTGTCTACTGCTTCCACGCTACACCTGCCTACTCCGTCAAAATATGATGGAGACCCCAAAACCTGTAGGGGTTTTCTTACTCAATGCTCAGTTCATTTTGAGCTCCAACCTCAAAATTTTTCTACCCATCGTTCCAGAGTGGCCTATCTTATTTCATTGTTTTCAGGACAAGCCCTGGCTTGGGCTTCCCCTCTGTGGGAAAGAAACGATCCATTGTTACAGGATAGTGCCGAATTTATTTCCACGTTCCGAAGTGTATTCGATGAACCAGGTCGTGTTATTTCCGCTGCATCCAGCATTCTCCGTCTTCGCCAAGGATCTCGCACTGTGGCTCAGTACGTCATTCAATTTAGGATCTTAGCCTCTGAACTTCAGTGGAACACTGAAGCATTAATTGCCGCCTTCTGGCAGGGGCTTTCCGATAAAATTAAAAACGCACTGACTTCACAAGAACTACCCTCCTCTTTAGAAGATTTGATCTCTCTTTGCCATCGTGTAGACATGAGGTTTCGTGAAAGAGAATCTGAGAAAACAACTTCGGTTAAAACACCTCTTCTCTCAAATCCTCAATTTCACCCAGTTTCATCTCCGGTGATACCCATGGAGATAGGTCGCTCCAAATTAACTTTAGAGGAGAGGGACCGAAGAATAAAGAATAGACTTTGTATCTATTGTGCTGATTCTACGCATATGCTCAATTCTTGTCCCAGGAAATGCCGGGCTCTAACCAATACTGGGGAGATAAGGTTAGGGTTCCTGGAGTCCTCTCCACCTTCTACGAAATTAAAAGTCTGCGCTTTTGATGTGACGATTTCCTTTGCTACCAAATCCTTTGAGTCTCAAGCACTGATTGATTCTGGAGCAGCAGGAAATTTCATTTCTAAATCCCTAGTGAATCAATGGTCCCTACCAGTGATTACTTTGAAAACACCGATTACTGTGACTGCTATAGATGGATCACGTCTCATCAATGGTCTCATCACCCAGAGTACGTCTCCAGTAACGCTTCAGATTGGTGTGCTACACCATGAAGAGATTTCGTTTTTAATTCTTCCTGTTACGACAAGTCCGATTGTCTTAGGCCTTCCGTGGCTTCAATGTCATTCTCCCCAGATTGACTGGCGCACTTCTCAAGTTACGTCTTGGGGAGCTGAATGTCATCATCGTTGTCTCTCTCAAGTGGTTTCATTCAAAAGACAGCATTCGTCTATTCCACCAGGGCCTCCTCCACAGGATCCTTCATCTACGGATCTGTGTGATAAGGTTCAGTCTGAACGCCGTCCTCCTCATCGGGCGTTCGTGACGTCATCGGACGTTGAAGATGGATCTCAGGAGTCATCTTCAAAAAGTCAAGGGCTGGTGGTTCACGGTCACCATCCGTCTTTTCCGGAATTTCCTGCCCTCCCGTCCACCCAAGTTCCTGCTGTGGAGACTGCTTGTCAGACCTTCAAAAATATCTGGTCTCAGGCCAAAACCTGTTTAAAGAAGACATCTAACAAATATAAGTCTTTCGCAGATAAGAAGAGGCGGGCTATTCCACCACTAAAAATTGGAGATCGTGTCTGGTTATCTACCAAAAATATTCGTTTGAAGGTTCCATCTTTGAAATTCGCCCCTCGTTTTATTGGTCCATATAGGATCATTCAAGTTATCAATCCAGTATGTGTGAAACTCCTTCTTCCTAAGAGTCTTCGGATTTCTAATGCCTTCCATGTATCTTTGCTCAAACCTCTTATTATCAACCGTTTTTCAACTCCTCCCTCAGCTCCGCAGCCAGTTCAAGTTCATCAGGAGGAGGATTTTGAGATTACCGAGGTACTAGATGCAAAAATTTCGCGAGGAGTCCTCCACTTCCTCGTTCATTGGAAGGGCTTTGGTCCTGAGGAGCGCTCTTGGATCAAAGCTGAAGATCTTAATGCTCCTGCCCTTTTGAAGAAGTTTTACTCCAAAAATCCGGACAAGCCCGGTTCCAGGCGTTCTGTGCCCACCTTTAAAAGGGGGGGTACTGTCACTCACCGGACCGTGAGTGCCTCTTCCCGGACATTTAGGAACCGTGGCCGTCCACCATCCTGAGGGTCTGCGCATGCGCAGCCCTTTTCTATACTTCAGTGTATACCCCTTTAACTCAATTGGCAGATCAGGCAACACTCCCTATATTAAGCACCTGTGGTCAACACCACGTTGCCTGATCTTGGAGTCTCATTCCTCATGAGTCTCTGAAGGTGTTCCTGTATTACTTGTGTATTCAGTGCTGCTGATTCCTGTGGTTTCCAAACCACTTCTACTACTGTGGTTCCATACCACTTCTACCATCAACTGTATCATCATGACTGTTTGCTGATTCCTATCCGCTGCCTCCGTGCACTACAGTCTTCTACACCACTTCAACGTTATTTTATATCAATGTGACTGTTTGCTCGTTGCTATCCGCTGCCTCCGTGCACTCCAGCTTTTACTTCACTCACCTGCTTCTCATCAAGTCTGTTTGCTGATTTCTATCCACTGCCTCCGTGCACTACAGTCTCCTGCTGGCAACTCGCCTGTGTTCAACATCGTGACTGCCAGCTGATTACTATCCGCTGCCTCCGTGCACTACATTCTCATCTCATCTTTGCTGTGGCTTCCTCGAGACTGCCGCTTTTCATTACCATCTGCTACACTTCGTGATCTACAGCTCCTGCCCTGCGCTGCACTCCTGTTTCCCATCGCTGTTGGTTCCTGTGGTTGCTACTGGTTACCTCCGTGTGCCGCTGAGTCCTGCCGCTGTGGTCAGCGCTATCGTCCATCTCCTGCTGATCCACGCTCCATGCCTTCACGTGTTCCACTGGCCTCTATCCTCCTGTCAGCATTGGATTTGTATCTCTTCTACTGCCCTCTGCTGGATCATCTCCATTCTCCTGGGTTTCCTATGAGTCCAGTTCCACGTGTTGCTGGCTCCTGTGGATTCGTGTCCCTGTCGGTCTACTCACCTGTGCGCTGCACCTGCTAGACAGCTGCTTCTCCTATCCAGGGACTTCCTATCCAGTCGGCCTCCAGCCGCTCAGGTACCGCTGCAGTCCCATCTGACTGCTGCTGCTGAACCACGGTATGCATACTTCTCATTGACTGTGCTGTGTATTGCATATCTTGCTGGACTGTGTTTGGTTCTCTCTGGAGTCTGCTATCCGCTGAGTCTATTGCCATCATTGACTGTGTTATCATTGTGCTGGACTACTTCAAGAGACTTTCTAGATTGCAGACCTGATCAGTCATTTACATATATATATACCTATATTGTGCATATTACTGTGGATCGTGTATAAGGTGCCTGTGTATATCCTGTGTTGCAGTCTTCCCCCGTGCACCTCCTCACATATATATAGCAGTGGTACAACTTGCTACCGCAGACCACTGACTACCTGGATACCTCCACTTGGATTCCATTCCTTCACTCAGACAGCGGTACAACTTGCTACCCGCAGACCGCTGACTCTCATCACCTCCTTGTTTCTGTTGGACATTCCTCCTCACTATAGCAGTGGTACAACTTGCTATCGCAGACCACTGACTACCTTCACGTGTCCTTGTCCATACAGTTCCTTGTGTATCATTACCTCATTATTACCAGTGTTGCTAGTCATAGACTTTCCTGAGCATCTCATCGGTCATCATTTCATGTTCCGTGATCACCCAGCTACCAGAGTACCCTATTACCATCTACATTGCTCTGGTAAGCCTACCATCTGGTGATCCCTGGGTAAAGACTCCTAGTGCCCGTGACATTGGGGCAGGCATAACATGTTGCCTATCACTTGGGTTTGCCGCCTATACCCCTTGCAAGAAACTCTGACTCCCGCTTAAGCACTCTGGTCAAGCTATTTCTTGCAAACCCTGAGGTGTTTTACCAACCTCCTCTTCACAGGGGACTTGCCAAACATATTTGTTACAAAGGAGTGTGTCTTCATGTGTTCAAACAGCAGGTGGTGTTACAAAACACTAGGAATAGATGTTGTTTACATGCGCCAGAGTGAATGATTATAATAATGTTAATTTTGCAGTTATCCCTATGTGTCGTCAGACTCTTCATGAGCCAGACAAGTGCAAGCCAGACACAGCTGAAAAATAATTCATATGTTCTTTTCCTCTATTTTGTTCCATTCCACCTCAAAAGAGAACTTAACTTTATGTCTGCAAAATAAATTGATATTGTAGGAAATAGGTGTTAATCAGGAAACCAAACATTGTCTTTGCTGATTGAGTTATTGCAGCTACAAAAAAGGAAATACAACCTCTCTCACCTGTTATAGATGTGACAAGCATAATCGCATAAAATACATTTTTGAGCAATTACATGAATAGTTTGCTCACTGATTTTTTAAAGCAGAGAAAGAAATATATGCAGACTGATTATTTTAATTGTTATTGGAAAACGGATATTTGTTTCTATTACAACCTTGTTAAATAAATAAGTGCCAGAATTGTGTAAGGGAGGAATCTAATTGGCAGCCTAGTGCTTTACAGTGCTAAGCAGACCTCTGGTGGCGTGGCCATGCCCTGTAGCAACGTGGCCATGCCCCTTTGTGATGTGCCCACACCTTCTGTCCCATGCCAGGGACAGACATGGTGGGTGGTATGCACACTGGTAAGCGCGATTGCAGCAATGGCAAATGGAGTCTGTCACAGTTGGTGTAACTAACATACAAGTAAGTGAACCATAGCTTTGCAAGCAGAGTAAACACAAGAAAGAGTCTTATGAATGCACCATGGAAAATGTATTATAAGGCAAAGCAATTATTATACTGTGTAATAATTTGGCCAGTGCTATTGATATACACTATATGGACAAATGTATTTTGGCACACATGTTAATTATTGAATTAAGGTGTTTCAATCAGACCCATTGCCAGAGGGGAATAAAATCAAGCACCTAGCCATACAGTCTCCATTTGCAAACATTTTAGATACAAAATGGGTCATTCTGAAGAGCTCAGTGACTTCAAGCATGGCACTGTGATAGGATGCCACCTTTGCAATAAGACGGTTCGTGAAATTACATCCCTGCTGGATATTCCACGGTCAACTGTAAGTGATATTACTAGAAAGTGGAAGCGTTTAGGAACAACAGCAACTCAGCCATGAAGCGGAAGACCACGTAAAATCACAGAGCGGGGTCAATGACTGCTAAGGAGCATGGTGCGTAAAAGTCGCCAATGCTCTGCTGATTCCATAGCTGGATAGTTCCGAACGTCCACTGGCATTGATGTAAGCACAAAAACTGCGACGGGAGCTTAATGGAATTGGTTTCCATGGCCAAGCAGCTGCATACAAGCCTTACATCACCAAGACCAATGCCAAGCGTCAGATGGGGTGGTGTAAAGAACACTGACACTGGACCTTTGGGGATGGTCCTTTTCCATTCCAACATGACTAGTGCACAAAGCAAGGACTACAAAGAGATTATTTGATGAGTTCGGTGTGGAAGAACTTGACTGGCCCGCACAGAGCCCTGACCTCAACCCAATCGAACACCTTTGGGATGAACTGGAATGGAGATTGTGAGCCAGACCTTCTCATCCAACATCAGTGCCTGACCTCATAAACAGTCCCTGATGGTGTAATGGTCAAGCGAATACATTTGCTCATATTGTGTATATACAATACAGAGAGCAACCTGGTGACTGCTATAAAATAAAGAGTGCATCGAAGTGAGCACCAAACACAGAACATCCCAGTTACAGGTGTACATTACAGAGAGCATCCTAATAATAGACATACAATATAGAAAATATCCTAGCAATAGATATAGAAAACAGAAAGCATCCTAGTGACCTCAGTGGCAGAACTACTATTGGTGCAGCAGGTGGGATGCACCGAGGCCCATGGAGATATTGGGCCCACTGCACTCGGAACTAGCAAGCTGTGAGCCCCAGTTCCTTGCACCAGGGCCCACAGCTTACTCCTCTTACGCCTCTGACCTCCATACAATACATAAAACATCCTAGCGACCACAATGTAATACAGAGAGCATCCTAGTGCCTACCATTCAATACAGAGAACATTCTAGTGACCTATATACAATGCAGAGAGCCTGAACCCTCACTTTGTCAGACATTGTGACACATCTGTGCCATATCAGCCCCCCCATATTGATTCTCTCCCCAGTCATGGCCGCCACATTGATTCACTTCACTTTTCCCCAACGCTGCTGTGTGTTGTTTCTCACAAAATATGTACTTTAGTCCAGGCTACTTTTTACTGCTTCTGTTCCCCAGAGGGCAGGTTACAGCAGAGAGGTGAGTAATGGCATATTCAAATAAAGGTTATCCCCACAGGAGCCACTCTCCAAGTACTGTGCCCATATTATATATTATGAAAAGAGTATAAATGGAAGGGAATTATCTGGGTGGCGTCCTGGAGTCATTGTCTCTTGGGGTGAGGGTCATCTTTCCACATGTGGCCAGGTGTATATATTTAGGCTCCCACCCATAGACCTGTACAGACTGGATTCTTTAAGGCATACATGGAATAACAATTTGATGTAGGAAATCTAATATTCACTATACCAGGCGATTGCAGTGTGTGCGATTGCTACATAAATACAACCGGAAACATTCTTATATATAACTCAGTATGATTAACACGTTGGAAACATTAAATACTTTTTATTACATTGAATTTCTGAGATCAACAGAGGGTAATAATTATTAATTTTTATGTTGTCAGCTATAATAATTATCACCCGATAGTGTGCACAATCACAAACAATAATTATTGTACCGATATTGCATTTGTATCATTAAACTGTTATGGCCACCAGTGCGGCATAAACTCATAGAACAGGTAGAAGATGTCTTCACCTTTAGCAGCCGCCTTTCCCGTAGAGACTAGTTATGCTCACAGGTACTCGGATGCCCCCAGGTCTTATGCTCAGAGTAGTATGAGTTTATGCTAACACGGCAGCGCACAGGTACAGGAGGTAACACACGGTGTAGCGGCAGGCCAGAGATCAGCAGACCGGACAGAGCACCAGAGAGGATGTCAGGTACAGGCAAAAAGGTAAAGGTCACAGGCAGTGGTTCAGAGTCTGGGTACAGGCAAAAGATCAGGGTCACAGGCAGTGGTTCAGAGTCCGGGTGCAGGCAAAAGGTCATACACAGGTAATCCATCCAAGTTTTCAACACCAAACGCTAAACAAGAACAGGAGCAGGCAGCAGTACTGGAACAGAACGCTATAACCGGCAGTGAGGCTCAGGCCTCACTGCCTTAAATAGCACTAAGGGCCAATCAGAACAGGGCTAACACTCAGCCTCAGGAGGCTACTAATTAATTACTAGCTAGAACTGGCATAGGAAATAACATAAACCAGGAAGCATGTATAAAAATATAAATTAACCAGTTTAAATCATATGAGAGCTCCCCCTGGAGTTGGAGGATGTCCCTACACTCTCCTACAGCTATGCCACTACTACCTTCTCCTTTTTTGCAATTAAAGAGGCATTATGGGTTCTGCAAAACATTTCAACTGTAGAATCTCCTCCATTTTATGGTCTATTATTTCCTTAGGGTCATCAGTATTTTTTGTGATATAGGTACAACATTTAACCCCAAACCAAGTTGCTAACATCACACAATATACACCAGTAATTGCAATAAGATAATTTAGTACAATCCTCTGTTATACCAATTCCTTGTTGTAAGCTTGTAGCTCGTTACCTGTATACCTGAATGTGTCATCATGCATCTCAGTAATATTATGAATTTATTTAGCCAGGGCCTGTATGTATTTATAATTTAGGCTTCCACAAGTAGTCTTGGTGAGATCCAATACAACCAAGAACTGAAACCCTGTGGATTCTGTAATTAAATTTGCATCTAAAAGTTCTTCCTCAGCCATTATACTTATTTTGACTTTGTGTTCACACTGTGTAAGGAGGTGGAACCGATTTATGAATATCAGTCATTTTATCACGTGAAACAGTCATCATTTCAGGGATTACTCTTTCTATAAAATATATTTCTTTACAGTTCGGAGTTAACCATTTGCAAGCCGTTCACCCACAAATATAATATGCATCATCTGGAATCTTATCAGATAGAAAACGACCCATTATAATGCTACATGACATCCTAGTAAAGTTACCCATGCCAAGCATTTTCATCTGTTCAAAGCAAGTCTCAGCTTGCATAATATTTAAGCCAATGCTTAAACCCAGAAGAACTCTTCCAAACAATACCTTAGGTCTGTTCACATATCCTCATTTCTGACACCCCTCAGTCTTTTTGGTTATATGTACTTTAACAATGTCAGCAGGTCTTTCATCAGACCTTTTGGAGCAGGCTATTGTCTGACACTTCCATTCAGTTTCCCAATACTCAAATTTCTTAATGTGAGTAAAATTTAGGCACAGTAGAGGCCTGTCTACTGCGTAATGGCGAAGTTTTAAAGTAGGGGATCTTGTAATATTATACTTTACATCTATTGGTCTCCCCCTCTGTAATTTGAGAACCTCAAAAATATTTAATGGAAAAGGTACTAATCCTACATTATTTTGACCCTGAGGCATGTAAGAACATACCCAGCATTACCCACCTTACCCACCAGTGAATGATAATTGTCTAATGGATGTCTGTCTAGGTTCAAATTCCTGTTAGACTGACATTGCTGGAAGCACTTTTCTTCGATCACAGTACTTATAAATACAATAATTCTCGGACAATAGCCACATTGTCTCTGAACTCCAAGGCTAGGAGATCTTTTCACTACACCTGAAATGAATAAAACATTAGATTGAGCTGAATGTGCTAACACGTCCACCTCCATCTCCACAACATTAGCACAATTATCCAAACAAATCTCTATCATCTAGTCACCACCGCAAAAATAGGTCATCCTGAAATAAAATAATTTGGAAAAAGCGAGAAAAAGAAAAATAGAAAAGTGTCACTCCATGCTGGTAGATATTGCGGGATCCCTGGCTCAGGTATTATTGAGTGATAGTTTTGTAGCTTTATCCTCTGTCTTGTCTCGGACTTTCTACAGATTGCTGACTTTCTGCAGTGAGTGGAATGGATCCAAGTATCTCTTTCTGCTACTTTCAAGGATGTGCAATTGGTCATTAACACTTGGTTTGGGCCTTCCCACCCCTCTTTTAAACAACCTGAGCGTATAAAATTGCAGATCACAGCATATTCCCCTGGTTCAACATCATGACAGTTATTGTTTAGCATATCAGGAGAAAGTATTTTGAGACTTTTTTATTGCTGTCTCAAGTGTTTGCTCATCTTTATAAGATATTGAACAGTCACTTCATTGTTGCACTTTAAATCATCTTGGAGATCTACTATCAAGTGAGGTTGTCCGCCAAAAAGGTGACAGGTTAAGAAGTGGTCTTGGAGTGGTTCTAATGCTGTGCAGTATAAGCAAACTTACAAACAAATTCTTGAATAATTATCTTAGCAGTGAAAACAGCAGAATTAGAGGCAGCTGGTTAAGCCTCTACCCAGTTAGAGAAAGCCTCAATAAACACTAATACATACTTGAAATTCCAGGGTGGGTAATTGAAAGAAGTCGATTTGTATGACCTGGAAAAGTCCATCCGTAGGAGGAATGCGGGATGGTACTGTTGAGATTACTTTTCCCATATTCTTTATTAGACAAGTAAGACAGGGCATTGCTTTTTTACTAGCCTGTGAAGAGAAGCCTGGTGCACACCAATATGATCTTACCAATTTGCACATACCCGTTTTACCTAGATGAGTCAGACCATGTGCCACCTTTACTAAGCTTGGAAGATATGCCCTGGGAAACACTGGCATAGTTTGTCCATCTTCCGAGAGTCCAGAGGATTTTTGAGCATATCTCTTTGACTTCCAGACAGCCTTCTCCTGTAGGGGACACAAATCCTGCATTTCTATTAATTTCTGTACACTGAGAGCTTCAAAGATCATTAATTTTGGTTACATTTATTTGTATTGGTGAGCCTGCTGCTCTCTTTGCCTCATCTGCTCTATTGTTATCAAGTGATATGGGGTCCTTGTCGTATGTGTGTTTTTTACACTTGATAACGGCTACTTCCTTAGGTAGTTGTATAGGTGTCAAAAGTAATTTTATGTGCTGTGAGTGTACTACTGGTGTGCCTGTCATAAAATTCCTAAGACGCCTTTGAGCCCCAAATTGCTATACTACTCCAAAGGTGTACCAAGAGTCGGTGTATATATTAGCTGACTTACCTTCTGCCAACTCCCATGCCCTTCTTAATGCCACAAGCTAAAACTACTTGTGCTGAGTGAGTTGAGCCAATGGGTTCTGCTTCTATAATACCTTCATCGTCTACAACAGCATAACCAGTACATAAATTTCCTGAGTTTGTCTGCCTATGACAACTCCCATCCCTTAAAACATAGAATCTACATTTTCTAAAGGGGTTTCATGTATGTCTTAATTGTGATGTTTGCAGGTGCCATTAGCACCAATTCCCATTTTATAGCTCTTGCTGATGAGACATGCCTAGTTTGGGCAGAATTTAGGAGACCATATACCACATGTGGTACATAGACCGGCAAATTATGTCCCAGTAGTACAGCCTCGCTCTTACTTACCAGAAGAGCAGTTTCTTCTACACTTGCTCACAACATTTTTTCTACCTGTGATGGACTTGTTTCTATAACAGAGGAGTGCAACATTAACCTTTGTGGGATGTTCAGTATATCCTGTACTTCCTGTGCGCGTTTTCCTGGAATATCCAAAAAACACACCACTAGAGGTACAATAATTTGCACGTCCCATTTTACATAACAAATCACGGCCAAGTAAGTTAATAGGAGCCTCTACAGCTAGGTGAAAAGAATCTTTAGTATGCAATGTCCCAATAGTAATTTCTGCTACTGGTGTAGTCATAGGATAATGATGCACTTCTACTGTTACTCCAACAGCTGGAATGATTTACCTGGTGACTGACAAATTTAGAGGTGAATTGAATACAGATCTGCAGCTGAAATTTAAAGCGGCGATGGCTTGTAAAGGCAAACTTTAAATTTTAGCTGCAGATCTGTATTCAATTCACCTCTAAATTCGGACTTTCATACATTTACCCCCTGGACTCCACTGTATCTCCAAAAAAAGTTTGATCAGTATCAGATGCATTTAGGTTTCTTATTCTGATCATTAGTTAATTTAACCGTCTGTAGAATACAGGTGTGGCCTGGACTTCAGGAATTATTAGCTGTACACATGGCATTTGCTGCTATCAAATGAGTATGTCCATGATGCTGCTTTTCCTCTAATCTATGATCCATTATTTTCCAATTTTTGTCTCCCCTTACCTGGATGAGAATGGAAGGGTTTCCGATGCTTTACTACTCTACAATGTTTAGAAACATGCCCTGTTTTCCCACAATGATAACATGTTATTGTGTTCTCCTGCATTCACCGTAGCAAATGCTGTTCCTGTAAAGCTTGTATACCGACTGTCATTAGTTTATTCTCTGCATTTCCTACTTTCTAGCAATATTTTTATCATGACTAATAGTAGACTCCCAGAGGGCCGGCACTGTTATACCTCTCCAAATTGGTATTGCTATCTGAACCCTAATTTTCAAATTTTCTCTAAGCCCATTCATTAAAACTGACACAACTACTTCCCTATGGTGAACATTATCTTTAATATCTTGGATTCCAGTATAATTGTCCATGTCTGACTTTGCCCTTTTAAAGTATTGCACTTTCACTTTCTTTTTGTTTAATGGTAAACATTTTGTGTCAATTAATTACCACAGGAAGGCACATGCTTATGTGGACTATAATGTTCTTTATATTTGTTTGATTATCTGCATCAGTTCTATCCTCCACAAATTGGCTATTTTTAATAGAACTTTTAATTTCAGTGTTAGGAGGGAGCAAGCGCTCAACAATACCCGCCAATCTTTATTAGTTATCTCATGGGCATTCCTCAGATCCCTAATACATGTTTGGCATTTGGCTAGATCTTTTCTAGAATCAGGGACATCACAGATGATAGAATGCATTCAGATCTACTCCAAGTATAATGCATGACCACATGTCTAACTGGAACTATTCCATCTTTATCTGCCTTACCATGCAGTTGGTGCAGATGAATACTCCTCTGCTTATTAGCATTTGTAAGGGTTTTATTAGTGTCTGTAACAGGTAATGGGGGTGGAACAGTATCCCCCTCTCTTGTCTCTGAGGACCTTCTTGCAATTGTTTTGTATGAGCTTATGCAGAGATTAAAGTATGCGCATCGTCTTCCCCTTCACGTAGATTATTACATTTAACATTATCCAAAACTGGATATAATTTACAGGGTTTACTGTTCTCATTGGCAGTACTTTGCCATCATCAGCATATGGCGGAGGTGTTGTGGTTGTGTGTGCAACTTTTAAACAATTTCCATTACCCTTCTATGTGTGTGTTAATTTTTCACACCAAACTGTGCCCTCACACTGCCACAAATTTAAACATGCAACAAGTCACAATTTTCACGAACTTAAAGTACAAATTTTATCTTTAACTGTACTCAATATCTGTAATGATACTGGTGGTATTATCTGAAGCCCAATAGCTGAGTAGATATCCAGCGAGTAGTCAGACGTTAGCCTGTTCGTTATATAAGAGGGTAGTCAGACGTTTGCCGGGTTGGTACACAAGAGGGTAGTCAGATGTTTGCCGGATCGATACACAAGCAGGTAGTCATAAATGCAAGGAAATGTAGCAAGTAGCAGGAGCTGGGTAAGCAGAATACTCAAGCACATGTCTGATCCAGGAAGTGCCCAAACAGGAAACAGGATCCAAAATGGTTTATCCTTGATGCCATTCTGGCCATCTTGGATAAGGGCAAATCTAAGGGCAAGCTACAAATACAGAGACCTCTAGTGGTCGGAAGTGCAAATATCAGAGTAATTTCTTACAATATCTCAGGATCAAAGCTGCCAACACTAGAAAAAGGTTGCACACATTCAGCAGATATTTTTGTCCACTTCTTACAATACATAGTTGCTTTTGTACCATATTTTCTATTCATAATATATATTGCAGACCCTAGTGGTTCTACCATATAGTTATCCTTTGACTGCTTGGCTCCCATGGCTTGCAATTAAGCCCCTTTTTTATGCTTTTAATGTCTCAGGACACTAGGTTAGGTCAAGAGAATAACAAGTCCTATTTCTAGGATCCCCAGACGTTATCTCCTTTGGTATAATCAATACAGGCACTTGCCCACAATTGCACGTCCGTGGGGCTAGGCAAATCTAAAGCAGCATCAACTCCCCTCTTCTCGACCGGAAACCTTTTCCAACGAGGATCCTATAGAACGACTAAGATTGTAATTTCCATGGTTTAATCGCTTTCGCTAAACAGTACTATTAACCTTCCACTTTGAGATTACAATACAAACCTCAAACTCCTGTGCTTCTTTTTTTATGCTTCGTTAAGTATTTCCATTGATTCACATCATGCATACACAATCACATATATACTTTGTTAGTAACAGAAAATTTTGACCCTAGTCTGTCTGTCTGTCTCTGTCTGTGTGTGTGTGTGTGTGTGTGTGTGTGTGTGTGTGTGTGTTAAGGAATTTAGACTGTAAGCCCCAATGGAGAAGGGACTGATGTGAGTGAGTTACAGCGCTACGGAATTAGTGGCGCAATATAAATAAATGGTGATGATGATGATGACAATGATATGTCAAATTAAGAATTCTGTCACACAGAGAAGTGGAGGAAATGAGTATAAGCTCAAACTGACACTGTGTACCTAGGCTTGTTGGTATCAATAGATGGGTAAATTCATAGGGAATCTATTAATAAAAAAATTGGGTCTGTGTGATGCTCCACAGAAAAGGTAGGTCACATAGTAGAATTGGGTAGTAAAGCAGGCAACATGCAAATGGTGATTGAAAAAGTGCCTCAGATCACAACCACCACGGGAGGTGGGGAAAGGTGTAAAGGTGTCTTTAAAATCTGAGACCAGAGACAACAAATTGTCAGTCTTTTGGGAAAATCAATCCACATTGATAAGCTGTCCATTTTTCTAACTAATTTCCCATGGCACAGATTATACAACTCATGTAATTTATACTCTGGATGTAACCATTTTTATTTTAAACTGTTTTTGCTTGTACATGTTATATCAATTGTTTATTAATTGTTTTCTTTATATTTGAATGCCCTGTACCTTTGTATATTAAATCTATAAATTTAGTAAGTGGCGTCCTTGATACTCTAACGAAGCCATTAGCCCGTTAAGAAGAATATAGCTCAACCAAGTTAACCCTTTGAATGCCGTTGTGTGATTTGTTGATACATTTGACTAGCAAGCCTAGTGTGTGCTTGCATTTACATTTGTGTAACAGTCTTGAGGTGTGAAGAGTTAACCCTTTGTTTGCTGGTGTGGGCTTTGCTAGCCTGTGGGTAGCCAGAAGCCTTGTGTGCCAGTGTGGGAGAGTATATTGGGGTCCAATTGCCCGAATTCAATAGGTGGTGGCAAACCTGACGTGTGTGGGGGTGTGAGAGTGCTGTGTGGGGGGAGATTCAGTAGGTCTATAACCTGTGTGATAGGTAGAGAGAGACTGGGGGCTGGAATCGTGTGTAACCTCATACAGTAAACACCCCAAAGTCACAGAAGCTGGGAGTGTGTTCGTAATAATTACATATACTGTATATTGGTGCCGTTAACTTAGGAAATCCAAGAAACTGCTTTTCCATGTTAACTTTGGTTCAAAGACATACAACTACCCGTGTAATATAGACTGAATATTGGATATCTTCATGTGCACAAACGATCCCTCGGTTGCACCAATTGTGTGATATACAAATGGCATATGTTTTTCTTATGAATTTATACATTCATGGAGTGATATGATTCACATTGTATTTCTGCATTCTATTGCTTACTGTGCTTTAATATTTATTTAGTTTACAAAATCCAAGAATTGTATTCCGGTCCTGAATTATCCTACTCATCTCGTTATAAATACTTACCATACTTGCCTAAAGATTATCCTAAGTGTTTCGAGATCAGGTATAAAAAGGTAATCAGGATAAAGCCTAGGGTCAGGCAGAGGTTTCATGGTTCAACCTCTGTTGTTTCAGCTCTAGAACATTTACCTGTATAGAATGAAGTTCCATGTGGAGGCACCAGTGCCAATCAACTGGAGTGAGTATGACATTCAATTAAGCAACACCTTAGTTTTGCTTAGCTTAGTATTAGGATACAGCCAAATATGTATTACATATATATTCTTGTTTTTAGACAGATTATTAATTGCATAGGGGTTTCTGTTGCGGTATAGTCCATTTGCCTTAAATGGCTGCAGATATTGCAGCATGTGTGGACATTACAATATTTATAAATATATTTGTGGCCTTAAGTACCACTCACCATTGTGTTTCAAGTTTTCAATTCCTTCACTTGGTACAATCATGGCCTCACAGAAGGTAATGAGTGACTACAGACACCACCAGCAAATAAAAAGGGTAAAACAATGGTACATTAACTGGGGTTCATTTAAGTAGAGATACATGTATGAATGCAGGAATAAAGATTTTTCAGTACAAGAGGATGAAGCAATAAATGTTTACTTCAAATAATAAAACAAAAATGAATATCACAGCAAAATAATAGCGATCTTACAAACAACAGGATACATCTCTGCTGGCTTCAGTCCAAAACCTGAACACTCCACACTTGATATTTATAGACTACAAATTGCATAACTAATAACATATTCATGATATTCTAACACGTACATCCCTATTTCTTGGAAAACATAAGACATAATCTCTTAAAAGTTAATGCCTCGATTCTCATAGTCCAGAGACATCTGTTACACAGCAAAGTTCGATCTTCATTTGGTTGATCCCTGTTCAAATTCCAGGAATGGGATGTCTTACTTGATTAGGTCATTAACATAATGAAAGTTCTTTTCTCTCATGTCTGCCTTTGTCTACATCATAATGTCCATATAGATCAGATCAGTTAAAGATGTCATTCTTGTTACTGTAAGATTACAACTCAGATAAAGGGTTAGAACATACAATCTTGATAATGTGTTGCTATTGAAGCCTAAGGGCTAGATTTACTAAACTGCGGGTTTGAAGAAGTGGAGATGTTGCCTATAGCAACCAATCAGATTCTAGCTGTCATTTTGTAGAATGTACTAAATAAATGATAGCTAGAATATGATTGGTTGCTGTAGGCAACATCTCCACTTTTTCAAACCCGCCGTTTAGCAAATATACCCCTAAATGTTAGTTAATTTGTATGCATATATCATTCTTAATTCTAATACAAGCTGATACATATTTATTTATATTGATTTTTTATAGAAATGCCTTTTATGATAATACATTTTAACTACTTTAATAGCTATGCAATAACACATAATATATTTTTAATTATTAGCTGCATATGTAAATATCCTCATACCTTATAATTGCTTTAACACAAGTAATTATGAAAAGCAGTATAATAGGTATGGAAATGAGTGAGTTAGAGAAAATGATACATTTTCTAAAAATATCACAATGTAAATCATAGATTATACTTCTGAATAACATGAAAGGATAATCTAATCAGCTTTTTAGTATAATAATTAGATACTATCTACTATTGGAAATGTTTATTACAGTGAAATAGTAAGATCACAAATTCACTCTCCCAACATATTGGAATTAGCTCAAAGATGGCAGCATTTTGGTCAGTGACCTGATCTGATCACTGCTAAGACTGAACGCCATTACTCTCTCCTAATTCTCCTTGATCTCTCGGCTGCATTTGACACCGTTGACCACTCTCTTCTCATACAAACGCTGCAATCCCTAGGTCTTCAAGACACAGTTCTATCCTGGTTCTCATCTTACCTCTCTAATCGCTCTTTCACTGTTAATTTCTCTGGAGCCACATCTGCTCCGCTTCCCCTATCAGTTGGAGTACCACAAGGCTCGGTGCTAGGTCCTCTGCTGTTCTCTATCTATACCGCTTCTCTTGGAAATCTAATAAGTTCCTTTGGCTTTCAGTATCATCTCTATGCGGATGATACCCAAATCTATCTATCCTCTCCTGATATCTCGACATCTGTGTTGTCCCGTGTAACTGACTGTCTTTTTGCCATTTCATCTTGGATGTCCTCTCGTCAACTCAAACTTAATCTTTCTAAAACAGAGTTAATAATATTCCCACCCGCCAACAAGAGCATACCTGACATTTCTATCTCTGTTGATAACATGACCATAAATCCCACCCCACAAGCTCGCTGCCTAGGTGTAATCCTTGATTCACGCCTATCCTTTGTTCCCCACATTGACTCTATATCTAAATCATGTTACATACATCTAAAGAACATTTCCAGAATCCGCACATATCTCACACAAGACACTGCTAAAACCTTAATTCATGCACTAATCATCTCCCGCATTGACTATTGCAATTCCCTCCTTACTGGTCTTCCCAAAAACAGACTCAAACCCCTAAAATCTATTTTGCATGCTTCGGCAAGACTGATTTTCCTTGCAAATAGCTATTCCTCTGTTGAATCACTCTGTATGTCTCTACACTGGCTGCCTGTCTTCTACCGAATCCAATATAAAATACTTTTACTAACCTACAAGGCCATCAACAAAGCTGCACCAACATACATCTCCTCTCTTGTCTCAAAATATCTCCCAACTCGGCAACTCCGTTCTGCAAAAGATCTGCGTCTCTCATCCACCCTCATTACATCCTCCCATTCCCGGTTACAGGACTTTTTTCGGGCTGCACCCACTCTATGGAACTCTCTCCCTCGCACAATAAGACTCTCCTCTGTTCTACAAACTTTCAAGCGTTCTCTGAAAACCTACCTATTCAGACAAGCTTATAATATTCCTCAACCACCATCTTAACCTCACTACCTTTAGCCTGTTACACAATTTCACACAAGACAACTACCCCCGGACCAACATTGTTGTGTGACGGGATCATTTAGCTTATGAGTCACTTTTACCTTTGCAGTCTGGCTGGGCCAAGATGCAAAATGTATACTTAACCTCATGTGTCAATCTCCCATTGTCCCATAGATTGTAAGCTTGCGAGCAGGGCCTTCTCACCTCTTTGTCTGTTTTACCCAGTTTGTTTATTAGTTTATTACGTTTGTCCCCAATTGTAAAGCGCTACGGAATATGTTGGCGCTATATAAATAAATGATGATGATGATGATGATGATGACTAATGTTTTGGGGCATAAAAGGGTTTCCAGACTTTGAACATAAATGAGCTTTAACTGTTAGCAGCTTGGCAGTAAAATACCGCACTTAGGACCTCATTTAGAGTCAGACGCAAAGTCTGTTTTAGGCGCAAGTGTCCAAGATGCAGGAAGATTTGGTGCTTTCTGCACATGCATGATATTGTTTTTTGTTGGATGCGCCTAAAACGGACTTTGTGTCCGACTCTAAATGAGGTCCTTAATGAACACAATAAACCTCTAGCCCCCATTCAGGCTGCACACATGAATCACACAGTCCTTGTATTGTTGAGGTTCATTCCACAATCAGTCACTGTAGTGAGTCACTGTAGTCACTTTCTTTCTCTTTAATGACAGGATGTCCTCCTGTATTCACCTGGTCCTCAGACCTTCTTGCATCTTACTACAGGACACATGTGAAGACACGTGTCTGGAGTGTTCCCACATGGTACAAATCGCTCAGGCAACAGATGTGAGGTTTATTTGTGTAAATACTTACAAAACAACATAAAAATAATAGCACAACAATAATATTAGCAAATTAGGGCCATATGATTATTTACTAGCGAAGCTCTGGTTGGTAGTTACATTGTGTGGGTCTTAGGGGCACATTTATCATTAAACGGCAAAAGTGAGAAATAGTTATCAATCCTTATCGCAAGGATAAGGATTGAACTATTTCTCAAATTTATTAAAAAGGGAACACAGAAACAGCAGTTCCGAAAAACTGCTGTTTCTGTGATAGAAAAAATCACACTTACCCCCCTCTTCGGATGCGCTGTCTCGGGATCTCCTCTTCGTTCCTCTTCTTCCTTCAATTGCGCATGTGCACTGCACATGCGCACAAAGTCCCCACTCTGTCTCTGCAACGATAGTTGCAGAGAGAGCGCGCTGAGTGACAGGGAGGGATCATGTGATCCCTCCACACATGCGCTGTCCAGCTCTGCTCTTCGGAGAATTTTTTTCGGGACTTGTTAGATTGCGGCCAGGAGCAGTCACCATTCTGTTGAATGGTGACTGCTCGCAAAAACGATCAGGAGTGCAAAGCAGCAGATATCCATGATATCTGCTGCGATGCACCTTTAATAAATTTGCGGAGGGCACATCGGGACTTTAATTCCATGGTAAGTGCACAATAGTGCACTACCGTGATTTGTTAGATATGCCCCTTAGTCTCCAGTCTGAGACTCTCCACTGATTGTGAAGGTACGTAGTCCTTTTGTAAGCGAATGCCAGCAGCAGTCTTTTGTCTGGGATGCCGACTGACTCAGCCTTTGTGCCAAAGACGCTAAATCTGCAGATCCTGTTCAGCGCGTGCATCCAGATATACCAATCTCTCTCAGCATTCCTCCACCATGTAGTGCAGTGCAGCACTTAGACCCCTCCTCCACGGACACCACAGTGCTACTGGCAAGGGCAGATTTGGAGAACATTAAATTATTTGACAAACATTCTATAGGAGAGTATAACAATTTATCTGTACCCTTAATAACGGAAGCACACCAGATTGGGGCTAACAACATTATCCGGCTGTTGGAATTTTACAGGGGGAAGCACCTTCCCAAAAACAGCCTGGACGTCACCCGTTTCACAGTAGTAAGACTACAAGCACAAAGGTTACACTGTGTCCATATAGTATTTCATCGATTGTAGGGAAGTCCCGTTTCTGGATGTGAGATTAGCACCATTATCGGGTGCAATATGTTTGGGTGAGACTGTTCTATTTACTGTATCTGCCACATGATGGTCTAGTATTCTCGATACCTATCATTTTTGTTGCCCACGCATGCCCAGGATTCTAGACTCATTTACAAAGTGTACTGGCCACACACTTTGTTTATCTACTTTGTATCAATCTTTAGAGTGAGGATTCTACTATTCAAGGTTGATTATACGATAAATATTTGGTGTTATCTCTGCAAATTCAGACTTACATTATTTATACATTAATGTCCTTTTTTAGAGGTATTTTTCATGTATTTGTATTTTTCACGTGTATGAAATATATTTTCAGATTATTTTAATTATATTGGATATAATAAATTATTTATTTTAGACCCAGCCCACCATCTTACATTTATATTTTTCAGTTATTTTATACATATTAGGGTTGTTTCCCTTGGCGTACCCAGTTTGTTTTATTTGGTTTCTGTTTATAAGGATTATTACCCTTTATTGGGGTTGCGACAGGGAACAGTTCCTGGCCATTTAAAAATCTATATTTTTTTGGACTTGGAGCGCTCAGGATTCCCTTTTGTGTGCTTCAATACATGTGCAGACAGAAAGTCTGATGTGCATTAAAAAATACATGTTTGATCCTTCCATAAATCAGAGCTTTGTGTAAAAAATGTTACTAACATTCTACACATTTGTTACTGAATATCACTAATAACTGTATAACTGTAAAGAAAGCAACATGCACTGTTGGTTAAGTAATCCTTGCAGCACGGTGGCTAGTGGTTAGCACTTCTGCCTCACAGCACTGGGGTCATGAGTTTGATTCCTAACCATGGCCTTGTCTTTGTGGAGTTTGTATGTTCTTCTCGTGTTTCCATGGGTTTCCTCCAAGTGCTCTGGTTTCCTGCCACACACCAAAGACATACTAGTAGGTTAATTGACTGCTATTAAAAATTGCCCTTAGTCTCTCTCAGTCTGTGTGTGTGTGTACATTAAGGAATTTAAACTGTAAGCTCCAATGGGGCAGGGACTGATGTGAGTAAGTTCTCTGCAGAGTTAGTGGTACTATACAAATAGCTGCTCCTGAAGATTATCCTTTAATTGATTTAGCTAAAACAAACTAAACTGATAATTCAGCAAAATAATTTGTTTTCATAGACAGATACACACATGGTGTTATTGTTCACTTACTGAGTGATCTCTGTTATCGGAACGTAGCCAGAGATTGTGAACCCACCCGTTATATGTATAACCTTGCTATTTGAGTCACTATAACAATACTAATATTACTTACATAAACGCCTGGTTTGATTCTGTGCCATCTCTTTTGGCAGCTTTCTATGTTGCTTGCATTCATCTGGTTCTAATAAAATGTACAAAATCTGACTTCCAAGCTGAGATAGTTTAGTCAACTAAACAAGTTAACAGCTTAAAACAGTTTTGAAATGTAAAGAAAATGTAAATTCATACTTACCAACTTTAGAAAGTTGGTTTCCAGGAGCCTGCCGGGGAATGTGGGTGTGATGGTGGGCGGGTCTCCAAAATGCGCGTCATTTTGGACCCGCCCCGTGACGTAATGACGCAAATGCATCATTTGACAGCGGGGGGTGGGGCCAAATGCTGCGATTCCCCGGGAATCGCGGCGCTTAGGACCTAATTCCGCCCACTTCACTAGGAAGTGGGCACTTCCTAGTAAAGTGGGCAGATCCGGGAGATTGCCACACTCTCCCGGAGTCTGTGAGACTCTCGCAAAATGCGGGAGTCTCCTGGACATTCCTGGAGAGTTGGCAAGTATGCTCTATTGTGTGTCACCTCTTGACACCTCATTACGTTACTATAGTGTGTACAAATAGGGTAATGCGACTTTAGCATTTACTGCTAACACTGCTGTGTCACATCTCTATGCTATCTATACACTATGGCTGAACATAAATACACACACTTGACACTTCGCGTCATTACATCACAGGGGTGGGTGAGTCCCGCCCCCTCCCCCTCCATCACGAGCACCTCCCCCACAGGCTCCCGGAAACCAACTTATTAAAGTTGGTAAATATGCAATAGAGTATATTCCTGACTGATTTAAATAAATGTGAAAGTTGCATTTTGACAAAACGTCATTAAATAAAAAACACAAATACAAAATACAAAGTCAATTAAATACATATATCTGTTGTTGTACCTTTAAGAATCATATGGGCCCTGCAGCCCCGTCCTTTCTCTCCCTCCGCCACATACTCACTTTATCATCATGAATGAATGAATTTGTTTATTTGTTTATATAGTGTCACCAATTACGCAGCGCTGTACAGAGAATATTTGACATACACATCAGTCCCTGCCCCTATGGAGCTTACACATGCACACATATAATTTTTTTAAACAGCAATTTTATTAAAGACACCACCCATCGGGTTTTCGGAATTGTCGCTTGATAAATATAACCCATAGACCCAGACACACACACTAGGGTTACTTTTATCAGCAGGCAATTAACCTGCCAGTATGTGTTTGGAGTGTGGGAAGAAACCTCACTAAAACATGGTGAGAACATACACTCCACATATCATGGATGTCTATGTTATTGTTCTTATTTAATATGTTTAAAAAAAATGCGGCTATGTTATTTCTATGTCCAGTATTTTGCTATGCATCTGCTACGTTACAGCTGTCCTTGAAAATAAAAAGTAAAAAATAGAAGATAATGGGAATAATCTTTTCTGCAACAGTCTAAATGGAAATGTCAATTAAGTAATGCGAATAGACAGTTGTAATGTCAGTTAATGTAGCCGCCATGCTAATGTTAAAAGTGCTGTTGGCTGGAGGGGTCAATATGCAATCAGACAGTCAGAAATAGCTAGAAAGTGCTCCTAATAGTAATTATCATTATTACATATCTTTGCACCTGACCTTTAGCACCTGCAAGAGATATGCCACCTAAAAGACACATCTGTGGAAGTATCCATGTCTAATTGCGTTGCAGTTACATGAACAAACCCTTACTTTACTTGGCCTGTGCATGACAGCCATGCCAAGAATGTAAGAAGATTCATGTGCAAGCTAAAAATAGAAATGTTGGTAAAGGGACTTGTTTATCTTTATGCTTTAGGAGAACCTTGTTAATGCACTATATTACCATGAAATGGATTTATTTATACAAACACTTTTTTATTGACAAGCCTTCAAGCGCTCCCTGAAAACTCATCTCTTTAGGCAAGTTTACCAAACTCCTGATCCACCTCCTTAACCTCCCTAGCCTAGACTATTCTATCCCATGTTATGTCCGTTTCTATTGTCACCAATAAGGATTGTCCTTTGTGATCAGTTCTAATGCACAAAAGAGATTTAATAGTAATAAACAGCAAAATACAATAAGAATGTTACAAAGTATGACCGAAACATACGCAGCGCACCCTTTGTGTTGGTAAAGAGGCTGTTCCAGTACAAGTGGCCAGTTTATATACAATTTGGTTTGAAGAAAACAGGGATGATGTCACATTTATATGCAGATAACACTAAGAAAGTTCTTCATTGGTTCAGGGATTATGATGTTACAGTAGAATGCTGGTCATAGCTCAGTTCAATCGATGCTTTTTCCTAATGTAGGGGCAACTCAATTCAACAGCTGCATACGTGCATTCCCGTTGAAAAACTGTGTCAAACTGACCCATTAACATAGTGCTTTTGAGAATTAATCTTATACTATTCATAACTAGCACATAGCGATCGCTCCTCCGATCATACCGAATTCCTGCTGGTAAAGTGTGGATTAATATGAGACCAAACTCCATACATTTCTTAGGACCTGAACCATAAATACCTTTTATGTAGTTTTATCTTTGTATAAATAATCTTTAAATTATTAATAACAAATGAATGTGAGTTGAAACTTTATAAAATGTGACCTATTTACAAATGTAGGTGTGAATGTAGGTGTAGGCGCTATTTACTTGTGCGATTGCATAATTAATCCCGGTATTACAGCATACTTATCCCAATCACGCGGTAAACTAAAATTAATTAATTTAGAGCAACTTCATCCAATTATTCGACTTTGACACCCATTAGCACCACATTGCAGAGCTCACACAAGTCTTATTTTATTACTGTGTTTGTCCCGAATTGTAAAGTGCTATGGAGTATGCCTGTGCTACAAAAATAAATGATAATAATAATAATAATAATAATAATAATAATAATAATAAGGTTAATAACAATGTTGAGTCACACGTACAGTATATCTTTTTTTTAATGCATTTTACTTACCACGTTTTTGTTATAAAATGCATCCAAGTCTTTATGAGGCCCTCAAATTGTTGCCTTGTTCGCTTCCCCTTTTTCCTCATAATTTGCAAGGATATTAATTATTATACCCATATATTATAATTTTAATTTGAAAAAACATATCTTCTTATTGAATGTAACTAAAACTCCTGTGGGTGTCATTTGGCAGAGCTCTTGCAGCAGGATACATTATGTCTTCCAATTTCTCTTGAATTTCACTGGAACTCACTGAGTCATTGGGTAATATGTTACAAAAAAATACATCTAATGCCAAGTGTTGTCATTTTCATTTAATTTGTTGCTCAAAATTCCATTTTACTATAAAAAGTATAATTATTTACTGGTTTCAGCACTATATTTGGAATAAGATGCATAGAAAGTTAAAAAGTGAAGTTATATTATTGTGAATACAAAGTATTTTTTCTAAAAAAGTATTGCTTAAACTTGTTCTAAAGAGGAAGGGGTCACTTATCTTGTAGCATGTTTATACTACAATTATTATTTTAATACATTTAATTTATATGTTCTTCTGCAGACAGAGGTCATGAGTCATTACGGCACTTATCTGCCGATTTTGACCGTATTGTACGTAAAATCCATCTGTGCATGCCCACAACCAGCCCATACGCCAGAAAGCACAGTCCTGTTTGCTCCGTTTTCGTATACAAGGGACACTTACTATAGCCTACGATTTTGTGGAAGGAATAGGTCTAGAGATGGGTGTAGTCAATTTACAGTGAGGGAGTGCTAAGCTCGACCGCACGCAGCCACATCTGAATCATACTCTGGGGGTATCAAAACTACTTATTATTCTGCCATATATCTTGTACCAGATATAGGACTAGTCTGAGTCCTGAGTCATGTTATGTCAATATCGTATGTATGCTATAACATGTCTGCAAGCAGGAGCAACTGTAAAAATGTCTGTACAGTAGACATTAAAGACATTAAGGACAGTCTAATAAATGTTTTTTTCAAGGGAGTAAAAAATATTTAAAAAAAACTATATATTATTATTAATATTATGTTAATATTATTGACAGGTAACATTAATTGCTTAAATTTTTTTCTGTCCGTTCTTTTGAGATTTTATATTCCACATAGGTATTCCACGTATCCTGCGGTGTCTGGTCTAGTAGAGCAGAGTAAACCGACACCAATAGTCAACAAAACACGTATCTTTTGATCCATTCCATGTTGACTTCGGCAGTGCGCAGAGCCGATTTACGTGCAGTTTAAAGCAAACGCATGATACACTCAGTACGTGTGCCTTAATGACTAGAGAGAGCAATAATTATGTCTCTTGAATATAGGAATACAGCTTAGCAAATGGTTACAAAGATAAGTATTTATGATAACCTGGGATATCTTATGGTGATAACTAGTGCTTTATCAGCACCTAAGATTACTGCCAAGATCTGTTCCAGTGCTGATCCACGGACTACACTGAAATAGAAAGTATTTCTCAAAAGCTCAATTCCTGATGCTTCAGGGATAAACATTGCTCTCAATCTAGAGTGGCCCATAGTGTCATAATGATAATTTATTTATATAGCGCCACTAATTCCGTAGCACAGTGTGATACAGAAAGGGCATAGTGTGATGGAGAAGGGGCACAGTGTGATTCAGAACGGACACATTGTGATGGAGAAGGTGCACAAGGTGATACAGAAGGGGCACAGTGTGATACAGAAGGGGGTCCAGAGCACTCTGTGATACAGAAGGGGCACATGTTATATGTTTATATTTCTTATACTTCAAATTTGAAGTAAACAAAACAATAGGATACTATACATATTTTGTTTTGTGTGTGTGTGGGGGGACGTAGAGGGATTATTATCATCATGACTGGTACCAGCAGCTGCTTGGTGCTCCTGGTCTTCGGTGTATTGCTGTGAATCCATTTTGATACCATACACTTTGACTGCAAATTCAGAAGGCCAAGCCTGCCAGCCCTAGTATTTGTATTTCAGCAATGACAATTAGCAATGGAGCAATGGACCTCTCCTCTTTGTGTGTAACCTATATAACACCATACAATTTGACTGCAAATTCAGAAGACGAAGCCTGCCAGCCCTAGTGTTTCTATGTCAGCAATGACAATTAGCAATGGAGCTCTCCTCTTTGTGTGTAACCTATATAAAACCGTACAATGTGACTGCAGATTTACACCAAGCCTGACAGCCTTAGTATTTGTATTTCAGCAATAACAATTCGCAATGGAGCAATGGAGCTCTCCTCTTTGTGTGTTACCTATATAACACAGTACAATGTGACTGCAGATTTACACCAAGCCTGACAGCCTTAGTATTTGTATTTCAGCAATGACAATTTGCAATGGAGCAATGGAGCTCTTCTCTTTGTGTGTTACCTATATAACACTGTACATTATCGGACTGCAGATTTAGAAGACCAGACCTATTAATTCTTTCTATTTCAGCAATGACACTTAGCAATTGAGAAATGGAGCTCTCCTGAATTTCACTGTAGACTTTGTAGACTGCCACCCCCTCCTCTTTCTATTTTACCTATGACGCTGCACAACTGCTCTACAGACTACCAAGAACTGTTCTACCCCTTCTGTGTTCCTCTGTGAAATGGCGCTGGATCGCCTTGGAGGGCGGTACTTATAGAATTCAAAACTCCCGAGATCCGAGATCCGACGACGTAACAATGACGTTTTGCCTCGTTTTCAATTCCAAGTGCGCGTGAAAGTACAGAATCGGCTCGGCTCGGTACTCGAATCTGCTAAGTTCAGGTGTGTTCGGTTCTCGGGGAACTGAGCCTGAGCATCTCTAATCTGAAGATGTCTAAGCTTTATGTAAATACTGGAATCCTGTTTAATACTACAAATGGTGCCCCAACCAAACTACTCCAATCATATTTGGAGTTGAAATAAAAAAACTAATACTTCACTTTACACAAGCACACTAGTCCACTTCCCATTCCCAGCTCAATATCACTATGAAGCTACATTATATTGTACTGAGCATTAACACTTGTGAACATTGAATCTGGCACAAAGCTAACACCTGCCAGAAATTGTGTGTGTACTTGTCCATTCACTTATTTTTTGACCAATGTGCATTGAAGTATGTTAAACTGTGTGTACATGCCTGCGGTTATACAACTTCTGAACTTCATTTTTCTGTTGTTTTTTTTTTTTTTTTTTAAAAATAAGAATATATATCATGAATAAATGCTACGTCGTCCCTTATGAAGGTGCATGTGCAGCATTACTTAAAATAAACAAATTGACCATAATTGCAATGTTGCCCTTGTTTTTCAAATATTCATGAACATGTCAAATCTGTGTGCAATAAATGTGTTGCTTGTACCTAATTTATTGTAATACTAAACTACTGTTTCTGCATCTTTTAGGTATGTTTGCTATGCACTACATGCCTAACGGAAAAGGTTTCACAGAAATCTCCTCCGTTCAAGTAAATATTGTGCAGCATCACAGCCCCATAGATTACTATGGGGCCTGCGATGTTCAGCAATGCATCAAACTTTGATAAGCTTTGCATTGCGCAGACAGGTAACGCCATCTCAGGATGGCGTTACCTGTCATTTCCTATGGGATTCTGCTGAAGCCTCTTCGGCTTCGCAGAATCCGGTACAGTAGAAGTGCTGCGTGCAACGCTAAGCTGCCGGTAAATAGGAAAATTGGATCGCAGGACAGGGGTCTCTTCTCCGGGGCTCCTAGAGGAGCCCCAGCATAGTGCATCACTGCGATGTGCAGCGATGCATATTTAGGGCCACCACATCTTATTGATGCATAGATCCCAGAATATATTTCATTATTGAGTTAGGCAGTTTGAGCCGCAACCCAGCCCCAAATTGCAACCATCAAGTCATACTAACTGAGTTCCAGCCATGGTACAATATGATGCTGTAGTGAGGAAGCTCGATCAAACATTTAAAGTGGACATATGTGTTCAAAGATCCCTCCTGGTCCAAGTGTTGGTATCTCAGTCTCATATTTAAGGTTTGTGGTATACAGCACTTTGGTCAATGAATGTTTCATGGATTTCTGCAATTGTGCTACAAGCAAGAATCCCTTGCTAACTAAAGAATTTTAACAGCTGCTGGCAGGTACAAATAAAAAACCCTTCAGTGTGTTTCATAAAGCACTGAACGCAATCATTTATTTTACCCCCTGCAAATTTTCAGAGGAGCGTCTTGGTCCAGAATAAGACTTTCCCAGGCTCCACTTTAAACTTTTAATGTTTTACGTTTTGAGTTTTGTTGCCATTTGAAATCGCCAGACATTGGGTGTAGACTTAATAAATAAATCACTGATTGTATTAAGCAGTAATTTGTTTAACATCTCATATGAGGATTTCATTGTTGAGAATGTAGTCACAGGAGTTTTTAATTGCAGACTATGAAAAGCTTCATTCATTCTTGTGAGATGTGTTTTGAAAATGTGACATGAGAGTTGATACATACGGGGTGATTTACAGCTGAACGTAAAACATGTCTTTTTACATATGTGCAAATGTGTGTCTGTACACTTACATTTACACACCTGTCTTGGGATGTGTGCAAAACTAAGTCTAGTATATAGATGCGCGCAGAGCAAATATGTGGAACATATTTCAAAGATATGTGTAACGCAAAAAGAGACATATAGCAGGGGGATATGCTTCACATGCATCTGTACGCCCTTACTGTACTGCACTCACACATGAATGCACTGATCACAGGGCTCTCAAGTGTCAGGTACAAGGAGCTCAAAAAACTAATTAAAATGTATACTGAAGAAGCGTGATTTTTTTTTAACCAACATAAATTTAAATAGAAAGTTAAAAGGCTTTTAATTATTTCCTGAAAACGTGTCAAAAGACAAGAAAATATTACAGCCTTAAACGAAGAGCTGAACTGTGATTGGTAACCGTGTACCTCTTGCTGTCAACTCCAGTGAATAATTGAGCCTCCCTTGACAGGAAAAAGAAGAAACATGTTTAATGCTTCTCTGAGCTCATTACATATTGGCGTACTTGAGCAGTGGATTCCCATAGTGTGACCCCCTAATTCATCTGTTAGCTAGACTAGAGTAGCTGTTAAAACTCACCTATCAAAATTTAATGGCAATAATATGTGATAGGAGTTATAGAATAGAAAGTACTGTTAGAATGTTCCAGACCTCTAGAGTCTTAATAATTCAGGCCCCGAATGTCAGAAATGTACATAATTGGAGGATACAGTCTACTTAGCACATATTATTGATTTGCAAGGACCCCCAATATAAATTAAATCCATTAGGATAATATATTTTTTGTGACTGCAATTGTCCTTCAGCCCAAAATATTTTAAATGGTTTTAGAGAATATTTAGTTTTTTTAATGATAGGTGTTTTAAATTAATTAATAAAATGTACGTTCTATAGTGTTTATTTCTGAAGTGGTCCCAAAAAACATGAATAGATATATTACTGATTTGTAGACATCATAATGCTTGATTCTTTATCTACAATAATTTATACCCTAGGAGTGCTTCAAATATATGAGATTATATCTATTGATATATTGTAAAAAGAATACCTTGGAACCCATTGGTGGCTGTAAAATGTTACAGTATTAATTAAATTTGTGCATTTGAACTGGATGGGTGATGAAGTAATTTTAGCTTGAAGTCTTGAGAAGGGGACAAAGTCCTGCTCAGACTAGCCAATCTGTCCACACACAGATACCTCAAAATAGCTTGGTGACCAAAATAGAGTGTCCTGGGAAAGCTGGGTCATCATACCTGTAGAGAATGTAACTTGGTGAGAGCTGGGAATAATCTGTCTATGTCCTGACCATTGAATCCTTTGTTCAATTACTTATCTACAGAGGAAATAAACAGGGATACAACATATGCATTTGGCATTAAAGACCATTTTACTAAATTCGCTATAGTGGTGCAGCTTAAGGTTAGATGGGGGTCGGGTGGGAAGTCTGATACCCCCGGCGAGTGACAGTACCCCCCCCTTTAAAGACGGGCACTGCACCTCTACTGCGGGGTTTTGTAGGAAACTTTTTATGAAATTTCTCCAACAGACGAGGGGCGTGAACATCGGAAGCACAAACCCAGGAGCGTTCCTCAGGACCGAAGCCCTTCCAGTCTACCAGGTATTTCAGGCCACCTTTACAATATTTGGAATCTAGAATTTGATTAAGTTCAAACTCCTCTTCTTGATGTGCTGTAGGGACGATAGAAGAGGACGTTGAAGAGAATTGATTGATCTTCAGTGGTTTCACATGGAACATGGAAAGCATTGACAATACGGAGAGAAGTTGGTAAGCGTAACCTGAAGCAAACTGGATTGATGATTTGCGAGATGGTATATGGACCAATAAACCGCGGAGCCAGCTTCATACAAGGGACTTTGAGGTGTATATTTTTGGTGGAGAGCCACACCCGATCTCCAACTTTAAAGATGGGAAGTACCCAACGTCTCTTATCAGCAGCCAATTTATATCGTCTAGAGGATTTTTTGAGACATTACTTGAGTCTATATAGAGAGAAAGTTGCGGTATAGTAGGTTTGCAGCAGGCACCTGGGTGGGTGGGATAGGTGTGAATTTAGGGAGAGAAGGGTGGTGCCCATAGACCACCAGAAAGGGAGACTTAGAGGTGGATTCATGGAAGGCATTGTTGTGAGAGAATTCAGCCCACGGTAGGAGATCTACCCAATTGTCCTGGTTAGCAGAGGAGAACATTCTGAGATAAGTCTCTAGATCCTGGTTTACCCATTCAGTCTGCCCGTTGGATTGTGGGTTGTAGGCCGACGATAGGTTCAACTTGATTCCCAATAGTGTGCAGAGGGACCTCCAGAATCTGGAAACAAATTGAACGCCTCGGTCCGAAACTATTTTGAGAGGGCAGCCGTGCAGACGGAATATCTCCATAACAACGTGAGATGCCAGGATGGGAGAGGAGGGAAGACCAGGAAGTGGGATGAAGTGGGCCATTTTAGAAAAGCGATCGACCACGACCCATATGACTGTACAATTCTTGCATGGTGGAAGATCGGTTATGAAGTCCATACTGATATAGGTCCAGGGTTCCTGAGGAAGCGGCAGAGGGAGCAGTTGGCCGGCAGGAAGTTGATGTGAAGACTTGCTTTGTGTAGAGGTACTACAGGAAGAGACGAAGTCCTTGATATCAGAGTGTAGACTGGGCCACCAATAATTTCTGGACACTAATTCTGTGGTTTTGCGGATGCCTGAGTGACCAGAGAAAATGGTGGAATGGATGTGTTTCAAGAGCTTATGGCGGAGTTTAGGAGGTACAAAGGTTTTCCCAGCAGGAAGAACGGGAGACTTGAGCTGCGTAGCAGACACCAGACATTTAGGGTCCAGGATAGGATAAGACGGTTTGTCCTCAGAGAGTATGTGCGCAGGAAACGCACGGGAGAGAGCGTCAGCCCTTTTATTCCTATTCCCAGGCTTGAAGGTAATCCGGAGCTCAAAGCGGGAAAAGAACAAGGACCAGCGTGTCTGTCTGGGGTTTAAGCATTGTGCGATTTGGAGGTATAGAAGATTTTTATGGTCGGTGAAGATTGTAACCGGGTGTCTTGCCCCTTCAAGAAGATACCGCCATTCCGTCAGACCACTTTGATTGCCAGCAACACCTTATCCCCGATGGCGTAATTCTTCTCCGCTGGAAGGAACTTCCTTGAATAGAAGGCAATAGGGTGGAATTGACCTTGGGGAGATTTTTGCGAGAGCACTGCTCCAATGCCCACATTAGACGCATCGACCTCTAGAAAGAATGGGGAGGAGGAGTCGGGTTGCCTGAGAATAGGTGCTGAGTCAAAGGCTTTTTTGAGGAAGTCGAAGGCCTCTACAGTGGTTGATGGCCAGGATTTAGGGTTGGAACCCTTCCGTGTAAGAGCCACAATGGGTGCCACAATGGTGGAATAGCTCAGGATGAAGCGCCTGTAATAATTGGCGAAGCCAAGGAATCGCTGGATCGGTTTCAAGTCCAATGGAAGGGGCCATTCCAAGATTGCCTTGACCTTGTCTAGGTCCATTTGTAGTTTAGATCCGGATACGATGTAACCTAAGAATGGTATTTGGTCGAGTTCGAAGGAACACTTCTCCAGTTTACAGAACAAATGGTTTTGGCGCAGCCTGGAGAGGACTTCTGCCACATGGAGACGATGAGATGTGAGGTTAGGAGAAAAGATTAGAATATTGTCTAAGTATACAATGACACAAACATAGAGCAGATCTCTGAAAATTTCATTAACGAAACTTTGGAATACAGCAGGTGCTTTGCACAGACCAAATGGCATTACTAGATATTCGTAATGACCATCACGTATATTGAATGCCATCTTCCACTCGTCTCCGGCTCTGATCCGAATAAGATTATAGGTGCCTCTCAGGTCTAGTTTGGTGAAGACACGAGCCCCCTTGATCCGATCGAAGAGCTCAGTGATGAGTGGGATGGGATAACGGTTCTTTATTGTTATAGCATTCAATCCACGATAGTCAATGCATGGCCTCAAAGATCCGTCTTTTTTTTTTTTACAAAGAAAAAGCCTGCTCCGGCAGGGGATGAAGAAGGTCTGAAAAAGCCACATAGAAGGTTCTCCTTAATATACTCTGACATAGAGGAGGTCTCAGGTAATGATAATGGGTATACTCGACCTCGAGGAGGAATCTTCCCGGGCAGGAGATCAATGGGACAATCCCATGAGCGATGGATTGGCAGATGTTCAGAGCGAACTCTATCAAACACATCCAGGAAGGAATGATAGTGCTCGGGTAGAGTTGTGGATTGAGTTGAAGTAGAAACGGCTCGCATAGGTCGCACTCGACTAAGACACTTCTGGAAGCACTCATGACCCCACGAGTGAAGTTGAGAAGTGGACCAATTTATCTGGGGGGAGTGCTGCTGGAACAAGATGATGGGAGTTGTGGTAGAAGGAAGCACATGGAAAGTGATTTCTTCACGATGAAGTGCTCCAGCTTTCAAGATGATTGGTTTGGTACGAAGTTCCACAGTACCATTAGCAATTCGGGAGCCGTCTATGGCTGTGATGGAAACAGGAATCTCCAAAGGCACCATTGGTATGGAAGCCTGTAAAACCAAAGAAAAGGAAATCAAATTCCCAGCTGCTCCTGAGTCTAGGAGGGCAGAGGTAAGAATGGGACCTGAGGGCCCGTAGAGAGTAACAGGGAAGGTAAAGATATTGGGAGTTCTACTGGAGGGAGAGGTTTTGGAAAGCCCTAATCTGACCTCTCCGGAGCAGGTTAGGGTCTGGCATTTCCCGGCCTCTAGGAGCAGGAGTTCAAGAGATGTCCTGGATCTGCGCAGTATAGGCACAGCTTGTTCTTGAGCCTCCTGTCACGTTCTTCTGGGGTCAGACGAGAGCGCCCAATTTGCATGGGCTCATCCACCGGCACCGGATGGGAAAAGTGGGGTGCAAGTCTAGTCGGAGTACGCCAGGAAGCATCTTTCTCAGAGGACCTCTCGCGGAAATGAAGTGTTGCAAAGCAAAATCATAGCCTCAAGTGTGGAGGGTAATTCCTGTGAAGCTAAGGCATCTTTGATTTTATCGGATAGACCATGCCAGAAGGTAGCCACTAAAGCATCATTGTTCCAGCGCAGTTCAAACGACAGTGTTTCAAATTGGATGACGTATTGAGCCACCGAGCGGGAACCTTGACGAAGGCGGAGCTGGCTAGATGCTGCTGAGGTGACTCTTCCTGGTTCGTCGAATATTCTACGAAACGTTGCTATGAACGCAGAACTATCCGCCAGGAGAGGATCATCACGTTCCCAAAGAGGTGAAGCCCAGGCTAAAGCCTGGCCTGATAGGAGTGATATGAGATAAGCCACCTTGGACCGCTGAGTGGGAAAGTTCTGTGGCTGTATTGAACATTGATTCAAACCCCGGCATAATTTGGGGTCCCCGTCAAACTTAGCGGGAGTCGGAAGGCGCAAAGTAGAATTGAAGGGAAGAGGAGCGACCGGTCCCGGAGGATTTGCCGCCTGGACAACTGGAGGCACTTGGAAAGAATCAAGGCGAGCAGCGAGGCTTTGGAATCCTTGTAGAAGCTGCCGCTGAATCGAATCCTGTTGTTCCACTTGGCTAAGCAAATGCTGTAACATGTCTTTCGCCGAGGGTTCCACGTTGGGATCCGTCATGTAAAGAAATGTTTTGGCCTGTTCCTACTGTCACGGTCTCAGGCGATAGCAGGTCTTTACGATGCGAATCCTAGGGTCTGCACAGTTTAGCGCTACACCAACAGGGTGTGGAGTCTAACGAATAGACGGTGTTCACCAGGAACTTGCGCAAAGCAGTATGGTCTTAGCTGCGTCTGCTCGCAGGTTGCGGCCCCTGCCAGAGTACTGAGCGAGGCCCTCTTGGGAAGTCAGGAAACCAGCAGGTAGGATAGCAGGTATTTGAATAGAATGTCAGCCTTGCAGACGAGTAGAGTAGCAGGTACTAGAATAGAGTGTCAGCTTGCAGACGAGTAGAGTAGCAGGTACTAGAATAGAGTGTCAGCTTTGCAGACGAGTTGAATAGATAGTCGGTACCTGAGTGGAGGGTGCAGACCCAAATCCAAGATGGCGGCGCCCTGGGACCAAGTGGAGCGCCGGAGCAAGGTAAGATTGCCGGGGGTCGGGTGGGCAGCCCGATACCCCGACGAGTGACACTTATCAATCATGCAATACCATCATGGAGGCACCTGATTGGCTCCAACTTTATTCTGCCAATGTCTTTAGGAATTATCTTCAGCATAAAGAAGAACAAGGAGTCCTGGATGTGATGATACGGCCCCCACATAGCCCTGATCGAAACATCAGCGAGTCTGTCTGGGGTTACATGAAGAGGCAGAACGATTAGAGCAAGCCTACATCCACAGAAAATCTGTGGTTAGTTCTCCAAGATGTTTGGAACAACCTCCCTGTCGAGTTCCTTCAAAAACTGTGTGCAAGTGTACCTAGAAGAAATGATGCTGTTTTGAAGGCAACGGGTGGTCACACAAAATATTGATTTTATTTAGATTTCTCTTCTGTTTATTCACTTTACATTTTGTTAATTGATAAAAATAAACAAGTAACACTTCTATTTTTGTAAGCATTTTTACTTTGCAGCATTTTTCAACACATGCCTAAAACTTGTACAGTATTGTATGTATGAACTATATATTTGCTACATACATTATAGAGCAGATTTCAACCATATCTGTGTAATTCCAGGCTGCAGACTTCAACAGAAACAGAATAGAAAGTACACAACAATCACACTTGTCTCAATGGGGATTTTCCTTTAATAAACATAGTGCAGTTGCTTTGCTGAGTTTTCCACCCGGGAGAGTTTCATAAATAACAGAATATATAAATTGTATTGCTCCCTGAGCTTTGTGTGCATTCATCATTTATCACAGAATGCTTTCCCACTTTCTTACATTATTAAACTGGCTTTGAAAAACACAACTCCTTGTTATTAAAATTAAAATGCAGGCGAAAAATAAATCTATTATTTATTAATCAGAATTATATAAGCCTATAGGCAGGACTCATTTTTGCATCATATTATTTCAGACCTACTGACTTGAATTTATTTTAAAGTGAAATTGTCAATACCAACTATGCGGCTGATGCAGTTTAACCCTTGAAGCTTGACACAAAACAACTACTAAATAGCACATCATGGAATCACAGCAAGAATATATACTGAAGACATAACACGTGCTCTTGTAAAAATGATATATAGTTTAGAACAACAACAATCTTGGTCACAAAATGGGAGTATATTTCTCTTAAAAAAAAAAGAGCATGGAAAAATAGTATTTTCCGCCCATATGTTGAACTATACACATGGCGAAATTCGCCTGCCTCTGCCCCAGCAGCACATGCGCCTGGTGTACAACAAGTCATCACCATCAGCGAGTGTTTACACCTGCCATATAGCAGGAGCAAAAGATACGCCTCCTAACAGGAGTATATGTATGAGCTGCATTTGCGTAAACACGCCTTTACTGTACTCAGCAAACACTAGAACGCCCCTTCCCTTACCCACTCCAGATGCAGGTGGGGGTAAGTGTCAGAATCAAGCAAACCTGCATAGACACATATGTCTTCACCTGTATAGACACTTATATCTCTGGGTGAAGACACTCAAAGGGGGGGATTCAATTGGTCGTATTACTCTTGAAAGTAACGTGGCCTGCAAACTATTACTGTTACTATGGTAATAGTCTACATTATTATCGTTAGTATGGTAATTTGTAATGCTGATTTTTGCTCAGGAAACCGCAAGCAGAAATCCGTGTTAAAATTACTGTATGATTGGTAATAGTGTACAGGCCACGTTCAGGGTCGGACTGGCCTGCCAGGTAGCCGCGGTATTCCCCAGTAGGCCCCGACGTCTAACAGTTCCACCCCCTTAGTTGGTGGGGGGGAGCAGGAACTTTAAAAAAAAAATACTTACCTCATCGCGGCGTCGGCGCCCCTCCTCCCTCCTCCCTCCTCCGTCCACATTGAATGTTGGGCATGACGTCATCACGTCACACCAAAATTTCTGTGAGGAACGGCGCAGAGAGAAGCCAGCAAGAACAAAGATGACAGAAAACAAGAAGAGAAGAAAAGACATGAAAGAAGCCAATCAGAAGGAAAGTAAAGGAACGGAGGCAAGGGGAGGAAATAAGAAAGGGACAGAGTGATGAAGAAAGGGGGGGGGGCGGAAAAGCACATCATGATGAAGAGGGGAGGAGAGCAGCATGGCACATAGTGATGAAGAAGTGGGGGAAGAAAGGCACAGAGTAATGAAGAGGGGAGGAAATCAGCATGCACATAGTGATAAAGAGGAGGGGGGAGGGGGCAGAAAGGCCCATAGTGCTGAAGAAGAGGGAGCAGAAAGCGACAGAGTGATGAAGAAGGGGGGGAGCAGAAAGGCACAGAGTGACGAAGAAGAGGGGGAGCAGAAAGGCACAGAGTGACGAAGAAGGGGGGAGCAGAAAGGCACAGAGTGACGATGAAGGGGGGAGCAGAAAGGCACAGAGTGACGATGAAGGGGGGAGTAGAAAGGCACAGAGTGATGAAGAAGGGGGGGCAGAAAGGCACAGAATGATGAAGAAGGGGGGAGCAGAAAGGCACAGAGTGATGAAGAAGGGGGGGGCAGAAAGGCACAGAGTGATGAAGAAGGTGGGGAGCAGAAAGGGACAGAGTGATGAAGAAGGGAGACAGAAAGGCACAGAGTGATGAAGAAGGGGGGTCAGAAAGGCACAGAATGATGAAGAGGGGAGGAAAGCAGCATGGTACATAGTGATGAAGAGCGGGTGCAGAAAGGCGCAGAGTGATGAAGAAGGGGGAGCAGAAAGGCACAGAGTGATGAAGAAGGGGGGACAGAAAGGCACAGAGTGATGAAGAGTGGAGGAAAGCAGTATGGCACATAGCGATGAAGAGGGGGGGCAGAAAGGCATAGAGTGATGAAGGGGGGGAAGCAGCATGACACAGAGTGATGACGGGCGGGAGAGCAGGATTGCACAGTGTGATGAATGGGGGCCAGGTGAAGGGGGGAAAAGCAGCATGGAGGGCACAATGTGCTCATAAGGGGGCACAGCAGGGTGATCATAAGGAGACACAGCATGGTGATGATGAAAGGGCACAGTAATGTGTGTGTGATGTCACATGGGGCTTGTGGCAATGTAGTGTGTGTGATGGTACAGGGGGCTTGTGGCAATGTAGTGTGTGTGTGGTAAGTGGTGGCTAATTAATTGGTGCTCTTTTTTTGTGGGGTGTTGGTGGTACAATTTAATTTTATAGTGGGGACTATTAATTTAAGATGGGGTGGTTTGGGGGCTATTAATTGAATGTGGGGGTGAGTTTGGGGAAAATGAGGTCTATTTATTAAATGTAAATACTAATAATTTGTTGCTGGGGCTGTTTGGAGGGAGCGAAATAGGTTTATTTATTAGATGGGAATACTATTAATTTAATGTTGGGACTAGAGAGAGGCCTAATTATTAATTGTGGGTGCTATTGATTTAACACCGGGGTTGTTTGGCATTTTCTAAATGTGCCCATTTTTTCCCCCAAATAGGGCCCCCAACATTCCAGGATCCAGACAAGCCGCAACTAAAGAAACCAACAGCCACAGGTGGTGAAAGTGACAAGAACAAGAACAGGTAGGTGAGAGCAGGACAGTCTGCCAACTGTTCTGATTCTAGTGGGAAAATCCGATTTTTGGTGACTGCTCTGCCCTAAGGGGCAGGCCAAGACCATGTACTCTTTATATACACACTGCATTCTTTATAAACTACACTACGGTGCTAGCTGTCCTTCATCGGCTTGCCACACACCCTCTAGTAGTTTGATTACGCCTCTCTAGTGGCTGTCCACAACTGGTCTGATGAGCCCCTATTATTGTATCCCCCAGTGGGCCCTTCATGTCCCGGTCCGACACTGGACACATTACTTTCAAGAGTAACGCAGCCAATTGAATTCATCAGAAAATACTGTACGCAAACTAGCTGTCACATATTGCACCAGCTAAACCTGCATTATGGTCACTGTTCTCGCCTGTTTCCCTCTTTCTACATTCACTTGCTGGGCTGAACTGAGCAGGCACACACCATGGGGTAAATGTATCAAGGTCCAATTTTTTCAGTGTTAAAATTACGGCAAATCGCATTTGATAACCCACGATTTTAGTCCAAAATTTCTCAAATTATATCAAGCTGTGATTTTTACTCTGATCTTCAAAATCGCTGGTCATCTCTGGCGATTTGCAGCTTTTAATCCAAAAATGGCTGTCAACTAAGTCCCCAATAAATTGTATCCAAAATCCGGCTTGTAAAAGTCCAAAATAAATTTGTAATTTACTAAGTCCGGCTTGAAATGTCCAAAAAGTATTTGTAGATCCAAAGTGCCTGCTTGAAATGTCCCAAAAGTATTTGTATCCAAAGTTCCTGATTGTAATGTCTTCTGTTCTTCTAAAAGCTGCTGACGACAGATGAAAACATCTGTGGTAAGTATAGGGTATTTATTATTTTTAATCGTTTTTTTCGGCGGACCCCACTCCCTAGGGAATCCAGCCCAGTGCTGAACAGCCTGGGGTTGGTTGTCATTATGGCAGGGGGACCCCTGCCGTGTGTCCCCCTGCTATAGTGCCACCAACCCCGACTGGTTTGCCTAGTGCTGGTTAGGTAAAAATCGGGGGGACCCCACGCAAATTTTTTCCCCGATTTTTTTTTCCCCTCAGGTGACCATATCTTAGGGTTATTAGCAGTCTTCAGATTCAAAGCGGTAATGGGTGCTACTACAGAGGAATACCCTTTAAAAAATGTACCATATTAGTTGGCAAACCCTAAGAAGCATTGTATTACCTTAAGACCTGTTGGTTGTGACCACTTCTGGATAGCCTCTACCTTTGGGGGATCCATCTAAAGACTAGACCCAGAAACAATGTACCCTAAGAAAAATAGTTGTTGTTGTTCAAACAAACATTTCTCTAATTTACAATAAAGATGATGATCGCGAAGTCGGGTCAATACTTCTGCCACATATCTCCTGTGAGTCTTAATATGTATAGCTGGAGTGGCAAACAGTCGGGCGTTTGATCTCTATCAATTTTTGGAAATAGCGATTTTAACAGAAGCACAACTCTGGCGATTTTACATGAAATCTCAGCTTAATACATCTGCGAGTTTCAACTCTCCCGAGAAAAATCGCTGGATTTGCAAAATCGGACCTTGATACATTTACCCCCTGGTCTGCTCATTACTTCCTGCATTCTCTTGATTGGCTAATTGCCTGTCAGCTCTGTCTATTTAAAGCACCTGCTTCTCTACCAAGTTGCCAGATCTTCAGGTCTACTCTCCTGTTCAGATGTCCTGTTCCCTGGTTCCTGTTTGCTGCCTGTTCTCTGAAGTCTCGAGCACATCTATCCGCAGATCATCACAGGCATTGGGACTACTCCACTACCCTGTGGTAACGCTCTGAAGATTATTGCTGCCTGTTCTCTGAAGTCTCCAGCACATCTATCCGCAGATCATCACAGCCACTGTGTCTACTCCACTATCCTGTGGTAATGCTCTGCAGATTATTGCGACCATCGCTACCAGCCTCCTGTGTTAATCAGCACACTGCTCTACTGTCTCCTAATCTCTCAGCCATCCTTGTAATCCTCACCCAAAGCATCTTCATTTGTAGTCCTGGTTCTCTTTAGTTTCGCTCATCACCTCCTAGGAGAACCGCGACCTGCGGTCAGGGAGCTGCGAAGACCAAGCAGGAGCCTCTGGCACAAACCTCCCACTCCGTTAAACTCTGCATCTTCTAGGAGGTAGTGCCAACGTGAGCAGGATATACAGGTACTCCTCTGACACTACTGGTTTTGACACTAGCATATGTCTCACTCTGCATCATCCCCATAATGAGAAAGATAAGGTATAAGAAATACCATGTACATCAAACCTAAGTATCTTCCATATACCGTAGACCACCATAGAGCCAATATGCTAACATATAGCAAACATACTTCCATATATCCTCAAATGCCATTATATACCTTATGTGCAACTAGATAGCCAACATTTCCATAGAACCTCATATGTCACCAGGTCACCAATGTGCCAACCATGTCGCCAATTTTCTCACGTAATTTCATGTGGCCCAGTATATTTTGAAGACACATATGAGATCATATGATAGAGCCACTTCACGCCTCTCCTCATAGCCCAGTGCCACAGCAGCATCCTGCTCCTACATTATCCATGTTTCTCCATGCTTCCTGCTCTACATATATAAAGGAGAATCTGTCCCCTATGACATGGTATCAAATTGCTTGTACTTCATACTTGCCAACTCTCCCGGAATGTCCGGGAGACTCCCGCATTTTGCGAGAGTCTCACGGACTCCCGGTAGAGTGTGGCAATTTCCCGGATCTGCCCACTTCACTAGGAAGTGGGCAGAATTAGGTCCCAAACGCTGCGATCCCCGGTGAATCGCTGCATTTGGCCCCGCTGTCAAATGACGCGTTTGAGGGTCCAAAATAACGAGCATTTTGGAGCCCCACCCCCCATCACGCCCACCTCTCCCGGAAACCAACTTTCTAAAGTTGGTATGTATGTTGTACATCAGTGGGGGCTGCTTAACTTGGTAAAACTTCTTAATTTTTATGCAGCTCATAGATAAAAAGCAATAAAAAAAAAAATGAATTCCTTATTAAAATATCTTTCACAACAATTTTTCTGCCCTGCCAACAACAGTGCTGCATATTTGTTGTTACAATGAAAATAATAAACTATGTTTTTCTGAATTATTCATCCTGAACATTTGTTTTATTATGAAAGTCTGCTTTCAAAAAGTCAAAAAAAGGTATTTGCATAGAAGCCAGTTTCTATGGTAATTAATCTACTCATGTTGATTGTAGTTTCATTTTTTACTCACAGCCGCATTACTGAGTGCTGAGTATTCTTTCCTTAATGAGCGACCTAAGGCATGAGCAGAAGAGCATTGCATGTATATTGCTTATAATGTCTTTGCTGTTTATGCCTGGAATTTAAAAGCTGTCACAGGGCAACTACACCCACACAAAAAGTAGAAATGAAATTTAAAGCAAAAACACAGGAAAGAAATTTAATCCAGTGTGAAAGAATGAAATCTCAAAATATCACTAGAGCCTGTTCCACGCCCTCCAAAATTTTTGAATAAAGGAATGTGAACCACATATAATTAGTAATAGACACTTGTTTGATCAACAATAACTTTAAACATGTCTTATAAATGTTGTTTCATTTTATTATAATTAAAGCACTACTCCTTAAACTTTGACATTGGATATTTGCTTTGTATGAACAGATTACATGAGGTCATGAATTCTCAATAGGGCTTAGACTGGAACTGGAAGAAAATTGAAAACTGTAAGGGAGTATTCAGAAATACACAAGTGGTTTTCCTATTGTTGCTCCATATAAAATATGGTTTTCCAGTATTTCCCTGAGGCCAGAGAGGGGTGGGTAAAAAGTACCCAGTCCAGAGTCGACTCATTCCCCTAACTGCGGATACTTATTGGTGGGCAAAAGTGATACTTTCCTATTGGTCCATGCAGTCCCATCCATACTAGTATTCATGCGCGGCCCTAGCTTTTACCCAAAATTGTGCTCGCAGCTTTGGGAGAGGGGGAGTCTATGCAGTCATATCACTCTCAGCTGCATCCCCTAAGCTTGGAGAGGCAGAAGTGGTTGATTGGGGGCTGGAAAGAGTAGGCAGTTCATGTAATTCACGTAAATTTGACACAATTAGATGAGGATGCACCTGCAGGTACGCATTTTAGGAGTCATATGTATAGGGGGTGATGGACGACTAGTGCAACAATACAAACATCATTATGATCACTTTCAACTGCGCAATCTAGCTGCTGCTAATTGGCTGATTGCATTTTGACCCCCTTTCCAGCTGACAGTATTTCAATCAATAGAATTGTGGCTATATTATATGAAATCACAGCCATTTATTTACATTACATAATTGACAATTCCATTTTGGACTACAGTAGAAAAGGAGATTTCCATTTGATATTTAAAGGGGAAATTAACATATTGTTATACATAATTTATTTTAATTTTATGTAATTTGAATTTAATTTGTATTTGTGTTTGCATTTATTTTGAAAATGCATCTTTTGCATTTATTAATAATTCAAGACAATATTCTCTCTTATGTATAAGATAATTTATTGTAAATTTTATATTGTGTACTAACATATAACCAACAAGGAATAGATAGACAAATAAACACTGATTACTAAAACAGCGACATCCTTTAAATCTCCACTTACATTAACATAGACAGATGAGAGTTCCGAAGAAACTTCTGTGCAGACTGCTATGAATTCCAAACATCCAGTATGCAGGCACGTTAGTTTCACGTCACAAACCAAAGCCACGTTAACATTTCTAATTTAAAAGCGGCAATGCAAAATACACTATCTCATCTCAGGGTTAGGGTGTCACAGTTCTAGCAGAAGTGCATTCACTTTCGCCAACCTGGATTAGCGCTGGCAGTAACAGAGGCATGGAGTCTAACGAACCACTGATTTTCACCATGGACCCCCGCAAGGAGGTTTGGGCTTGGCCTCCAGGCGAAATCAAGTGCAAGAGATTAGTCAACCACTCTGGTACAGGACTGGTACACTACGGATTGCAGAATGCCAAATCAGGAAACCGAAGAAATGTCAGAACAAGCCGGGTCAACAACAATCAGGAATACACAGTACCAAACGACAGGCAGAAGAACAGTCAGGAACAGGATCAGGATACACAGGTATGGAGCCTAATTCTCTGGCACAGGCCTGTGCACTGAGCAGGTTTACATAGCTGAGCTGAAGAACAGGGCGGGTCACAGGACAGAACACATGATCAGTGGTTCAGAGCTCTTAAAGGGCCGTGCGCCTTCTATTGTGCAATGTATTATTATTATAGCACAAGGTTCTATGTATGGAGCGGAGGGATGAAAAGAGTGAGCATGCCAGACAGTGAGTTTGAGAAGCAATTGCCGGACTTCAATGTGTGACATAGGGTAAGGGTTACGATTAGGTTTAGGGTTACCATTACAGTTATGGTTAGCCTTAGGGTTAGGGGTAGGGTTAGGGCTAGAATTAGAAGCTGGGTTCATCCATTGGCGCTTTAAATTATCTAGTTTAAATGTCGGTGTGTTTTCTGATGTAAAACTAACGTGCCTTCATACTGAATGTTCGGGATTTAGCAGTCTACATAGCAGTCTCTTCGGAACTCTCATCTGTCTGTGTTAATGTAATTGGAGATTTAAAGCATGTTGCCGTTTTAGTAATAGGTGTTTCTTTGTCTATCTACTCCTTGTTGGTTATATGTTAGACGGTGTAATGTACCCAACCCATATGCTTTCTCTACATTTTGTCTATGCTATCATGTGGCGTAAGGATGCTTACTTGTGCTTCTTATGTGCATCTGGTGTAAATACTCTTGTTTTTCAGCTGGACACATTTTGAGATGCTATTGACTGAATGAATATATGTCTGATTTTTATGTGTTCATCTTTTTCCTGCGTATGTTCTGAAGGCATTTGTATCCACCTCTAAATGAACCCTTTGTCTTCCAACCTTATTATTCACTGTAAATTAAATTTATTGGCCAAATTTTACTGTTGCAGTAAAATCACATCTTTATCTTTGTCGTCTCTTTTCCACCTTTAACTTAATTTTCTACTCACTCCCACCTATTTCAAAGGCAAAATTAAGAAATCTCCTCTTGACAGATCTAAAGCTCCACAGCCAGCATATCTTCAACCAACTATTGACCCTCAGTTCTTTCACTCCCATTTCTGGTATACAATTCTCTCCCTTGACTTTTGCAACACTGATCTCTCCTGGTTCACCTCTTACATTTCTAAATGCTACACTTTCACTCTCTATCTTCTATCTCTCTATGTTTTAGGGTCCAGTAAAGGTGTGTTCTCAGTACTCTGATTTTCTCTTTTTATACCTTATATTTGTTTAATGTTCTGTACTGTTTTATCCTGTATTGTCCAATATCTGTTTTCTGTACGGCGCTGATGAAATTTTGTAGTGGCCTATAAATAAAGGATAATAATAATAGTAATAAATAAATAAATAAATAAATTAGAAATAGTGCTTAAAACCAATGCCATAGTGGACAATATTGGGTTCCACCTCAAATGTTTCATCTAGCACCAGGCTGGGCTGTTCACGCTATAACCGTGAGACCCTTGTTGTGGTTGTCCCCATGTCATAGTGGGAACTAGCTGCAGCCTGGTCAACATATTTGCCAAGGTGCAAGTGTACAGATATTCATGCAACTCTAAATAACTGCTTTGTGTCAATTATATATATTTAACCCTTTAAAAAAGTCTTTATTACTCACAGACTAGACATTTAAAATAATAATAATAAAGTAGTGTGTGGGTGGTGTACTTCAATGATGAGATTTGTTCAATGAAAAGCATTTTCTAGATATTACACATATTTCACATTAAAAGACCTAGTTACCACTTCTGAATCTCAGCCTGTGTCATTGTGACATTGTTCTTCTCTGCACTGCATGACACATGAATTTGCAAATTGTATAAAGCATTGACTTGCTACATTTATATGAGAGATAAAGCCTAGTAAAAATAAAACTGATGAATATTTGTATGTTTGCCAGAGAAGTGACACAGTTTTGCTGATTCACACAGGTTCACTAATAAAGCAGAAAGTTTTTTGTATCTATAAATGCATTTTAAATTTTCATATGAGATGCTTCTATGTAACAAGTAGAAAATCTTGCAATAATTTCATATTCAGTTAGCTATCAAAGGAATCACTTTTAAATAAAGTGTGTTAATTTTATTTGAAAGCAGGGGCAGGCTGGGCCGGACAGTTAAATTGTATTCTGGGTCGCCTGGTGGTCTAGTGGTAATGCGATGGAGACAGCCTTTGAGGTCTGCGCAGGGGCTGTCACATCTCATACTACTCACTGCAGCAGCATCATTCATTCATAGAATATTGTACTACAAGCTGTAGTACAATATTCTGTGAATGGATGATGCCCCCACAGTGAGTACTATGCGATGTGACAGCCCCTGTACAGACCGCAAAGGCTGCCTCCATCGCATCTCACTTGTAAGGCAGTACCTAGATCCCCTTTACCCTGTGGCATCAGCAGGTCATGTGACTGCTGCAGTCACATGGTGCACAATGCAAGAGCTGCTGCTGGAAATCTTCATGTTCCTTTGTACTATCAGTGATGGAGAAAAAGCATACTTACCTACTTTCTTCAGCTCCCTTCCGGGAGCCAGCCAGTGGAGGGGGGCGTGAAGGGGCGGGGTGGCCGAAATCGCGTCATTTCGGCCCCGCCCCCTGTGACGTCATGACGCAAATTGCGTCATTTGACAGCGGGGGCGGGGCCAAACGCCGCGATTCACCGGGAATCGCGGCGTTTGGGATCTAATTCTGCCCACTTCACTAGGAAGTGGGGCACTTCCTAGTGAAGTGGGCAGAATTCGGGAGATTGCCACACTCGCCCGGGAGTCCGGGAGACTCTCACAAAATGCGGGAGTCTCCCGGACATTCCGGGAGAGTTGGCAAGTATGAGAAAAAGGTAGGAAGAAGGGGTAGTGATGGGGAGGGGACATGTGTGTGTGTAAAGCATGTGGCAGAGGGGGCGTGTGTGTGTGTGTGTGTGTGTGTGTGTGTGTGTGTGTGTGTGTGTGTGTGTGTGAAGCATGTGGCAGAGGGGGCATGTGTGTGTGTAAAGCATGTGGCAGAGGGGGCATGTGTGTGTGTAAAGCATGTGGCAGATGGGGGATATGTGTGTAAAACATGTGGGCACAGGGGGTATGTGTGTGTAAAGTATTATGAATATTGTTTTATGAATAATTTTAACATGGTGTTTTGAAATGTTAATGTAGTTTTATTTGAATAAATAAAAGTATTTTCACACCACTGCCTCTATTATATCTAAATATAACAAACTTATAACATCTGCACCTGGTACTATTCCTTGGTAATCTACCCAATCATAATAGACTTAATATAACATTTCATTATACAAGAACTAATGTTGACCATCACAATATAATTAGTTAATAGCACCTTACCCCGGCTGGGTTATATCATAAGCAGCATCCCCTATACATGTTGTAAAGTACACAGGAGTTTTATATACTGTCCAATAGGCACCTGACAACCTTAATACAATTTGTATTACATGTAGCACCCCTTTCCCTAGCACCCCGAAAGGGGTGGTGAAATGTTCTCTCTCTCTTCAGTGCCTCCACCCGAGTCTTCTGCACAATATGGTGGGATGCAGACTGTGACTGAATCCACCAGGGGTTGCCCTGGGAAGCCCCTTGTACCCGACCACACCAACCCTCTAAATAATAATAAACACACTGTGTTTGCAAACAATCAACTGGGTGTTTATTTTGGGGAAAATAAATGGGAGAGGTGGATTTAAATGGCCTAGACTGTACAGAGTCCTGGACGGTCATATGGTACAGATGCCAAGATGGTGTTCGGTAGAGGTAGTGCAAAAGGCTGGATGGTGCAGAGGCCTAGATATTGCAGATGGCCAGATGGCACAGGGGCCTAGAGGTGCTTTTGGGTGGAAGTAAAGATGGATGTTTGATACTCATATTTTCTGGATGGATCGGTTGTAGATTGAAGAACAGACACCAGCAGGGTGAACAGCAGGAAAGTAGATGCATGAATGCAGTTATGGTTTAGGAGAGTTGAATAAAGAGTAGTAAGGTGCAGGAAAAGAAAATGAGAATTGAAGTGGAACCGCAGAATTTCATAAGAGGGACATCCTAGTGTAGTACAGCCCTGCAGACACAAGTGAAGCATGCCGCTTAGAGTTACATGGATCTAGAAATAGGTTGGCTAAGAAGCTTACATTTTGCATCTACAAATGCAAGTTTTGGAGCTGATGATGATTGTTGCATCTTTGCTCCAGACGCATCTATATGCTAGATTTAAGTTCACACATACTATATATGCATGCATGCAACTCAAAATACAGACATCGACATTAAAAGTTTTGAAATTCCAAAGTTACAAAATAATGGGCAGGTTACAACAAGATTACATTTAAACACCAGTTTGGTTGATTGAAAAATATGCAGAATGGAAAACAGAAAATGAGCCCTATGGCAAATCTTACAGTCATACATATAAAGAACTACAGATTGTGTGTCATATTTGCAGACTATTCTTTTTTTTGTGACTTGATGTTACTCTTGTCTAATATTCATAAGTGTAAAACTAGAGTTATAACAAGTTGGCTTTACAGTACTTACAACATATTAAAGGTAATTACAATATTTTGTTCAAAATCCAGACATGTAACCAGATCTTTTGAAGAATAATGTCCACAAGTAACATTCCTGCAAAATTAACCCAGTGTGCCTCATTTACTAACAGTGTTTTTAGGTAAAAAAATTGCAACAAACCATAGCAAGCAATCAGAAACTTTATTTGATTGTCTTAGAGAAACTAATTGTGTAGTTCAGTAAAATGTTTAACTTAAATATAATCTTAGTAAATGAACCCTTGTGTCCAGTCAAACTAGCATAATGTGCAGCAAAACTAGCCAAACTAGCATATTGTGCAGCAAAACTAGCCAAACTAGCATAATGTGCAGCAAAACTAGCCAAACTAGCATAATGTGCAGCAAAACTAGCCAAACTAGAATAATGTGCAGCAAAACTAGCCAAACTAGCATAATATGCAGCAAAACTATTCAAACTAGCATAATGTGCCCACCCACTATACAACGTTTACACATCTCACCAGTAGTTGATCAGAGGCTGCTATCTTAATATTTATCATGACTTGTCATTAAAAAACACCTATGTTATTCTACTTTCAATAACTCGTACAAATGTTTAGATTGTGGCATAAAATGAAGCGAATCAACAGTCAACTGCTAAATATATCTCTGCATTTTGAAACTGATGTGTATGTAAACTGCCAACCAATCATAGATTACTTACATGACTGTGATAGAAGAACAATCTGTGGACATATGAAATAACAGCTGCACTTTTTAGTAATTATTAGAGAGCGAAACAAGATAAGGACCTTAGGCAAGATCAAGATCTGGAGCACAATAGTGGTGTTAAATTACAAATATCAACATAACATATCCTGTTTTATGAACTGTAGCTTAGCCTGGATGAATTCACTATTTTGCTGTTGAAGATCTGGCTTCAGCATTGCATAGCAGAAATTTGAGAAACTAGTTGTAGCTCTTGAGGACTGGGTTTGAGCACTTCTGGATTAGAGGAATGGCCAAGAGGGTGGCAATTGCAATTCAATGTCGAACAATGTCACAAATATAGCAACTACTGTCGAGTAAAGGGATCTACTATTCCTAATGCTATTGTTATTTTAACACTACATTCACTTATTACTTTAGCCATTTGCCAGCATTGGCAACTATTTACCCGTTTATAACTATCGCGCTCATATATTTAAAACTATTTTTTATTATCTATTTCTATTGGTATTCTTTTATTATATTTACAGAGTTTTAATTTATCTAGTTTTTATTTTTTTAAATTATTTATATTCACCATTAGTTCATTTTTATTTCTACCTTTATATTATTATTTATTATTATTTCTTTATATTATTCTACTATAATCTACTATATATCACTCTATTTTGCCCCACTATTTCAACATCTCTGACAAAATATACCATCCTATCCATATAGTCCCATAGATCTTTTATCCACTACCCCAGGGGTGGCCAACCAGTCAGAGACTAAGAAGAAAAAAATATCGATAGAGTCTGCGAAGAGCCAACTTTACCCTTTACATGTTTGTTATACATATACACTTTTAAACACACACATACATTGAAAACATAACATCATTTATCATATCTTGCTAAGGTTAAAAGAAAATATTGGAGCCAAAATGAGCACAATAACTGTCAAATTAGCACAGCACTTACCTCACTGCTGTGTCAGATGGAAGAGAGTTCAAAGGGCTACTATTAGTCTGACTCTTCATAGTAGCTCATGCTGCTACTACATCTGCAGTCGCTGTAGAGAGAACTGTTGAAGAGACAAAAATTTAATAAATAGCCAACATGCTCCTCAGATCTCTTTACATGCAGCTCACATGCCCATCAATTGTCCCCACATGCCCCTTACATACTATCAGATCTCCCCACATGTCATCAGACCTCACCACATGCCCCTTACATGCCTGACACACCTCCCTGCATGCCATCAGAAATCCCTACATGTCTCTTACAGGTTAATTAGCCACCCCACATTTCATTAGATCTTCCCATATGTCCCTTATATGCCTATCAGAGACCTCCCTATATGCCCCTTACATGTCATCAGTCTCTCCACATGCCTTCAATCTCCCACATGCCCTCAGTCTCCCCACTTGCCCTCAATCTCCCCACAAGCCATCAGTCTCTACACATGCCCTCAGTCTACCCACATGCCCTCAGTCTCTGTACATACCGTCAGTCTCCATACATGCCCTCAGTCTCCATACATGCACTCAGTCTCCATACATGCACTCAGTCTCCCCATATGCCCACAGTCTCCTCATATGCCCTCAGTCTCTCCACATACAATCAGATATTACCTCATGCTCCTCACAGACATCTCACACCTTCCCCACTTACCTTTACTGCTGGAGCCCATACAGAGGAAGGAGGAAGCAGAGAGATCATACTACACACTATCCTCCCCCTCCTTCGCTGATTGGTTAAGTTGTTATTGCATGACCTCCTTGCGTTGTGCAGAGGAGGTCACGTGATGTGGACTCCCGGCTGTTCCCATTCAATCTCCACTTTGTCAAATTGGTTGCAGCCAACAGGGCTCCGCTGCTGCTATCTCCTTGTGGCCAGGAGCCACATTTAAATGTGCAAAGAGCCACATGCAGCTTGAGAGCCGCAGGTTGGCCACCCCTGCACTACTCCATCTATATATTACCATCCTAACTAGCCAATCATATATATATAGCCTCTTGTCACGCAGTGCAGCTCCCTCTATGGGGATGCTGCTTTGCCTTCTGCAGCTCCTGCCTGCAAGGGACTATATTTAGACTGCTATTATATGAACCTGACACCTGCAAAACCTGTGTACCACCAAATGGGCTGCTGTTATACTTGAACTACTCTCCTATCTGCAGGAGTTGAGCTCATTACACCTGGAAGCTTTTTACCTGTCTCTGGCCTTTAAAGACTGCCTCTCCCAGCAGTCTTGGCCAGTTCCTCCTGTGTATTGATCCTGACTGACTTCCTGGTATAGACTCCTGCTTGCCCATCTGCTTGCATCTCAGCTTATGACCCAGACACTGGCTTTGCATTGACTTCGTTCCTGCTTTTTCATTGGCATCGTTGTGGACCCCCTGGCTTCTGACCCCTGGCTTGTTTGACCCTCTTCTTGTCTGGTCCTCCCGTGAGTCTTTCCTATGTGTGTGGATGTGAATTTTCCTCGCTCCAGTTATACATACCATGTATTCCTGCTGCAGACCGTTAAACCTCTGCTGTTCCTGTCACCTTGCTTCCAAGCATACCTGGACCTCCATGTACTTCTGTCTGCAGACCGTTACAAAAGATGCAATTACATGTATATTCTGAGTTGTACGTGTGTTAAGATAAGTGCATATCAGCATAGTAAAATAAATGTGTCTGATTGAACATGTGACATGCTTTAAGTGCATCACGATGCTGTTGACACGCCAGTCTGGACTGCAAAAAGACCTAGCTTAAACCTGCGAATATGCAAATTCCTGTGTATGCCATCTACTTGTGATTGCAATAATCATATGGCCCTAATCAATAAGAGTACCAACGTTGGGTCACATATTTCAATTTAATATCCTTAATTGAAACAGGAACTCACCAGGAGGTACCCTAGTGCTCCACACAAGCAAAATAATTCTACATGATTATCCAAGTGCTTAAATGTTTAAAAACTTTCATAGCATGTTACGCTAGTTTTAATTTAAAATAGGGATAGGGATAGGGATAAAATAGGGATGTGTGGTTGTGGTCCTAATGGGGATGGAAAACCCAAACAAGTTGCAATGTTTATCACATTTGGCTAGGAGGTTCAGCAGCAGTTGGGCTATACCTGGTGTATGGGTAGGATCTGACAATCACATATTGCTCACACCCATTCCTGGCACACCCTCTATGGTCGCATATGCCCTGATACAGTAGATAAATAATGGGATTCAGCAAGGGTTTCTATACCCTTTAAGAAAAAGTAGCAACTGTATCCCAGTATTCTCTGTCAGCTAAAAGCTGCTATTTAACAATAGCTGTAAAGCTAAATATCACCTATTCCTTCTTTACAGAATCAAGTATCTTCATTTTTCATTGCATCAACTGAAAGTCAATATTGCATGCAGGCCCAGAGTTATGTAACTTCCTTTGTTGAAATGATAACATATCATAAAAGTTCTACTGTATCTAAACTACTAGACTGAACTTGTCTGAGACAGATCATTTATCAGAAAATTAACACAGTGCTGAAAACAGCAGTTTAATGCTCAGAGCACTTAATGTTCTCTTTTGTACTTGAGTAATTTTGCCTATTGGTTTACTACCACTCCTATATCAAAAGACTTCCTCTCTGGCAAATAAATAAATACACCAATCAAATGTGTACAGTACATTTCCTAAGCTTACAATTAAATATACTGTTATTTTGTGCCTTTTGATGCATGCACATTGTTTATGGGAAATTATATATTTTGTCTCACTGAAACAATGTGAAGGGTTAGGCTATGTTTACGTATGTGCTTTTACCTATTGTACTCTCACTGTGGGCAAAGTCCATCTGAATTGTACCACAACGTTGTTCTCTATGACAAATTATCCTCTCATTCACATATTAGTACATACTAAAGTGCACCATGCTAAATATGAACCTTGTTATACTTATACATGTAGGGCCTGAGTCATTAAGGAGAGCAAAGCATAAAAAAGGAATAACTTTGCACCTGGGCAAAACCATGTTGCATTGGAATGGGGAGGTAAATTTAAAATGCGTGGGACAGATTTGTTGTTTGGATAGGGCATGTCCTAGATCAAGTTTAAATTTCATACTAAAAATAAAGCTATTGAGTATTTGTGTGCTACATGAAAAAACAGCTATTATTTAACTGAAGTGCAAAATAATAAACTGATTTTCACCACTTGCATTGCAACATGGTTTGTCATTCCTATAGTATGTATTTACACCGATCAGCCTCAACATTAAAACCACTGATAAGTGAAGTAAATAACATTAATTATCTCATTAAAATAGCACTTCTCAAGGGATGGGATATATTAGGCAGCAAGTGAACAGTCAGTTCTTGAGGTTGATGTGATGAAAACAGGAAAAATGGGCAGGTGTAAGGATCTGAGTGACTTTAACAAGGGCCAGATTGTGATGGTTAAACGAGTGGGTCAAAGCATCTCCAAAACAGCAGGTCTTGTGGAGTGTTCCCGATATACAGTGGTTGGTTAGATAGAACAGTAAATACCCCTTGGCGCAGAGATATGCAATGAAGTGTGATAGGAGTTGTTGTAAAGTGTATTTATTACAAGCATCTATTTCAATAAACATAGGTCAAATGGTAGTAAAAGGTTGCAACCTGTAGTTCAAGTCATATGTGTATGTATCAAATAATTGGTATACTTCAAACAGTAATATATATTGTTCCCAAGATCAATCCTGGCACCAAGATATGGATAAAAGATGTAGCCCTTTGGAGAGCAAGAGTTAGTGAAGTCTCTAAACGTAAGAAGTATTGTCGTGATTTGAGAGAACTCTTGAGTAGTGGTTAATGGTTAGTAATAGAAATCCAAATGGTCCAAAACCGGGTAACGAATTTAGTGTGACACTTGTTATGATTTGAATGTGAGAAATGCAATATTCAGCAATATAGGGTGCCGTGACAGATTCCATATATCAAAGTTCTTAGGAAAATACTGTATATCCAAAGTGGCCATAGTTTGTACCAGATTGTAAACAAGTTTTGATACAGATGATATGGCTCACAGAAGCAAGTAAGGTAATGTTCCAGCTGTACTGGGCTGTATTGCTGCTCGTATGGGTACCCAAAGCACATTTGTGCGCGTGGGAAGCAAAGGCTAGCCCATCTGGTCCAATCCCACAGAAGAGATATTGCAGCACAGATTGCTGAAAAGTTAATGCTGATGAGAAAAAGGTGTCAGAACACACAGTCAGAGTGCCCATGCTGACCCCAGTCCACTGCCGAATGGGCCTTCAAAGGGCGCATGAGCATCAGAACTGGACCATGGAGCAATGGAAGAAGGTGGCATGATCTGATGAGCTGCATGTGCGCCGTTTACCTGGTAAAGAGATGACTGCAGGATGCACTTTAGAAAGAAGGCAAGCCGACGGAGGCAGTGTAATGCTCTGGGCAGTGTTCTGCTGGAAAACCTTGGGTCCTGGCATTCATGTGGATGGTAGTTTGAAATGTACCACCTACCTAAACTTTGGGGACCTACACAATATTAGGCAGATGGTTTTAATGTCGTGGCTGATCGGTGTATAGGTCCTTAAACAACTTTTTTGGGGTTAGGGGTGATTATATTTGATGTATACAATGTCATTGTGAATCAATTGACAACTCCATTACAGAAAGTATTAAACAAAATCCTTTTCTTTTGTCGCCCCAAATCACCTGTCTCTTCTTATAGCATATTAACACATATTAAACCATATTAAAACACTGTTATGGAAGGCCATGCTGCTGTAGGCACAGTTTCTGGTCTTGTTACCACAATTGTCTGCATCACCCATAGTTCCCACTGTATCACAAGACAATATGGGCATCCCATTTAAAAACCAAAAATCTCAAATCAAAAATTACCTAGTTTAATGTAGGCAAAAGCAGGGAAAATCAGTGGAGTTTTAGAAGATTTATTTGAAATAAGTTCAACTTTTCAATAGGGAGGATGAGGGTGGGATTCCCAACTGGAAAACCTGAATTGTATCCATGACAAAATAAAATAAAGAAATGTTTTCAGATAAGTGGAAGACGGTGATTCCAGAAAGTGTAGTCTTTGGGCCTGAGTCATTAAGGCAAAAAAGGAATAAATGTTCTCTGGGACAAACCATGTTACAATACAAGGGGTGCAAATAAGTTTATTATTTTGCACTTAAGTTAAATACTGGCTGTTTTTTCATCTAACACACAGACACATAATAGCTTTATTATTACACTGAAATTTAAAGTTGATCTAGGACATGTCCTACCCCAACTATAAATATGTCCCCACATTTGAAATTTACCTCCCCCTCCAATGCAACATGGTTTTGCCCAGGTGCAAATGTTACTCCTTTTTTATGCTTTGCTCTCCTTAATGACTCAGGCCCTTTGACTGTAAATCATTTTTCAGCTCCAGTACCCTTTGCACTCCCAAATAAGTCACTCATGCCAATCCCGCAGACCTAGCCTTAGCTATATTAATTTTCACATGTTTGTCTTGTTAGGCGTGGTCAAAACAAAAGTCTGTCCTTTTCTGCAGTAGTGACATTTGAGGCATATTACAAAGTGAAATGCCAGTGGTGGGCATTAAGTCAGGTTAGTATTTCGCACTGCCATCTCTTAATAGACCTCAGTTTAAATTGGGCTAATTCAGGAGCATAGCAATGTGTCCATGGTGAAATGAGTTATGTTGGTTGGTCTTTATGGGGCAGATTCAATTCCAAAGAACAACGCAGGAATTTAATCTGCCCCTATGGGTCTCTTAAGTCTTAGAATTGTGCTGCTAAAACTGAGACAAAAACAAATTTCACTTACCAAAAGATATGGACATCAATGTTGGCAAAAATCAAGTTAATTCACACAGATCTGACCGCAAAAGGACAATATAGGTCAGAGCATTGGGTGGCAGATTTGGAGAGCAGCATTTTTTATGTATGCCAGCCGGTATAAACAATCACTGGTCACTTTACTGTGGACAAGCATCGTTTTGTTACCATTTTTATCATTAGCTCCATGTGTGCCCAATTTGTAAGCCAGTGGGCAGGGGTTGGCCATTCTGTAGTCGAACAGCAGCACAGTCACAGGAGGTGTGTGAGCTGGTCAACTTGGAGCTATAATGTGGACCATTCATGTCATTGTATAAGTGAGGTGAGGACTGCAAGTGAAAGAAAAATATTCATGATGTGAAGAGGAGAATGGAGGAAAATAGGAAACCAAAGACTAACTGTTAAATAGGGGAAAGAGCAATGACTCCCAAAAACACAGAATATAGATGTGAGTCTCCTGTGACACTGATGTAAAAGGATTGTAGTTTCTAATAGACATCTACATGAAACTTGCTAATTACTTGTAGGAGTTCAGGGACTGGCTTACATTTTTTTAAAGTGTAATTTTTAATAAATTAATATGGTTGTGTCATTAATCGTCAGTTTATTGTATTTTACTATTAGACTATAAATGTCTTTAATAAGTGTGTGCATCGTTGTGCAGCAGGGGAACCTGTGTTTTGATTCTCATAGAGAAGTCCAGTAGGACGGCAGCATTCCGGATGCTAACTGTTTATATATCTGGACGCTTTTTTTACCTTTATCATCTGGTACGAGTTTATCATTTCATCATCATCATCATCATCATCAACATTTATTTATATAGCGCCAGCAAATTCCGTAGCGCTTTACAATTGGGAACAAACATTGATAAGACAATACTGGGTAATACATACAGACAGAGAGCTAAGAGAACCCTGCTCGAAAGCTTACAATCTATGGGACAATGGGAGTTAGAAACACAAGGGCATGTGCTACATCATATTGGACAATGTACCAGCTAGACTGCAAAGGTAAAAATATTGAGTGTGCTGTGTGTGTGGCAATGTTGGTCAGAGGGTTGTTGTCTTGCGTTAACAGTGTAGAGGATGGTAATAGGGTAATCTAGGGAAATTAAGATGATGGTTGAGGAATATCATATGCTTGTCTGAAGAGGTGGGTTTTCAGTGAACGCTTGAAGGTTTGAAGACTAGAGGAGAGTCTTACTGTGCGAGGGAGGGAATTCCACAAAGTGGGTGCAGCCCGGAAAAAATCCTGTAACCGAGAATGGGAGGATGTGATGAGAGTGGAGGAGAGACGTAGATCTTGTGCAGAACGGAGGTGTCGAGTAGGCAGATATTTCGGGACAAGTGAGGAAATGTATGTCGGTGCAATTTTTTTGATGGCCTTGTATGTTAGTAGAAGAATTTTATATTGGATTCGTTGAAATACAGGCAGCCAATGTAGAGACTGACAGAGTGGCTCAGCAGAGGAATAACAGTTTGTAAGGAAAATCAATCTAGCCGCTGTGTGCAAAATAGATTGTAGGGGTTCAAGTCTGACTTTGGGAAGACCAGTAAGGAGGGAATTGCAATAGTCGATGCGGGAGATGATGAGTGCATGAATTAATGTTTTTGCGGTGTCTTGTGTCAGATATGTGCGTATTCTGGAAATGTTCTTTAGGTGTATGTAACATGATTTAGATATAGAGTTGATGTGGGGAATAAACGACAGTTGTGAATCAAGGATTACACCTAGGCAACGAGCTTGCGGGGTGGGATTTATGGTCATGTTATCAACAGAAATAGAAGTGTCAGGCAGGAAGCTTCTGTTTTTAGGTGGGAATATTATTAATTCAGTTTTTGAGAGATTGAGTTTGAGTTGGCGAGAAGACATCCAAGATGAAATGGCAGAAAGACAGTCAGTAACGCGAGACAACACAGATGGTGAAAGATCAGGAGAGGATAGATAAATTTGTGTATCATCCGCATAGAGATGATACTGAAATCCAAAGGAGCTTATTAGTTTTCCAAGAGAAGTGGTGTAGATAGAGAATAGCAGAGGACCTAGGACTGAGCCTTGTGGTACTCCAACTGATAAAGAAAGCGGAGCAGAGGTGGATCCAGAGAAATTAACACTGAAAGAGCGATTAGATAGGTAGGATGAGAACCAGGATAGGACAGTGCCTTCAAGACCTAGGGATTGTAGCGTTTGTATGAGGAGAGAGTGGTCAACAGTGTCAAATGCAGCAGAGAGATCCAGGAGAATTAGAAGAGAGTAATGGTTATTATTTTTTGCTGTGATCAAATCATTGACAACTTTGGTCAGCGCAGTCTCTGTGGAGTGTTGAGAGCGAAAGCCTGACTGAAGCGGATTCAATAGGTTGTTTGCTGTAAGAAAGTGTGTGAGGCGAGTGTAGGCAATTCTCTCGAGAAGCTTGGAGGGGCATGGGAGCTGGGAGATGGGGCAGGAATTTACTAGAGAGTTAGGGTCAGAATTCTGTTTTTTTAAAATGGGAGTAATCACTGCATGCTTGAATAGTGATGGAAAAATACCAGTAGAAAGAGATAGATTACAAATTTTAGTTAGAGGGGGAATGAGCACAGGAGACAGGGACATACCAATTTGTGAGGGAATGGGATCAAGAGGACAGGAGGTAGAGTAGGAAGATGAGAAGAGAGTAGAAACTTCCTCTTTATTTGTGGGATCAAATGAAGAGAGAGTGTCAGAGGGTGCTACAAAGGAATTGAGCCGATTGCTTGTCAAGGGAGATGATACCATTTCAAGCCTGATCTTATCAATTTTGTCCTTGAAATAGGAAGCAAGATCCTGTGCACTGATGTTAGTTGGAGGATTTGGAGCAGGAGGATTCAGAAGAGAGTTAAATGTGTTAAAGAGTTTTGTTTTACCATTCGCATATGTATTAATAAAATGTGAGTATATTTTTAAAAATAGTGCATTATACAGTTATCAAGACGGAATTACACTATGTTTTATCTCTCTCTCTTTGCATGCTTATATACGTATACTGATTGGAATTCAAAGCTGCTTTGAAAGAGGAGAGAAGAGAAAAAATTCCTAATAATCAAGAGTTTTACATAATTGAGATCAGGTGATTACTCTACTAACACATAAAGGCTCCTGGAGGTTAGATCGGAAGGAAGATTATACTCCTTGTACAACTTACAGAACATTTTATGAGGAGATCATCTTACAGTTCAGTGACTACTTTGTTCTTTTTATGGTTTTATATATGTACTGATAATTGCAACTAGCAAAGCTCATTTGCAGATTGTCTTTTGACATTAGTGATTAGTGACATATCCCTATGCATTTTTAAAGGAAGTGCCAGAACTCATCCTCTCGTTTATTTTTCAGAATAGAATCAATGTTCAATAACTTAATAATACAATAAGTGTTAAGTAATAATTTTAGAATCTTGGAAAATGTCACTATCATATCTGTTGTAAAATTCTTATTAATTTAAGACTAAGGGGTATATTTACTAAACTGCAGGTTTGAAAAAGTGGACATGTTGTCTATAGCAACCAATCAGATTCTAGTTATCATTTATTGAGTACATTCTACAACATGACAGCTAGAATCTGATTGGTTATTATAGTCAACATTTCCACTTTTTCAAACCTGCAGTTTTGTAAAAAAATACCCCTAAAAATGAATTCACTAATTGTGATATTTCTATTTAAGAGTTACCATGTTTTCAGTGACCAAAAAGCCAGACGTCAATAACATTTTCATCTGCCCAGATAGAGAGAGCTTATTGCATATTGTAATGTACTTCTTTTTGGCACATTATATAACACTGTGAACCTTTATGTACATTTGTGAACTATTTCCATTGTTCAAATGGTATAACACCTTCCTTTTGTTCACTTTCAGTGGAGGGTTTACTAATGAAACTCCAAAGCTAACATGTTGGCTGCGCTGTGTAATACAATTTTAAACTAATGTTTTATTAACTGGATCGGACAATCAATTATTTTTTCACTGTAAGAAATGGGGGTAAGTCTGGTTTCCTATCGCCACTACCAAATCACTGACTTCAGTCTGGTAAGAGGATGGATTATCTTATTGGTAAAAGGTAAGAACTGTTATATTATTCCTGTAATATTAGCAAATTGATTTCTTTGAATGTTGATAGGTAAGGAAAATCTGATCATATGTTTATATTTGCTTTTTCTTGCTATCCAATCTGCCATAGGCCTAAGGGGTATATTTACTAAACTGCGGGTTTGAAAAAGTGGAGATGATGCCTATAGCAACCAATCAGATTCTAGTTATCATTTATTTAGTACATTCTACAAAATGACAGCTAGAATCTGATTGGTTGCTATAGCCAACATCTTCGCTTTTTCAAACCCGCAGTTTAGTAAATATACCCCTAAGGGTTATTACTATAGATTTTGAAATTTGATAGAACAAAGTGATACATTTTGGGATATTGGCAGCGGAAGGTGATAAAATGATAAAATGGGAAATGTGAATGAACAGGATTTTTAAAACATTAGTTGAAAAATGTAATATTTGACTTAGATGGGTCCTGAATTATTATTGTAAACTTTATATTCATGGAATAATCTGTGTTTATCCTTTTTATTTTTATGGATGCATTATAATATATCTATGTTTGAATATACAGATGAGTATTTTTTAGTCATGGTAAAATGCATGAGACAGCATATTGTAAGTTCAACTGTCATAGTTTTGGGAGCAAAATACTAATCGTTTCATTAGTTCAAACCACAGCAAAAATGTGTATGTAAATATATGACAAGAAAAGAATGAAGGGATAACTACAAATTTATATCTATATATTAAGTGGTAAAAAACAGATGTAAAAAGGACTTTTTATTGATACGTGCTTTGTTTCTGTGACACTAAAAATGTATTTTTGTTAATATAGTTGTTTCCAGCATGCTTTCACAGTGGTATGGTCAAAAGGCTTTTCTTTATTTTTGTAACCCCTAGATGAGAATTAATTTTGTTCGTTGTTTTATTCTCTATAGCTATTTATAATAAAAGTGTTAATTAAAATTTAGATAGAGTAACAAAATCTTACATCCTACAAAAAAATAGAATGAAGAAATTGTTTAGAGAGAAAAGTTTAAAATTAAATAATGTAAGACTATCCCATTAAAGATACAGAGAGTAGATATATAAAATTATTTCTTACAGTGCTAAAAGAAATTACAATTACAATAGGCAAAGTAGTATCTGTTTGGCCTTATTAACCACACAAAGACATCGCTCCTCTTACAGACTTTTTACTTAAAACTGGTCTGAAAGTAGCAAGGACTTCTCTCTTTGTAATAATAATGAAACTCACATAAAATACAAAATCAGCCATTCAAGAGTATAACAAGGTGTGCGGCTTAAACAAACAAAAACAAACTGATAAGTACCTTGTAACTATACATTGAGCCAGACCATCTGTCTTATGTAAACATGTGTGGTCAGCTACATTTTCTGTAAATTCAGTTAGGAGGTGCAATACATAAATCCTGCCATATTTCTATTATATTTTCATCATGAATGTGCATGAATATGGGGTATAGAAAGAATTCAATGTGTGCACAGGATAAAAAAAAAAGATTGCTTAAAATTTAATTTCTTTTTTGTTTGTAGTAACTTCATGGTTTATTGTATATCTCTAGTATTTTTAATATTTAGTGATAGCTACAAATCAATGTACTGTACTATTGATGGGTGTTTTTTTCTTCTGTGAATATTTCTGTTCAATGAACTGACTGGTTCAAGGGTAAATTGCCACTGTCTAGCTGTTTATGGTGTGATGTACGTCTACATATTTAAATGTACAGAGACCATTGCTGTTAGTAATTTCAGGGTGAAATACCGTCACCCCTAAACACCAACGAATTCTTGTTAAAATACAGTACTTAAAATTTCATGTACAAACTTATTTACATACATGCAGTGCCGTAACTAGACATTTCAGTGCCCTGGGCGAGACAGGGCACCGGCGCCCCCCATCGAAGTGGGAGTGACATTTGCCAAGTGGGTGTGGCCAACCTAATGTGGAGGTGTGGCTAGCACTTTACTGAAAGAATTGTGCTACACATATTTGCAAATGCATGATATATATATCTATATACATATAGCTTTCTCTCATATATATATATATACACCCACAGTGGGGGGATGCAAATAAATTAATGGTGGTTAATTTAACAGCTGCTAAGACAACATAAGACAATATTTTGAGGGAAAAACAGAGTAGAATTATGCCTGCGCTCAGTATATCCCATATTATCAAATGAAATACAAACAACTGTCAGAAATCACTATTTTTAAACTACTTACTACCTAGTTCTTGCTCTAACGCACCTCTCCTATGTCAATTCTTCTCTAACCCCTGTCAACGATATTGAAAAAGTACCAAGTATTTACAGATGCTCTTAAGGCACAATCTCGCTTTTTAATGAGCCAATTGAAATGCGCATTGCTCTAAACAGCATGTGTTTTGGGTCTTTCAAAACCACCAATCATTGTATGCTATACAATACAAACCACAGGTTTACCTCTCTGTCTGCCTGTGTTACACACACACCCACAATACAAATACGCTGGCCCCTCACACACACAATACAAATACAATGCCTGCGCCCACACACACACACACAACACAAATACAATGCCTGCGCCCACACACACGCACACAACACAAATACAATGCCTGCGCCCACACACAATACAAATACAATGCCTGCGCCCACACACACAACACAAATACAATGCCTGCTCCCGCACACACACACAATACAAATACAATGCCTGCGCCCACACACACACAATCCAAATACAATGCCTGCGCCCCCACACACACACACTACACAAATACAATGCCTGCGCCCACACACACACTACAAATACATAGCTTGCCCACACACACTAAAAATACATAGCTTGCCCACACACACTACAAATACATAGTTTGCCCACACACACTACAAATACATAGCTTGCCCACACACACTACAAATACATAGCTTGCCCACACACACTACAAATACATAGCTTGCCCACACACACTACAAATATATAGCTTGCCCACACACACTACAAATACATAGCTTGCCCACACACACTACACATACATAGCTTGCCCACACACACTACAAATACATAGCTTGCCCACACACACTACACATACATAGCTTGCCGGGACCGGCGGTTGTATAGACAGGGCAGTGTAACAGTGATGTGTTTACTAATCAGGCAGTTAGGATGCAGCGTGTTGTCTATGGCATTTTTAACCTAAATACGGGATAGGTAACTAAACCCGGGAGAGTTGGCTAAACACGGGCGTGTTTGAAATCCCAGCAAATCACAAGAGATGAATAGCGATATTTAAGGTCAGAGTAAAAAACGTAGCTTAATACATTTCGCGACTTGGGATCTAAAATTGCGGCCTATCATCCGCGATTTGCATTGATTTTAAATCGCTCAAAAAATCTGAGCTTGATGCATTTACCCCCTGGTGTCTAGTGAAAACAAGGCACTCTGTTGAAATGGGGCACATTTGGTCTTGTGACGAATACGTCAGCCTGCATAGTTGAGGCTAGTATTGGTCTTTGAGGATAATTAACAACAACATTATCTGAGAAATACCTCCTGGTGAAGGCCCTGTTTCGGAGGGAACCCTACAGGCAAAGTTTTAACAGTGTGACTGCATAAGTCCTTTGGTGAAGGCCCTATATCAGAGGGAGTACTGTGTCTGTAAGGTTACGGAGACCTATCTATGTTATTATTTTGACTGAAGATTTTCTAGAAACTGGTGGTGTAACATGGGAGCTGGGCAGACAAGGCAAGAGAAGATGTTGCATTGGACAGGCCAACGCTGTATATTGAGACATTGTGTTTAGTCTAGGAGGTTTTGTAATAAATGGTCCCGAATGACAAAGCATTGTGTTAAACATTTCCCAGGAGTCGGTACATTTGATAAGACTACCTTAGTTGATATTGGTTGTGAGATTGACAAGTTACGTTCAGAGTTGTAGCAACAGGAGAGCAATGATTGTACGGTAGAAGTAGATAAGAAAAATGTAAGGCAAGTACTCCACCTCCACTCTATATTAATCCCATCTAGAAATGATCCTAGGTGATTAAGAAACAAGTGTGACCTTTTCCAGCTTTTCAGCTCATTTGATATTTCATTAGGTACAAAACATTAAAGTATTAAAACATTACAATGAATTAGCTAATAGGATTATGAAAATTAGCAAAACAGGCAATGATAGAATTAATAATTAACTATTATTTTATGTGTTTATGCATGTGTGTCTGTGTATATATATATATATATATATATATATATATATATATATATATATATTTATAAGGAAACTAATATTCTTAAGTATTATATAGAGCAAATTAAACTAGATGAAGGGGAGACTTAATAAAGCATTCCATTCAAGATATTGAATATTGAGTGAGATAAGAATGAGGTTTTATACAAAGAATGAACGACTTAAAATATATTGAATTATTTGTTGCATTATAGTTTATGAGAATTAATATTCTCAGAGGGTGGACTGTTAAAATGTAATTTTTAATAAATCGATATGATTGTGTCATTAATAATCAGTTCATTGTATTTTACTATTAGGTTATATCTTTCTTTTATAAGTAAGTTAAAAAAGCTTAGATTCCTATATTGAATAAAATACCTTTAATTCACTAGATACTTTGGGGGGTATTCAATTGTTCGGCTTGACGGCCGAAAAACTCGCGCTCTAAAACTATTCCCGTTAATACGGTAATCACTCGCTGAAATTCAGCGAGTAAATTACCGTATGAACGGTTTTTAAGCACAATTTTACCGTATTAACGGTAATAGTTTTAGAGCGCGAGTTTTGAATGTTATTTAGAGTCTCATGTGAATCCTAATCTATATGTAAAACCTAGATTTGCATATATATTTAGCATAAACACAGCCTTTAGTTGTGTTCACAAAGTTTTCATATATAAAACACTGTACAGCAAACAATCTGTATGAGAAACAAATGCTGATTAACAATCTTAGATATACTGGAATCAATGTTCAATAACTTAATAAACGATAAGTATTAAGTAATAGTGTTAGAATCTTGGAAAATCTCACTATAATATCTGTTGTGAAATTCTTATTAAGTTAAGACTAAGGGGTATATTTGCTAAACTGCGGATTTGAAAATGTGGAGATGTTGCCTATAGCAACCAATCAGCTTCTAGTTATCATTTTGTAGAATGCACTAAATAAATGAAAGCTAGAATCTGATTCACTGCTATTGGCAACATCTCCACTTTTTCAATCCCACAGTTTAGTAAATATACCCCTAAATGTGACTTCAATAATTGTAATATTTCTATTTAAGAGTTACTTGTTTTAAGTGCTCAAAAAGCCAGACATTGCATGAAAGACCGAAAACAACAGACGGCATTTTTCATCCACCCAGATAGACAGAGCTTATTGCACATTGTAATGAACTTCTTTTTGGAACATTGTATAACACTGTGAACCTTTATGTACATTTGCAAACTATTTACATTGTTCAAATGGTATAAAAATTTCCCTTTGCTATCAGCAGTGGAGGGTTCACTAATAAAACGCCAAAACTAACATGTTGGCTGTGCTGCGTAATACAATTTTAAACTAATTTTTTAATAAATAAATATATTCATTTTCCCTTTATGAAACTGTATCGGACAATCAATTATATTTCCACTTTAAGAATTTGCATTGGTAAAACTTGACATTTAGTGTATTTCTTTTCCTTACTGACAGGAAAGTAGTTAAGTTAGAAGTATAGTACTGGTTATCTTACAGTGTGTTGTTCACTTACAAGGACTTTTTTTTTTTAGCTCTAAGGAACCAATTCTCAAAGCTGTCCTCAAGAGATCTTTTCAGGGATTGGGTTGAGAAATTTGTTGTATGAGAATATATGCAATAATTGCAGACCAAGTCAATTAGATTATTTCTCAAACCTTGGCTTTTCACGGATACTGGAGTACAGGTTTGAAAACAACTGTTTTGAGCTACTATCTCCATATTGTAAGTCTGCCTCTGAATTATTGCATATGTGATAATCAAAAGTGGCTCCAGATGGTATAAAAATGCTATTGTTAATTTTTCATACTCCCATAGTGTAGATTCATATTTTTAAGAATATTGAATGACAACATTGTAAAAATTATTTAAACACAGTGTAGAAGATATATACATGGTCTTAGTTCACATTCCTAAGAATTTTCCATTTTGAAAAAATCTTGATTAAAGCTTAAATTGCTAGCAGATGCTGCCATCATTCCTGCTGAAATTAGATCCATTGTGGTTATGAATCATGCTTGTTTGAGTTTGTGAAGTTGTACTTTTATTTCATGTTATCCTACCTTCCAACATGACTCGCTTCCCTCCTTTATTTCCCTTAAATATATGAGAGCGGAACATCATGTACCATGTGAAGTAGGTCATGTTTGAGAGTAAGGGCTAGATTTACTAAGCTGCGGGTTTGAAAAAGTGGGGATGTTGCCTATAGCAACCAATCAGATTCTAGCTATCATTTATTTAGTGCTGTCTACAAAATGACAGCTAGAATCTGATTGGTTGCTATAGGCAACTTCCCCACTTTTTCAAACCCGCAGCTTAGTAAATCTAGCCCTAAGTGTTATTGCTTACAAGTAGTTGTTTTTTTATATATTATTATATTTATTATTATTATATATATGTTTAAGGAAAATAAAAAGAGCTGTAAAAAACAAAATCAATTATTACTTCTATCTGTTCATCTAAATAGTGTTGTGCCTAGTTTTCCTGCATGGAAAATGACTTAAGCAGGGCCTGAGTGATTAAGGAGAGCAAAGCAAAAAAAAGGAGTAACTTTACACCTTGGCAAAATCATGTTGCATTGGAGGGGGAGGTAAATTTAAAATGTGGGGACAGATTTATGGTTGGGGTAGAGCATGTCCTAGATAAACTTAAAATTTCAGTGTAAAAATAAAGCTATGAAGTATTTGTGTGCTGCATGAAAAAACAGCCAGTATTTTCCTTAAGTGCAAAATAATAAACCAATTTGCACCCCTTGCATTGTAACAGGGTTTGTCCAGAAACAAATTTACTATTTTTCTGCCTTACTCTCCTTAATGACTTAAACACTACAGGTTTTTCAACCAGTTATCATGCCAATCACACTATAAATGACTGTTAGGTCTGATATTGCATTCGTTTGCACACTCCCACGATCATGTTTTATCGTACCAAAGCACATTGTATGATTTAATTTGATTTTGTAACCAGACTAAAAATCTCTATAAATGATGGAACGATTTCGGGCAAATTCTGAAGTGTGTATGCACTCACAATCAGCAATGTAGACAGATCTCCATAGATCTTTTCAGCAGATGGTTCTGACAGATGAAGAGCACAGATCTGAAGGTAAATCGTGTAAAATCATGTAAGTGTATACTCGAAAAGAAACGTAGTCCCTGCTTTACACTTTGTTTCTGCTCCTTTCAACACACAATGAATGAAGCATAACTTGGGTGGGTGTATCCACAATACTAAGCGCCAATTGGTCCCACTGTACTAAACAGTGCCAAAGAAGGTGAGAGATTTTCAAGCAGTTGGGACTAGACGGGAATTTACAATGGCTCTTGAATGGATTGGCGGTATCTCGTGTTCAATCATTAGCCTTAAATAACTAATACATACAGTTTTTTAACCTCTGTTTAGCTTGCAGTTCCAGTGAGCTGCTAAATCCATGTAACAGATATTGGATTACTATTACTAATCTAAGTTAGCGCTGGTTTACCTGAGGTGCGGAGTCTAACGATCTCCCCGATGTTCACCAAGAACCGCCGCAAGGCGGGATGGGCTTTGCTGCCAGGAGTCGCAGGTCGCGGTCCTCAGGCTCACCCTTAGATGTAGTGCAGCGTAGCAGGAGCAGGAATAGCGTGGTCGGACAGGCCGGGTCGGTACACAGACGGGTAATGAAGACAGAATCAGAAGACAAGCTCAGAGTCAAACAGGCCGTGTCGGTAAACGGGTCACCAGAACAGAAGAGTAGTCAGCAACCCGGGTTGGTACACAGGGACTGGAGATGGAGGATGGTCAAACAGGCAGAGGTCAATACACAGCAATCAGCAGGGGTCTAGGAAACAGGAAGTCCACAGGGAACTGAAGCCAGAAACAGGATATGTTGCTCTGACACTCAGCGAGTGTCAGAGAGGAGTTTAAATAGTATAGGAGATTCAAAATCCCCGCCTAGATGCAATTACGTGACCGCCTCCGGGTAGTGGTCACGTTTTTCGTGAAACCAGAAGTGCGGCTTCGGAACGGCGGCGGGGATCGGGTAAGTTCCGTAACAATCCAAAACTCATTGCCCTCAACAGTCTATTCCAGAGAAATTTGGGAACTAGAATCCATCTAGTATATTAAAAATCCGAGCTGTTTGTGAGGGTTCCCAGTATGAATACCACAGAGTGTAGTTGTCCTTGAAAACAGAGTGTCTTTATTGTATACAAGAATCACACAGGTATTAAGTAGGTGCAGTCAATGATGAAAATGCATACACAGTTGTCAGGATAATCAGGTCAGCTGTCCGGGTATAACAGCAGCACCTCTGGTAGCACAGAGGTACTGCAGGCCAAATTCAGAATAAGAACAGAGTCCTAACATAGTCCCCCCCCCCCTTTAAGGAGTAGATTTCAGACACTCCACAGACTCAAAATTCAGGGTATTTGAAGCTTTGTTTTACATTAGGCAAAGTGCAAACTCTTCCCAAATCTCTTCTAATCTGGAATGTTGGTGTGGAATGTATGGGAAAAGAAACACAGTTGGACCAATCAGTGAGCTGGTCACCAAATAAGATCCACTTGAGCTACTAATACCCCTTTCACAAAGATGCATGGACATGGGAATAACCCAGATTGTGTGTCTGTGTGAATATGATGACCTGGGTCCATGACCCTGGTCATGACCAGGGTTATCCCTCGGTTGGAGCTGGACACACTGAGGTCTGAAAGGTGTTCCCGGGATCACTTAAAATCACCTCATTGGAAGGACAGAAACGCTCTCTGATAACATCTTTCACATGCTGTAGAACAGCAGAGAGGAAGAGATGGCAAATTGGCAGGACGCAGAAATGAGAGCTACTTGCTGTAAGAGGGGTGAACAGTAAGTTAACTACCTTTGGAGCCTATGTATTAATAATTGCTTCTCTGCTGCAGTTTTTTTGTGATACGTGTTGCAATTGATATTTTCAATCATAATGAAAATATTCACGTTATATAGTAACTGGTAATTATCAGCAATAGCAGCTGTCCCTGCAAGTTACTTCTCCCGCATTTTGAATGGCTGGAATCTGACTCTGCGCATTCCTCTCTATACTTACTGTGGATTTTTATGTGTTGTTGTTATTATGATTATTCATTTTAATTTTTGTTTCATTTTTTATAGTCTATACTGTTCCATCAAGAAAAAAGAAGAACACAAAGATGAAACTAGTCACTAAAGCAATTGCTACCATATTGGTGGAGCAACTGAGGGAGATGGATTCGGCTATGCAGGCATAAGAAGACGCCCGTCTGCAGATGTTCTTGGAGCATGAACGGGAGCAGTAAAACAATTTTATGGCTCAACTAATCACCATGCATGAGCATATCAGCAGAGAAAATAGAGTCAGATGTCTTTCCTAGATCATTTGATTACTAGAGTGCAAGGGCCCACACCACATCCCCACCCTTCCCAACACTATTCTACGGGAAATAGTGGTGGAGGTCCAAATTATTTTGAATCCAGCATAATGGACACTACTCCCAAGTCTGATGTAAAGATGTACAGGCAATATTTTTATCGATTTTCCCGTTATAATTGTTTTTCACAAAAATATTTTTGATTTGTGATTGTGTAAATCATGACAAATGTTTTGTTGTTGAACAACGTTTCTATATTTAACACAAGGTATACATGCTATTGTGTATGCAACCATATTTACAATAAAACACATTACTGTTCATGTATTTCAAGTAAAATTTGTTAATATAAATAGTCTATACCGATGTGAAGAGTAATTTTGCACAGGTGTGACTCGATAGCAATACAAATAAGTTTGAAAATACTAATCAATGTGTCTTAACAATCATTCCTAATGCCGTCTATGTGTCTAGCATTTCTGTGATGTTGGCAGTAATGATGTGCCGGATGACTTCAGCACTGTTGGGTCCCTCTCCCTCATAGGTTACTGCATCTAACTGACTGTCAGGCAGTTTAGGCTCTTTTATATTCCACTCTGGAAGAAACTGCTGGGATCTCCACTCGCTGGAACATCTTGAATTTCTGAAAAACAATTAAACAGTGTTAATAAAACAGTAGAGCAGGTTCACACTAGGGGTGAGCGGGTTCGGATTCTTGAAATCCGAACACCCCCGAACAGTGCCGATCCGAGCCCGGATCCGAGCACTGTTTGGGAATTCCCGCTCGACGCAAAACTCAGAATGAGGCAAAACGTCATCATCCCGCCGTCGGATCTCGCGAGATCCGGATTCATATTATTCCCCACTTCCTGCCGCCATCTTCACTCGGGCATTGGAGAGGGAAGAGGGAGGGTGTGTGGTGGTGTCCTCTGTCCTGCTCAGTCCAGTGGTGCTGTCCTGTGCTCTGTCCTGCTCAGTCCAGTGGTGCTGTCCTGCTCAGTCCAGTGGTGCTGTCCTGTGCTCTGTCCTGCTCAGTCCAGTGGTGGTGCTGCCATAATTCCAGTGGTGCTCTCCTGTGTTGTCCTGTGCTGCTTAAGTCCAGTCCAGTGGCACTGCCATATAAGTCCAGTCCAGTGGTGCTGTCCTGTGTCCAGTCCAGTGGTACACCCATTTAAATCCAGTGGTGCTGTCCTGCTCAGTCCAGTGGTGCTGTCCTGCTCAGTCCAGTGGTGCTGTCCTGCTCAGTCCAGTGGTGCTGTCCTGTGCTCTGTCCTTCTCAGTCCAGTGGTGGTGCTGCCATAATTCCAGTGGTGCTGTTCTGTGTTGTCCTGTGCTGCCTTAGTCCAGTCTAGTGGCACTGCCATATAAGTCCAGTCCAGTGGTGCTGTCCTGTGTCCAGTCCAGTGGTACAGCCATTTAAATACAGTGGTGCTGTCCAGTGCTCTGTCCTGCTCAGTCCAGTGGTGCTGTCCTGCTCAGTCCAGTGGTGCTGTCCTGCTCAGTCCAGTGGTGCTGTCCTGTGCTCTGTCCTTCTCAGTCCAGTGGTGGTGCTGCCATAATTCCAGTGGTGCTGTCCTGTGTGGTCCTGTGCTGCTTAAGTCCAGTCCAGTGGCACTGCCATATAAGTCCAGTCCAGTGGTGCTGTCCTGTGTCCAGTCCAGTGGTACAGCCATTTAAATCTAGTGGTGCTGTCCTGCGTTCTGTCCTGCTCAGTCCATTGGTGCTGTCCTGCTCAGTCCAGTGGTGCTGTCCTGCTCAGTCCAGTGGTGCTGTTCTGTGCTCTGTCCTGATCAGTCCAGTGGTGGTGCTGCCATAATTTCAGTGGTGCTGTCCTGTGTTGTCCTGTGCTGCTTAAGTCCAGTCCAGTGGCACTGCCATATAAGTCCAGTCCAGTGGTGCTGTCCTGTGTCCAGTCCAGTGGTACAGCCATTTAAATCCAGTGGTGCTGTCCTGTGCCCAGTCCTGCTCAGTCCAGTGGATGCTGTCCTGCTCAGTCCAGTGGTGCTGTCCTGCTCAGTCCAGTGGTGCTGTCCTGCTCAGTCCAGTGGTACTCTCCTGTGCCGCATATAATTTTTAAAGGCTTTGCCAAGTGTGTGTGGTTTAGGGGTACGCTCTCTTGTGCTGCATGTAATGGAGAACAAAAATTTGGAGGATAAAGTAGGGAAAGATCAAGAACCACTTCCTCCTAATGCTGAAGCTGCTGCCACTAGTCATGACATAGACGATGAAATGCCATCAACGTCGTCTGCCAAGGCCGATGCCCAATGTCATAGTAGAGGGCATGTAAAATCCAAAAAGCCAAAGTTCACTAAAATGTTCCAAAAAAAGAAATGAAAATCATCTGAGGAGAAACGTAAACTTGCCAATATGCCATTTACGACACGGAGTGGCAAGGAACGGCTTAGGCCCTGGCCTGTGTTCATGACTAGTGGTTCAGCTTCACACAACGATCTAAGCCCTCCTCCTCCCCTCCCTCTAGAAAATTTAAGAGAGAGTTCAGCTGTCATCAAAAACACAGCAAACAATTCTGCCTTCTAAAGACATGGCATCACAAATCCCCAAGGAGAGTCCAAGGGTGTTGGTGGTTGCGATGCCTGACCTTCCCAGCACTGTACGGGAAGAGGTGGCTCCTTCCACCATTTACAGCACGCCCTCTACATATGCTGGAAAGATCACCCACAGTGCAGTTCCAGATTTGGATAATGAAGGTGTCAATGTTGTACACCAGGAGGAGGATATTGATGTAGCTGGCGCCGAGGAGGAAGTTGACGAGGAGGATGCTGATGTGGTTTGCTTAAATGAAGCACCAGGGGGGGAAACAGTTGTTGTCCATGGGATGAAAAAGCCCATCGTCATGCCTGGGCAGAAGATCAATAAATCCACCTCTTAGGTCTGGAATTATTTCTATCCCAATCCAGACAACAAATGTATTGCCATATGTAGCTTATGTAAAGCTGCAATAAGCAGGGGTAAGGATCTTGGCCACCTAGGGACATCCTCCTTTATACGTCACCTAAAGACCCTTCATAATTCTGTGTTTAGTTCAGGAACTGTGGCTAGGACCGTCAGCAGTCCAGGGACACCTAAATCCCTTGGTCCTGTTGTATCCACACCAGTAACACCTTCTTGGTCAATTTCCTCCTCGATCCGGATCAGAGGTAGTCCTGCAGGCTATGTCACCGGCATGACTGAGTCCTCTTCAATCGGGGATTCTTCCGGAGGATCCTGCAGCGCTACGCCTACTACTGCCGCTGCTGTTTTTTGCTGCTGGGAGTCGGTCATCTTCCCAGAGGGGAAGTCGTAAGACCGCTACGTCTTTCACTAAGCAATTGACCGTACAACAGTCGTTTGCCATGAGGACGAAGTACGACAGCAGTCATCCTATGGCAAAGCGGATAATTGCGGCCTTGACAGCTATGTTGGTGTTAGACGTGCGTCCGTTGTCCGCCATCAGTGGAGTGGGATTTAGACGGTTGATGGAGGTATTGTGTCCCCGGTACCAAACCCCGTCTAGATTCCACTTCACTAGGCAGGCGATACCCGGGATGTACTGAGAAGTACAAAAAAGTGTCCTCTGTGCTCTGAAAAATGCGGTTGTACCCACTGTCCACTTAACCACGGACATGTGGACAAGTGGTTCAGGGAAAAACTAAGGACTATATGACTGTGACAGCCCACTGGGTAGATGCATCGCCTTCCGCAGCAACAGCAGCAGCAGCATCGGTAACAGCATCTCCAAAATGCCTGCTCGTTCCAAGGCAGGCAACATTGTGTATCACCGGTTTCAGTAAGAGGCACAACGCCGACAACCTCTTAGAGAAACTGAGGGAAATAATCTCGCAGTGGCTTACCCCACTTAGACTCTCCTGGGGATTTGTGGTGTCGGACAACGCCAGTAACATTGTGCGGGCATTACATATGGGCAATTTCCAGCACGTGCCATGTTTTGACCACACAATAAATTTGGTGATGCAGCATTATCTTAAAAGTGACAGGGGTGTGCAGGATATGCTTGCGGTGGCCTGCAAAATTGCGGGACACTTTCGCCATTCTGCCAGTGCCTACCGAAGACTGGAGCACCATCAAAAACACCTGAACCTGCCCTGCCATCACCTTTAAACAAGAGGTTGTGATGCGCTGGAACTCCACCCTCTATATGCTGTAGAGGATGGAAGAGCAGCAAAAGGCCATTCAAGCCTACACAGCCACCTACGACATAGGCAAAGGAGTGGGGATGCGCCTGAGTCAAGCGCAGTGGAGACTGATTTCCGTGTTGTGCAAGGTTCTCCAGCCGTTTGAACTTGCCACACGAGAAGTCAGTTCCGACACTGCCAGCTTGAGTCAGGTGATTCCCCTGATCAGGCTTTTGCAGAAGCAGCTGGATAAAGTGAGGGAGGAGCTGGTAAAGCATTGCGATTCCACAAAGCATGTAGCTCTTGTGGATGAAGCCCTTCGTACGCTTTGCCAGGATCCGAGGGTGGTCAGTCTTTTAAAGTCAGAGTAATACATTCTGGCCACCGTGCTCGATCCTCGGTTTAAAGCGTATGTTGTGTCTCTGTTTCCGGCGGACACAAGTCTACAGTGGTGCAAAGAACTGCTGATCAGGAGATTGTCATCTGAAGAGGACCGTCACATGGCAACAGCTCCTCCTTCATTTTCTTCCACACCTGTGGCTGCGAGGAAACAGCTGAGATTTCCTAAACGACCCCACTGGCGGGGATGCAGAGCAGGCAGGAGCGAATTTAAACATCTGGTCCGGACTGAAGGACCTGCCAACGATTACTGACATGTCTACTGTCGCTGCATTGGATGCTGTCACCATTGAAAAAATGGTGGAGGATTACTTTGGTGACAGCATCCAAGTAGACATATCAGACAGTCCTTACTTGTACTGGCAGGAAAAAAAGGCAGTTTGGAAGCCCCTGTACAAACTGGCTCTATTTTACCTGAGTTGTCCCCCCTCCAGTGTGTACTCAGAAAGAGTTTTTAGTGCAGTGGGGAACCTGGTCAGTGAGCGGCGAAGGAGGTTGCTTCCGCAAAATGTGGAGAAGATGATGTTCATCAAAATGAATTATCAATTCTTCAATAAAGACCAGCAATGGCCTCCAGAGAATACAGAGGGACCTGTGATTGTGGAGTCCAGCGGGGACGAATTGATAATGTGTGAGGATGAGGAAGTACACACTGAAGGGGGCGAGGAATCAGAGGATGAGGATGAGGACGACATCTTGCCTCAGTAGAGCCAGTTCACTTTGTACAGGGAGAGATGAATTGCTTTTTTTGTGTGGGGGCCCAAACAAACCAATCATTTCAGCCACAGTAGTTTGGTAGGCCCTGTCGCTGAAATGATTGGTTTGTTAAAGTGTGCATGTCCTTTTTCCGCAACATAAGGGTGGGTGGGAGGGCCCAAGGACAATTCCATCTTGCACCTCTTTTTTTTCTTTGCCAGCTCGTTCTGTGGGGGTCCAAACGAACCAATCATTTCAGCCACAGTTTTGTAGGCCCTGTCGCTGAAATGATTGGTTTGTTAAAGTGCGCATGTCCTATTTCCCCAACATAAGGGTGGGTGGGAGGGACCAAGGACAATTCCATCTTGTGCCCCCTTTTTTGGCATTATGTGCTCTTTGGGGCCTAGTTTATCAAACTGCCATCCTGTCTGCCACTGCAGTGCCACTCCTAGATGGGCCACGTGTTTGTGCCGCCCACTTGTATCGCTTAGCTTAGTCATCCAGCTACCTCGGTGCAACCTTTTGGCCTAAAAACAATATTGTGAGGTGTGAGGTGTTCAGAATAGACTGAAAATGAGTGGAAATTAATGTTATTGAGGTTAATAATAGTGTAGGAGTGAAAAAAAAAAAAAAAATCTAGATTTTAGCAGTTTTTATGCTTTTTAAAAAAAAAAAATCAGAACCCAAAACCAAAAACCTTGAGGGGGGTGTTTTGGCAAAACCCATTAGAACCCAAAACCTGAAGGTAATCAGAACCCAAAACGCGAAAAGTGGCCGGTGCACATCCCTAGTTCACACATGGGAAAGCATCTGTTCAAAATATGCAATATGCAATCCATACAGTTAAATCCTAAAACTAGTATGACTAAAAATAATATATCAAATAAAATTGCTAACAATTTCAGCACTGTAGTTTTAAATATTACTTAAAAAATCTTATACTTCGGTAGTAGTCATTCTTCCGGCAACACTAATGCCGACACAAGTTATAGCGACGTCACAATTCCAATGACTATGGATGCAACAAGAAGTAAATCTAGACTTACTATATAAAATACTTTGTCCATTAGAAGTGATGTCATTATGACAGCAGACATTTTAAACAGTTGCAATTTACATGTGCCACCCATACAGCCTGTGGACAATGTGGTATGTCTATTATATAGTAAGTCTACATTTACTACCTGTCGCTTTCATCAGAATTGTCACATCGCTATAACTTCTGTTGGCATTAGTGTTGCAGAAAAAATCTACCCCAACCCTATACTTTATATCTCTTACCGATTTTTTTAACAAATACAATATTACCTCTCTGGGAGAAAGTCAGCCAACATGTTGCTCCTCTGCAATTTGGTAGAGGTCTGAATCTGGCATCATGTGCACGACCAGGCCAGCAAATATAAACATCTGTGAAACTAAAAAGAATACCTTATAGTATACATATATAACAGTAGGCGAGATTCATTATGTATTATCTATTTTTTAACCAAAACATCAAGAATATATGATGCATCGCTATAGCCGTAGAATAATTGAATGCCAGCATTTTGGTAGTAGTAGTCTGCCAGGCTGTTTATGGGGGCGATAATTGGGATGTGTGTCCCATCTATGGCTCCAGCACACTGTGGATATCAATGCTGCTTGAAACCTTTAATGGTGTCATCTATGCGCTGTCCATGTGGCATGCATGTGAGACGGTGGTACAGGGTTTTCACCAATGCTGAAGTCTCTTTGTGAACTAGAGTGCAAACAGTGGATATCCCTACACTGGACAAACAAGAAATTGTGTGGCATTCTCCCGGGGTTGCATACCACCACAACACAATGGCTAGTCTCCTACTTGGTTCAATGGTTTTTCTGTAGTTTGTTGTTTGTTTTGCTAGAGCTGGGGTGATGTGTTCTAACAAATAATTAAATGTTACACGTGACATGCGAAAGTGTGCCATGCACTGCTCCTCATCAAAACCTTTCACAGTAGGCCAGAAGGCTTGTCCATAACGTCGTTCTTTGACCCATATTATTCTGTTTGTCGCAGTGCTGAATTTTAGTATGGTGTCAACATAAAGGCTCTCCTCTTTAAGTATTGGCGTTGAGTATTAGCCTTCTCAGCCAAAAATTCCAGCCTTCTCCTGCGGAAATAACACTGGGTCAGATTACAGACTGTAACCAGCTCCATTAATCTGTCTTTTGCATCCATAAACAGAAGGAATCTACAATAATACAGGAACTACAGACTGCACAGTAGCTGCTGATATCTCTCGTCGGCCATGATTACAGCAATGCAGTCACTGCCCACTTTTTATGACTCATCTATAACAGCCTGCAATGTCATCTATAACAGCCTGCTATATCATCTATAAGAGCCTGCTATGTCATCTATAACAGCCTGCAATGTCATCTATAACAGCCTGCTATATCATCTATAAGAGCCTGCTATGTCATCTATAACAGCCTGCAATGTCATCTATAACAGCCTGCTATACAATCTATAAGAGCCTGCTATGTCATCTATAACAGCCTGCTATGTCATCTATAACAGCCTGCAATGTCATCTATAACAGCCTGCTATACAATCTATAAGAGCCTGCTATGTCATCTATAACAGCCTGCTATGTCATCTATAACAGCCTGCTACTTCACCTATAACAGCCTGCTACGTCATCTATAAGAGCCTGCTATGTCATCTATAACAGCCTGCTACGTCATCTATAACAGCCTGCTACGTCATCTATAACAGCCTGCTATGTCATCTATAACAGCCTGCTACGTCATCTATAACAGCCTGCTACGTCATCTATAACAGCCTGCTACATCATCTATAACAGCCTGCTACTTCACCTATAACAGCCTGCTACGTCATCTATAAGAGCCTGCTACGTCACCTATAACAGCCTGCTACGTCATCTATAAGAGCCTGCTATGTCATCTATAACAGCCTGCTACGTCATCTATAACAGCCTGCTATGTCATCTATAAGAGCCTGCTATGTCATCTATAACAGCCTGCTACGTCATCTATAACAGCCTGCTATGTCATCTATAAGAGCCTGCTATGTCATCTATAACAGCCTGCTATGTCATCTATAACAGCCTGCAATGTCATCTATAACAGCCTGCTACATCATCTATAAGAGCCTGCTACGTCATCTATAACAGCCTGCTACGTCATCTATAACAGCCTGCTACGTCATCTATAACAGCCTGCTACGTCATCTATAACAGCCTGCTACGTCATCTATAACAGCCTGCTACGTCATCTATAACAGCCTGCTACGTCATCTATAACAGCCTGCTACTTCACCTATAACAGCCTGCTACGTCATCTATAAGAGCCTGCTACGTCATCTATAACAGCCTGCTACGTCATCTATAACAGCCTGCTACGTCACCTATAACAGCCTGCTACGTCATCTATAACAGCCTGCTACTTCACCTATAACAGCCTGCTACGTCATCTATAAGAGCCTGCTATGTCATCTATATGAGCCTCTGCTGTCCCCTTTTAATGACTCTGCTTATCAAGACAGGGCAGACATGAGTCCAGTGTCAAAGTGTGGTGTTTTGGTTTCCACACGGGTTGAAGCTGGGGTCATTATCCCATGTCTTACTCGAGATTTTGGTGAGAAAGGGGTATTAGTGAAGCTCCCACTGAGATCTTATTGAGTAACCATAAAATACATAAAGTAATTAACTGCTTCTGAGCAATATTCCTGTATCCAAAACAAGAAAACTAAGAATAGCTGCACATTTTGCTATGGTAATTAAATCTAGTATATTAATGTGCTCTAGGATTAACAGGAAACCTTACAAAATATAAGTAGAACTTGATTAGACTACAGCCTGAGAGTTATGACCTTGCTCTGAACTTCATTCTTTGAAGGAAAGTTATATGTTTACTTTTTGATTGAGAACAGGCTGTTATCAAAGTAAGTCAGGAAAATAAACAGGGAAAACACTTATCTAAAAAAAAAACTTCTAGTGTTCAGTGGGTGTGGCCGCTGTCGTCACTTTGATTGAACAGTCTGTCCAAAACGTCTTAATGTCTCTGTTCAGAATGTACTGATGTGAACCTACTATTGTTTATATAAAGAGAAAATAGAACATTTGACCATATACGCACTTAGAATTTCATTAACTGGGATAAAGGGTAGTTAGTGTAATTGTGTGTAAATGTTTAAATAAAGAGTGGTATCGAGTTAGTTGTAAGATAAATGTGAGGGTAAAATAATACAGACATGCAAAAAACAACAGTGAATAAAATAATTAATAATTATTTCTTTAAAATAATAATAATAACAACAATAATAATAATAAATTAATACCTACCTGTTTTGAACATTTTTAAAACATTTAAAGGCAATAAGGCCTCGTTTTCTGTCAGACTACAAATAAATTAAACATGGCATAGTGTAGGCAGGCATCTGGTAAAGCTCCGTACATATACACATAGGGTCTGATTCATCTTCAGACGTACTTTTATTTGCATAGCGTATTTTGCGCGAATAAGCACTGTAATTCATGTCTGAATGTAAATGACATGGCTGCCTACGATGTGACAGGTACATGGGATAGGGAAGGGGTGAAATAATATCATACTTGCCTACTGTTGAAGGCAGCTGTCCGGGAGGGGATCAGTCAAGGGGGCGTGGTCACGAGTGGTGCACTGTTAGCCCCCTCCCCTTGAAATCTTAGACAATTTCGGCCAATCGCAGCAGGGGGTGGGGCCACAATGCCTCATTTAGCCCCGCCCCCACCCTCTTCAACAACAGAAATGGCTGCATCCAGACAAAAATTCGGGAGTCTCCTGGACATTCCCGGGAGAGTAGGCAACTATGAATAATATAGGTCATGTACTCTAAGCAGGGCTGTAACTAGGGCTGTGCGATAGGGGTGACCACCCACGGCGCAATGCTGAAGGGGGGGCGCAATTTATGAATGTTTTAGGTTCATTTGATTAAAATTGAGGGCTAAGGGCGGCAGAATTTGTCTTTCTCACCCCGGGCGCTAGAATTCTAAGTTACGGCTCTGACTGTAAGGGCGTGCTGAGGGCATTCCAACAGAGGTACAGCCGATTCAATTGCTGGTTTTTCCGTAAGTGCACTTGGGGGTATATTTACTAAACTGTGTGTTTGTAAAAGTGGAGATGTTGCCTATAGCAACCAATCAGATTCTAGCTGTCATTTTGTAGAATTTACTAAATAAGTGATAACTAGAATCTGATTGTTTACTATAGGCAACATCTCCACTTTTTCAAACCCACAGTTTAGTAAACATTCCCCTTTGTTTCACCCACTTCAGGGCAGATATAAATTCCTATTGATAGTGATGACTTAGTCTTTGAATTAAAAATTATATGTATATGTGCCACTAGCTAGCACAGAGCAGTTGTATGCAACTAAGATATACTATTAAAACAGATTATATGTACAGTGCGCATTGAAAGCATCTTTATTTATGTAAATATTGTAAAGAAAATTATATATAAGAAGTAACTTGAAAATAAATATATACATGATTATACTGGGAAGTGTTTTTATTTTATTTGATGATCACATAAAAGTTCTATGTGTTCTAATGTGACTTTTATTGTAAAAATCCATGTACATATACTGCAGTGTGTTCTGTGTGTCTCTGATAGGCAAGTACCGTTTAGAAAGAGCATACTTATACCCAGATTGTAATCGAAACATATCTATAGATACGCTTAGATCTGAATACGGTCAGAACTACACACAAGTTCTATCCTATTTTTAAAAACACAAGTTACGTGCAAGTTGCATTCGGACATGAATCAGACCCATAGTGTAGGTTGGAATATACCATATAAAATGCAGACAAATGTACACACATGATGAGATCAAAGTGTTGGAGGAGGAAGCACGAATAGATAAAAGGTGGTGACTAACTGCTCTTACTGATGGGAGAGGCGAGGAGCCCTTGCAGGTATTTAACATAGTAATCAGCCACAGGCTGTGCAGTTTTTGTGTTTGGTAATGTGCCAAGAATTCCAAGCCTAGATTAAGTCCTGTTTGTTGTGTGTTAGATGTTATTCTGAGTTTAACTTCCCAGACTTTTCTTTCACTCTCTGTTAAGAAATTGCCCTTTGTTGTGTGTCGTGTGCACATGAAATTTAAATTCCTGGAGGACTTAAGTAATTGTTCTTTTACACATTATCCTGTACCATGTAATCTAATGCTTTCCTATTCATTTCAACAACTCAGTTTTTCATTACGTACAAGAAATGTTAATTGAATGTTCTGGTTTTGGAAGCTAGATATCCTAGAGAACATTACAGACGTATATCTAGAGCACACAGTACATAGGAAATATTGCATAGACACTGTGACTGCAAGTGTCAGAATTTTCCATAGAACTCAGTGTTTTTCTGACCTGTCCTCAAGCCTCACCAAGCAGGAGTGTTTCTGAGGATCAATAGGTCAGGCACCTGAATCAATGCAGGGTGAACACTGCAGGTGCTATTGCTTTTTCATCTCCATTGACCTCATACCATACAAATACAGGCAAATGTAATGCCTGATAACAGCATTTCACACAGTAAAGGTCATTTTAGAAAAGGCAAAACATCCACCGCAAGGTTTAAATTCAGCATTGGACCCACCATGCTCTGTGATTTGTTTTTGTGTGCTAAGCTTTTGACTTTGATGCCACATTTACAGTTTTGCTTTCTGTTAATGTCGCCACCTCTCCACATACTTCTATTTTATGGCGGTATCTCTGGGGAGCAAAGAGTATGTGCGCACCATGAAGTGTGCTGGGCATACCACTAATTCAAACCGATTGCATTTTGTGATATGCATCCTGCTCCGAGGACCCTGGCAGCTGGGGAGCTTGACAAGGAGCAGTACATCTGTCATACCTTAACGCAGGTGTCCTATGGTGAGCTCAGGGAGAAGAGGAACCTCCCCTGGAGCAGAAGGGTTAAAGCTTTGTATTCTTGTGGGAGTGATGTGTTCTGCCAAAATTACATAGTGCTCCATGAGAATACTGCCCTCTTGTAAGGCTTCTTTACCTTACCAAAGGGAAGTGCTAGCAGTGACACAGCACCAATAGGTCTAACACAGGCAAGGGAGCAGACAAGAAATAGGGGTGACAGGAGAGTGAAAACATGGTACTTGTCAACAGATATATGTACTGATGCAGACATAAAAAAAATCTAAAAGCAAAGGTCCTACAGCATTCAATCACTACTAAATATGAACATGATTGTTCTTCTCTACCCACCCATTCAGGAGATCTGGAGCTCTAAAGGACTGCAGCATCTACTAAATGGGAAGAGACAGGTAGGCTTCAGTTCCATGTAAGGATACTAAACAATACAGAATGTAAAGTATAGGAGTTGCTTCTTGTAGGAGGACAAGTTTGTGCAGTGTTCAGTACAAAACATGTCAGTCTTTATTAATTTATTTATGTATTTGTACTAACATATTTTCCTATAGATGAACAAATGGAATGCAATGCAATATTTATATATTTTTAATTGGTTGAGTGCAGTAGGATTTTTTCCTTTTGTATGTCTTCAGATTCATCCTCGTATGCACCCCACTTTACATTTAATTAATTTAATGAAAGCTGTATGATGGAGCAACATCATTTTTTATATAGGTGGCAGACATAAGACAAACAGATGGAGGTAGGCAAAAAGGGTAATAATGAGAAATACCAGGACAGAATTTCTTATTAAGTATGATAGGCCCATGCCATACCTCTCAAATGTCCTGATTTCTGCAAGACATTCCCGATTCGCGGACCCTGAACAGGGTAGGCTTGCTGTAAAGTGGCCGTGGCTTTGTTGAAAAGTGGCCCTGGATTAGGGTGTTTTGAAATTGGGATGTATCTCGCATGGATTAGAGGTGAGGCTTATTTTGTACTGGTTTTGTCTGGATAAATGTTGCATAATCTGCAGGACCTGAGAGGCAGGTCATGTTTCCTTCTGTTCCACTTCCAACCTTTTACAGTCTTAGGACACTGATACAGCAAAGGCAGCTTTTATTATTTAATTGCAGCACCTCCTTGTCAGAACTGGACTCGGAAGCAGATATGGAGGGGTGTCATATGGTGTTCTGCACTGTGCTCTATAAAAGAGATCAGAGTTTATTGAAGCTATCTCTCTGAACAGAGCGCAGGCAGACCTGCATCTGGTGATTTCCCTTCACTGTTTGGCAAAGAGTCCTTCATTAACACCAGGCCTACAGAACCAGCCTTCGCTATATCAAAACAGCAATAGTTGTCAGTGAGGGACTCATCAAATATGAAGGAGCACATGCAAGATGCTATACTGTAACCAGAGCCTTAACTTAAACTTTGAATTCAAATTTTATTCAAATGAGCCTAAAATATTCATAAACTGTGACCCCTCCCTTCTGCATTGCACCCTGGGCGGTCTCTCCTATCGCATAGCCCTAGTTACAGCCATAACTATACTGAACACCATTTGGATAGATCACCATTGTTTACGCTGATCTCCACCTGCCCCTTCATATTTGGTATAGAATCTCTAAATGTCAAGCATGTAGCATGAAATAAGGCTCTGCATATTAGCATGGGCACCAGAAGAGGCTTGACATATTGAACTAGGGGCACCATTTAAAGTTATGCATATTAGATTGACCACCAGAAGTGGTTCTACATATTAGACTGGGTACTAAATAAGGCTCTGTATATTAAACTGATCACCAGGTAAAACTCAGATTCTTAGAGTGGACACCAGGTAAGGCTTTGTATATTAGACTGATCACCAGGTAAAACTCTGACTCTTAGAGTGGACACCAGGTAAGGCTCTGTATATTAGACTGATCACCAGGTAAAACTCTGACTCTTAGAGTGGACACCAGGTAAGGCTCTGTATATTAGACTGATCACCAGATCTGGCTCTTAGCTTTTGGACAAAACCTGTAGAGTGCTGCTTATACTAGAAGTGTCTCTGGTGCCTGCCCTGCTAATAATCTGCTGGTTAATGGATTAAGGATTGTATAATATTTTAAGTGTTTATAATAGCTCTTATAGGCTTTTAATCTGCCTTATGATAGGCTGTATTTTTAGTAGGCCTATTTTCTCTATGTTATTAGCTTTTAACTGGTTATATTATTAATTTTAGAGACTAAAAGAATTTAGAGTTTTTATATAATTGTCTATTTGTGAACCTTTATATCCTCACCATCTTTATTTTTATTACCCCCTTAATATCCCCTTATGTCAGTTTAAGGGGTTGTGGTCAATTCATAGGTGGGGTTTAGGACACAAAAGGTTTTTTGTGTACAGTGAGGCACATCTGGCGCTGGGGCATAGAGGAGGCACATGATGCACTGCAGGACCAGATGCTGGGATGAGTAAATGCTATGGACAAACAAGCTAATCTGTGTGTGATTTATGTGTGTGGTATTTATGTGTATGATGATTGTTTATTATGTGTGGGACTTTTGAAGGTTGAACCATACAAGTGGTTGATCAGGGTCTTCAGTTGTGTCAACAATGGCATACCGCATTACTTCCTCACATGGATCTCTGCTTCAGCCAGCCACCTGAAGTTGTGACCGGCAGTGGGTGAGGTGGTGCTAAGTGATATGCTACTTGTAGTCTAGCGGCAATCTACTTGATCACTGATGGATCACCTGTAATGTTTAATAGCCAGTCTGTGTCTGACTACTGTTGATTTCTGGAGTTATCCCGTTACTTTCATTGTGACATTGCGGAAGGAGAAAAGACATTTAAACTAGAGATCAGCAAACATTTTGAATAACGTTCCTTGGAATAATCTCTTCATTCAGCACTGATGCACAGAATTGTGCATGCTTCTCCTGAGTATTCCATGTGAATTATCCTACTCCTACCTAGTCTATGGCACAGAACAGAATCGATTGACACTGTGGCTGTGCCAGCTCTATTTACACACTATAAATTCCTCAAAATGCAAAACTCAGAATTTACAAATACATGTGTGGAATGGGGAAGCAAAAGCGGAATTTGAATATTGCATCACCAGAAAGACACAAAACAGCCTGTTCCACCACTACTTATCTATTATGAGCTATCAATGACTGATAGCTGAAGCAGTCAACAATTAGAGGCCCACAAGGCACAGCTCCCATGCCTATTGCTTACCGTCAAAGTCTATTGTGTTATTTATCAATGGACAAAAAGCTGGTGCTTTCACTAACAAGGTTTTATTCCGCTTCATTATATAAAGGGCCGGCATTTGGGGATTGCCACAGTACAGGAGGCTGAACTTAACAGATTTGGTGGTCCCAGTAGCACTAGAGGACCACTGGTATTATAGTAATTTAAAAAAAACCAGTAATTAAAAAAATTGCAGAGGCTTGGCTTCCCCTTTAAGCATTGCAGCATCATTATATCCATGATGTATAAAGCTCTGCTTTCAGAGGAGAGGAACTGATACCTGGCTTGCATTAAGGTAAGTAAACTTCTGGGAAGAGGGGGAGAAGGAGAGAGTGGAGACAACCGTGGGGGGAAGCGATAGAGAACTAAAGAAGGGAGAGAGGTGAGAGATCCAGAGAGGGGGAGAGGAGAGAGAACCAGAAAATGGTGGGACTAAGAGAGAGAAGGAGTGTACTAACATACTAATCTATACAATTTTGCACAGCCTGGGCCTGACCCTTTATATATAGGGTTTTGTTGCTGGCAGTAGGACTTCCACATACTTTTAATTTGCTTTGCCTATTTTTTAAGAATCACAGTGGCATATTTTAAGGATGGCGTTATGGTTTTCTAGTCTGAAAAAATAACTTAACATTAAAATAATTTAATACTTGAATAAATCAATTATTATTTTCATAATGGATCTTTTTAAATTGGGGCTTTTGCCTCTAATATTTTCTGGGGGTGGATGTCAAAAAGGTAGTTATAATTAGAGATGGTCACTGACCCCCATGTTTTGGTTTTGTATTCGGTTTTGGATCTGGATTACCTTCGAGTTTTGGTTTTGGTTTTGGTTTTTCAAAACCGCCCTTGCGTGTTTTGGTTTTGGTTTTGGTTTAGTTTGGTTTTGTTTTGCTATTTTCGAAACAAATACCATTTTTTTGGTCTAAAATAACCTAATTTAGTGCTCCACCAGTTTCTTAGATAAGTGAGGTAATTCTAAAGCTAATAAATTATGAAAAAAACTGTTTAATCCCTAGTAGGCCGACCCTTAATTCGAGCACTTGTCTTCAAATTATACAGACAAACCTGGTTGTCTACCTTCTCCATCTTTGATTATTGGTAATGTAGCCATCGTCTTTGGGTGTATATTACACCCTACACTTGTAGTTGAATATTAAAAAAAGCAGCCTGCACAGACTGTGGAACTAGAAAGTAAAATTAAATGGACCACGGTAGTTTGGTGGCTATCTATGCCCCCCCTCCCCCCACCCTCCACTTGTAGTTGAATATAAAAAAAAGCAGCCTGCACAGACTGTGGAACTAGAAATTCGAATATACAAAGAAATGGACAAAAGCAGTTTGGTATCTGTCTGCATCAGACCCCCCCCATCCACTTGTAATAAAATAGAAAAAAAAAGCAGCCTGCATAGGCTGTAGAACTAAAAATTCGAATATACAAAGAAATGGACAAAGGCAGTTTGGTATCTGTCTGCATCAGATCCCCTCTCCACTAGGAGTAAAATAGAAAACTATTCAGCAGTTATATAGTCTAGAATATAAATAGAAATTGAGAAAGGCAATTTGGTATCTGTCTACATCATAATCATCAACATCCTCATTAGCGCCCTTGTCACCTCCACAAATCTCCCCCTCATCTTCTTCTATTTCCAAAGTGTCATCCTCAATTTGTGTATCACCGGCTACACTCGGGCTGTTCAGGTACACATCAGCAGAACTGCTGAAAGGGCCCTTATTCATGGGTACACTAACAGAATGCTCACGATTAGACTTACCACTGTTGGATGGACTCTCCACAGGGATTGGTGTCATTTATGAATCAGCGCAAACATTATCCTCTAATGCCTTACTGTTATCTTGCAGCTCGGCTTTGACGCGTAACAGTAGTTGTGCACCAATTGTAGGCTCGGTAACTTTTTGGGATCTGCCACTAATATCCAAAGGTGAAGGCCTCATTCTCTCTTTGCCACTGCGTGTGTAGAATGGCATGTTGGCAATTTTTTTTTTATCAGCACTTAACTTTTGCTCAGTAACACTTCTTTTTCGCTTCAACACAGTAAATTCTTTTTTTTTATTTTGTTTTTTGGACTGATTTCGAAACACTGTGTAGTTTGACATCGCCTTGCCCAGATGACGTACTGGGAACACTAACATCAGGACTGGTGACAGAACCTGGTTGCTCATTCTGCTTATATGTGGACTGCTTTGAATCCATTCTCAGCCCAAAGCACTTGTAGTGCTAAAAATTATTTGGTAAGATACTGCTGACAGATAGTAATTTTGACAGCCAGAAATATTTATGCACAATTAGGGGGGACACCCCAAAAGCACTGGGAAGTGCTAAAAATTAGTTGGCAGATACTGCTGAAAGATAGTAATTTTGACAGCCAGAAATATTTATGCACAATTAGGGGGGACACCCCAAAAGCACTGGGGAGAGCTAAAAATTAGTTGGTAAGATACTGCTGGCAGATAGTAATTTTGACAGCCAGAAATATTTATGCACAATTATGGGGGACACCCCAAAAGCACTGGGGAGTGCTAAAAATTAGTTGGCAGATACTGCTGAAAGATAGTAATTTTGACAGCCAGAAATATTTATGCACAATTAGGGGGGACACCCCAAAAGCACTAGGGAGTGCTAAAAATTAGTTGGTAGATACTGCTGAAAGATAGTAATTTTTACAGCCAGAAATATTTATGCACAATTAGGGGGGACACCCCAAAAGCACTGGGGAGTGCCAAATATTGAAAAGAAAAAAACCTCTATCCTCCTCTCTTCTCTAGCGATTTTTGTTGCAACAATTGGAATCAGAATATTGGATTCTCTGTCCCTGCTCTAATCAGCCTGTGACTACACCCTGCTCTGTCCCTCTGTCAAATGGCGATGGATTGCTGTGGAGGCAGGTATTTATAATCTTGAAGTATCGCGAGAACCGAGCCCCGAGCTCAGACAACGTCACAATGACGTTCGGCCTCGATTTGGATTCGGAGCGGGCGGGCTACTCAGCTCGGTACACGGATACCCAAAGTTCGGGTGGGTTAGGTTCTCGGGGAACCGGAACCGCCCATCTTTAGTTATAATATAACCTATATATTACAATCAGTGGTTGAGGTGGGGGTGTATATGATGGTATACCATACCACCACTCTCCTACTGCCTTCATTGTATACTTATCAATTTCCATTCACTTACATGCCTATTACATTTTTATTACCGCCACTTATACATTTCCATACTGTTACTGATAAATTTCCACTTCAACCACTGATACAAACTATATATAACATTTGTTTGTTTTTAAACTTTCATTGATTTGTTTTTTCTAAGTCTTTCCCAGGAAGGGGAGAGAGGCATTGGGGGTGTCAGGCAGACAGTCCATGCATAGGTGGCCACATCACATATGTAACACCCTGGAGGAATGGAGTGACTACAGTGCAGGGATTTACTTCTTTTTCTTCAAAGCTGTCCTTACTCCTCCATCGCTATTTATATTAGGTTGGTATGAGAATAATTGTGGGTGACAGAGGGGCAATGGTACTGGTAGGACATACTCGCTCCCAACTCAATAACCAACAGCAAGTACCTTTAACCTTTTATTTCTGGATCAAAGAGGTTAAGGTGGAAAAGGCAACTTGGAAATAATGCATTCAATATACCTTGGTTAGACAATGCAACTAGCATAGACACTTAAAAAAAACAGGTAAACAATCACTTTGATAAACAGACAGCCTGGCGATCAAACCAAAGACATCCCTCAGCGTAACAGGAATGTGTAAATCTTTATAGTCCTGCATCACCGGTGTGCAATACTCTCACTCAAAGTATGATAAGGTTTCCCACAATATCTCAGTCTTTTACTTGAAATTAAGGTAGAAACAGTCAATAATTCTGTTAAGAAATGGATGGAATGAAGCAGTTTCTGTAAATAACTGATTGCTCCTTTATCAGCACAATAGTTGCACAGATTAATACTCTTTATCTGTCGGCAATAATGTTGTAACATAGTAGTCTCTCGATAGTACAAATTACATTCCAGGGCTGGCTGGAATCTGTAGTTCCCCAGAACTGAACTGTATTCAATAGTCACAAGAGTCTTTGTGTCATAAAGGTATACTTTCCCTTTAATACCATTTGCAACGTCACCAATAAAGATATTAAAAAGCAGCAGTCCAAGTACGGATCCCTGGGGTACCCCACTGGTAACCTTTCCCTCCAGTGAATGAACTCCATTGAGCACATCTCTCTGCTATCCTGCAACCATATATTCAAACATATATTCCAACTGAAGCTGATATTCATTGTATTCATTGTATTGTCTTAGGATGACGATAACAGCCCAATTGTATTAATATTTTCACATTTGTTTTACATTTTTATACTCATCAGTCTGCACAGATGGTGGTCTCCTATATTATCATGGGCAGCTGAGGTTTGCATTGTTAACAAAACATGCCAGATGTAGTTCCTTCTTGCCCATAGACATGACCAACCTTCCAAATTCTTTTTCACTTGGGGTCCCTGTCTACAAAGTCCCTTTGATCGCCCATTGACATATTTACTCACTAGAACAATGATCAACAGTTATATATAAATATTAAATATGACTTAATTTTGGAAGATATATTTTTTTATTGCATTTATATTTTGCTCACTGTAAATGCTCATATCCTGCTTTATGTATTGTATTGTGTATTGCGCCTATTTAATATTTTTTTTTAAAAAGTGTTTAAAAAAATATATGCATAAAACATTTCTAAAGCATAAAACTGATCTACAACAATAACTATACAAGTGGCACTACATAACATAATCAAGAACCCTTGCATGGCTTGGGGTCTACTATTTAATCATAGCCCTACATATAAGTCAGCATCACTGTTATTAACACAAAGTGGTTTTACTGAGTTAGTAACATATGCCAAGTTGCCAACACACAGCCCTCCTCACTTGCAATGTCACAATTTCAGTTAGAGTCACATTGACAATAACTGTAATAAACATACAAATGTATTATAAAACACATGAAGTACTTTCTTGGCATGTAATTATGTAAATATTCCCAAAGCTCTATGAGTCATTTTAGAAGCGTGCAATAAATTTTAATGGCCGTATGTTGCTTTCAAATTACCATGTTATGCTACAGCAAACATTAGAAACATATATAACAAAAGAAAACAGTGCTGCCCTTTAATGAATATAGTTGTGTTCTGCTGCCTAAAGGGGTGGGTAGTTATCCATGTCTACCGCAATTTGCAATATAAAAAAGATAATATTTTTCCCTTGGTGCAATAGAAAGAATGCCTGTTGTAGTGAATATATTTCCACTAATAAAGTATATTACATTTAATGTCCGTATCAGTAAAGAAAAAATAAGTAAAAAACACTTCATAAGCAGATTATTTGATCTATTGTGTTGTCCTGCTTCATAACTGCTTGTAAAACATCAAGGGGTAGATTTACTAAACTGCAGGTTTGAAAAAGTGGAGATGTTGCCTATAGCAACCAGTCAAATTCTAGTTATTATTTATTTAGTGCATTCTACAAAGTGACAGCTAGAATCTGATTGGTTGCTATAGGCAACATTCCCACTTTTTCAAACCTGCAGTTTAGTAAATATACCCCCAAATGTTGCAATGGGTAACCAAGGAAAACCATTTCTTATTATAATACTTGTGTCCATGTATCAACAGTTCCAGCAATATTAAACATACAAACATTAGTCAACGGGCCTGATTCATTAAGGAAAGTTAAGTAAGAGTAAATAAGGCAAAACCAAGTTGCACTGGACGAGGAGGTAAATTTAAAATGTGATGATAGTTTTATATTTGGGGTAGGGCATGTCCTAGATCAACTTTAATTTTCAGTGTACAAATAAGATATCAAGTATTTGTGTGCTACATGAAAAAACAGATAATATTTATCTTATGTGCAAAATAATAAACTAATTTGCACCTCTTGCATTTTGTCTAGAAAACTTGAGTAAGAAAACTTACTCAATTTTTTGCTTAACTTTAATTAATGAATCAGGTACATGGACATTACATGTTCTATACTTCATTAGTGGAAATACATTGTTGAATACACAATGTATTTGCATTCTATTGGGCCAGGGGAAAACCATTAGGAACTGATTTACATTCACGGAATAGAAATATTATACTATGATCTAGGTTTCCTCCTAGTTTTGTGTGATCGGTCTGCATTGTTATCACCATACAAAGAGGGATTACAGTTACAGTGGGACAGCCACCAAGGGTGATGTCCACACATTGGCCCTAACCTGTCAAGATTAGGTATTCTCAGAAAATGTTGTGTATTTATTTATTCTAGGCACCACCGGACAGGCATGAGAGTCACAAGACATTGACAATGAAGCTGTCAGTTACGCTGTATGGTTAGCAGGTTTCTACCCAGCTCTCTGATCCAAGGAAGAGTCCTCCAGTGATGACGTGTTGTAATTACTTTGTATCTAAATAACCCAATAAATAAAATAAGTTTCACAAAGCAGATACTGACTGTTATACAGCTACAAATCTATTTGCAGAATTGTTGAATTAAGTTGTGTACCATTAAGTATATCCACACTTATAAAGCTCCAACATCTTTTGCAGATCTTTGTCATCATCATCATCATCATTTATTTATATAGAGCCAGCAAATTCCGTAGCACTTTACAATTGGGAACAAACTGTAATAAAACAATACTGGGTAATACATACATACAGAGAGGTAAGAGGGTCCTGTTTACAAGCTTATAATCTATGGGACAATGTAAGTTTGATACACAAGGGTAAGTCCTACATCATATTGCATATTGGTCCAGCTAGTATGCAAAGGTAAAAAATATTGAGTGGACTCTATGATCAGTCACACAGAAATGTTGGTCAGAGGGTTGTTGTCTTGTGTTAACTGTGTAGAGGGTGGTAATAGGGCAAGATGGTGGTTGAGGAATATTATAAGCTTGTCTGAAGAGGTTGGCTTTCAGAGAACGCATTAAAGGGTTGAAGACTAGAGGTTAGTCTTGTTGCACGAGGGAGGGTATTCCATAAATGGGTGCAGCCCAAAGAAATTCTGTAACCGAGAATGGGAGGAAGTGATGAGAGTGGAAGAGAGGCGCAGATCTTGTGCAGAACAGAGGTATCGAGTTGGGAGATATTTTGAGACAAGTGAGGAGATGTATAGTGGTGCAATTTTGTCTTGTATGGAGAGTTGCTGTACAGAGGAAGAACAATTTGCAAGGAAAATCAATCTAGCAGCTGTGTGCAAAATAGATTATAGGGGTTTGAGTCTGATTTTGTGAAGACCAGTAAGGAGGGAATTGCAATAGTCAATAAGGAAGATGATGAGTGCATGAATTAAAGTTTTTGCAGTTTCTTGTGTGAGATATGTACATATTCTGGTAATGATTTTTAGTTGTAAGCAGCATGATGTAAATATAGAGTTGATGTGGGGAAAAAAGGATAGTTGTGAGTTAAGGATTACACTTAGGCAGCGAGCTTGTAGGGTGGGATTTATAGTCATGTTGTCAACAGAAATATAAATGTCAGGCAGGAAGCTTCAGTTATCAATTTTGTTTTTGAAAGATTGAGTTTGAGTTGGCGAGAGGACATCCAAGATGAAATGGCAGAAAGACAGTCAGTAACATGAGACAAAACAGATGGCGAGAGATCAGGAGATCTTAATTCACTCTTGACAAGCTGTGAAATTAGCTACTATATAATTAACGCAGAAAAGGTGATTTATGAAATGTAAGAGTACAAAATGTGCCAAATTTTCTGCAATTGTACCTCGTGTTATAGGTAAGTGAATAGACTTGCAGCTTAAGTGAAGCTAAACCAAGCAGTAGTTTAGGAGAAAAACTGAAATGTTCAAGTAAATAAAGAGGATAGTCCTAATCTGGTAGCAGGTTGGACTTTGAAGTGATATTTTCAGGTGTGTCAGCAAACCTGCAAAGCCAGATGTAGATTATGGCAGGAAGTGTGTGTGCACCTTGTGCTAGAAGGATATGTAGAACAAAAAGAAGCATTGCACCTTTTGCAGTTCGCATGTAGCTCTTAGATGTATGAAATAGTGGCTTTTTATGTGGTTATAAAATTGCCTTCCATCAACCATGCAACTTTAATACACAAACTGTACTGTAACATCATCATCATCATCATTTATTTATATAGTGCCAACATATTCCATAGCGCTTTACAATTGGGGACAAACACAGTAAAGTAATAAACAGAGTAAAACAGACAAAGAGATGAGAAGGATCTGCTCACATGCTTACAATCTATGGGGCAAGCTAACAATCTATGGGACATAACGCAATAGAACGTTCATTTTTTTATCTATGTTTTGCGTAAAATTGCATCCAATGTGTGGCAGGTTTAAGTTAGTGCCTTTCTCTATAAGAGGCAGATAGGGGAACCTTCACGTGCAAATGTAGCACAGTAATCACACACAAGTTATACATGCCCATTTGTGATGTATCTGATTTGAGCTCATACGTATCTTAAGATATAATCATATTTCCAATGGGGCAGGGACTGATGTGAAGGAGTTCTCTGTACAGCGCTGTGGAATTAGTGGCGCTATTTAAATAAATGGTGATGATGATGATGATGATGATTTTTGCTGCTACTTTCTGGCCACTACCAAGCCTAAATCAGGGTTTTCAGTTTTATCCTAAAATACAACTTAGCTTAGTCTCAGTTATGGTACAAATTACCCAGGAGAGTGAGCGGATTTTGGGTCTCTAAGTCACACACATATTTATAAGCATTGCATACGATTTGTGCAATTCCAAGGATACATTTTTAGAGCTCCCTGCTTTGTAGGAGGGTGCACAGCCATTTGAACGCTGAAAAAATACTTAAATTTTGCATCAGCTGTATAATTTTCCCATCCTATACATTACAAGGGAAGCTTTTTACATTTGTTCCTGAGAACATTGCGGCTGCGCATTTTTACCGTTACTACGGTGAAAATATGCTCTTCTATGGAGCGCAAAGATAAACGAGCGAATATTTCTGTAAAATTATCCGCTGCAAAGCGTCTCAACCAATTGAATCTCAACCATAATGTCACTCAGATAGTGTTTTAATGTCCCCGCCGTGCTTCCACACAGATTACTGGCTGCTGACATGGAGGAGAAGTAGATTGCAGCTTCTTACCTGTGAGGTTGCAAGTTACTACTGTGAGTATGGTGGTTGTCTATGATGTCACAGCCAAGCACCACACTCCCCACTCTGAGGACCAGAGGAAGCCACCGCACCGCTACCTGCTAAGGTGAGAAGCAGCGTTAGTGGGGCTGGGGGTGCAGTGGTGGTGTTTGGTATGAGCTTATGCACGTTTGTTTTGTTACTAATAACCCACATAGCTCAATGACTGTCTAAAATAAAATATTCGGCAGCATTGAAAGTACAGGGGCAGGCAAAATAAGGAATGTCTTTCAGACAGTGTAAATAATGTGAGAAGATTATTCTATGTGCATCTTGGATTTAAAAAAAAAAGGGTCAGTGTCATAGTAGCCCTAAACGGTCCCTTAGGTAATAAGAAACACAGAAAATCTTTCACAATGTAATGGCGTGACTTCACACAACATTTATGTAGCAAATAGTTATAGTAGTTATATTAACAGCCTTGTGTATGGATGATCAAAACAGCAATGCAGATATCTTACCACTATAATAAAATTAGAGATTTTCAATGCATTTCTACCACCTTAACTGTCATATAAAGCAGGGACAGATTACCTACTATTTGTCTTAATTGGTGAACAAAGTACCTATTGTGTTTTCCTCAAGAACAGTGAACTGTGTTAATAAATAACTAAGTTTAGTTGTATTCAGATGGAGTGATCCTATACTGCCACCTAGTGATAGAACATGAGAATACATTATTATTATTATTATTATTATTATTATTATTATTATTACTATGATCCTATTTTCCACATCTCCATTGTAAATTGTCTCCCTTTATTTATGGAATCAGTAAACCAGCATACATCTCATGTTATACATAAACAAGGCAGACAAGTATTTTTTTATTACTATGTAGTAGTTGTATTAATGGTTTGAAATTTGTTTTTGTTTCAGAGTCAATTTTTATTTTTATAAACAATAAGATATCCAGAGCCTGTGTGTTTTTTCTTAAGTATCTGTTAATTCAACGTTATTCAGAATAGTTATGTATTTTGAAAACAATATATTTAGGATGTGTTTTAATAAAGAATATAAGAATGATACCATGAGAGATTACTTTTATTTGAAAAATTTTGCTTGGTATTATCAAACAAGTTTTCCACAATTTAAAAACAAAAGGGAAGTGCAGTCATAAAGGGGAACATATATGAAAACTTGAAAAAAGTGGAGTTGCTCATTAGCAGCCAATCAAATGTTTGCTTTCATTTTCTAAAACATAGAAATATAACAGAATGTGATTGGCTGCTATGATGAACAGCTATTTTTATCTTTGGCACTAGTTTTCCAAAAAGCAATTCTGTTGGGAAGGTCTTTAGTTGATAAATGGGTTGGAAGAGCTCTGAATATCAAGTGGACAAACCCTCTACTGATCATAAGATGACAACCCTTGTAGTGGAGTTTTGTGGGTGGGGTACGGTAAAACGACAATGTGAACCCCGCCAACGTTTTAAATGACATGGGAATAACAGTGGCTATAAGCTCTACAGTAATAAAATGCCTACTTACCATATGTCAGACATGCAGTTTGTCCAGAGCTTGAAATCACTGTGCACTGTCCAATCCGAATACCCTAAACACCTACAGTATAATATGAGGTCATTTAGTATGGATACACTGAAAATACCGGTTTTAAAGTGGCAATATCTGGAGCACAGGCCTGTATAATGGAATAAAGGCGTGTGGTCCCGGTATTGCTGCTATTAGCAAGGTTTGGAGAATGCGAAAAGAAAGGTATGATTGAGAAATGTGTGTATATATATATATATATATAAGTTACCCCGTGCATGATACTCATGCATTCTAGTCAAATCAAGCTACTTAAGGTGTTATAAAGGTTCTTGTCATGCATTTGGGCCTAGCCCAGGCCTCCTCAGGGGAAGAGCGTTACTTCCCGACGCAAGTGCCCTTTTTTAACGTGGTTTTGTCCACATGTCACCACCTCATCATTTTTCTCCATCACCTCATCCTTCATCTTCATCGCCACATCCTTCATCAAGCTACTTAAGGTGTTAAAAACTCCCCACTGTCACCCCCGGCAACCACCAACCATTCCCAACTGTCACTTCTCCTTCAAGAAATATATAGGTCAGTGTATAACTCTGCCCAATAGGTGGCGCTGCAGCTTGTTGTTTTTTTTTTCACGCACGCCACTAGGCATTTATATAGTAGATATATATATATATATATATATATATATATATAGATAGATAGATAGATAGATATAGATATATATATATTAACCCAATGAATAAGCTTCTTGGTGAAACGTAGATCGGGTGAGATGTCCTTCGTAACATCAGAAACCAAGAAGTAGGGAGCCGGGAGAACACCAGACACCACTCACATACTCAGTCAGGCAGTGGTGTAATGTTTTAACATTGAGATCCAATATAGAGATCCAATATATGAATCAACTATATAATGAATATGTTTTGCAATAAGGCAGGATAAACACCAGCAGCATATACAATTATCCTTGGAGAGGGGCTTAAATAATCAGGATATTAGCATGAATGTGTTATAAGCTGAAGCGAATTAATTCAACGGATAGATAACAACTGTCAAAGAAAGAAAACAATCTTAAATCAGGACACAGTCATTTATTTTGGTGTCTAAATATAATTATTATCACTAAGCTCATATAAAATCCATGAAAATAAAGATGATATGCGCACAAGTAGTAGGAGCGGATCAAATGTCTTACTACAAAAAGCAGCTAGGAATCAAGATGTTGCTTGTGACTATAGCATCTTGTGAGTATAGGTCAAAAATGGGTTATCAATCCAGCGCTAGAATAGTGATAATATATAGTGTTCTGTATTAATATACCAAAATATCCTGATATAATCTGATATATTTAATATACAGCTTCATGTGTATAGAATACAGAGAGATGGATTGGTGTTCAATGCGCCTATAGTAATCTGATTGAGACATGTAGATATCTAAATAGTGTTTAATATGACAGTAAAAACAGATATAGATGAAACAATTAAATTTTCCTATATCTCATGTAGCTAAAGTTCAAAGGAGCAATGGATATTCAAAAAGAAAAAAAACAATAAAAAGAAAAATCTAAAATTATAGTAATGATAATAGTTCGTATAAAACATTGAAGTCCATTTAAAGTCCTCCTTATAGTATCTTAGTGAATCATATGTCTTGTATATTTAAGGCTTATAAAGAAGATACTTATACAATCAAAGGCATATACATTTAATGGTTATTACAATGCAGTGATTATAACAAGTTTGTGATCTAACTAGAGATGAGCAGGCTCGGATTATCGCAATCCGAGCCCACCCGAACAGTGCGGGTCCGACGGCGATCCGAGCACTGTTCGGGTATTTCCGGCGGGGAGAAACACTGACAGCGAGGCTGAGCTCCAAATCCCGCCGTCGGATTCTCGCGAGACTCGGATTTTATAAATTCCCCGCTTGCCGCCGCCATCTTCAGTCGGGCTCAGATCAGGGAAGGTTGGGTTTATTATGACACAAATTTATTTTAAAGGTTTGTACTCACATTAAATATGTTCTACCCACTCTCACTGCTTGTATTGTATTGTGTGTGGAATATTTATATAAGGGTGCATGCATAGGTTTTGAAAGAGTCACATATGCCTGAGTATGCCCTACAGCAGCCACAAGGAATGAAATGTCTTTGCAAATGTAATTTGATTATATATACATTATTGAAATAGACCTAAATGGTCAGGAGGTAAGAATGGGTATGAATGATGCTTATTAAAACGTCATTTGTATTTTAAGAATATTCGAATGTCATTAAAAATTGAAAGATGAAATTTAATGCAGTAGATTAGAAGGGAAAAAAGTTGTACTTTTTGTGTTAAGTGACAAATCATTAAAGGTAGCTGAATATTTATGAGAAATGAGCAAGTCAAAAGAGCACTATGGTCTTATTAACAAAAGATTTGTCGATAATCAGTGTACATAGGATCAAATAGATTATATACTTCTGTAATAGTTTGCAGCAGCCCAGCCTCAGTTTGCCCTTACACTGCATATATTGTCTTGCTAATTGGATGTTATCCTGCAGATATTATATTACACTTCACTATCTGTTACACTAGCTGAGGCCCATGGCAAGATTAATGATGGAGCCCTCATATTTAAAAGGTAGATAAATACTGCACTCCAGTGTACTGAGCAAAATAAATGGTGATGCCCATTTGCACAGACACACACAATAAGTCAGTAGTCTATGAATTGCAAACTGAAGACCAGCGGGTAAATGTATCAAGCTGAGAGTTTTCCGGCGGTTTTGAAAAGTGGAGATGTTGCCTATAGCAACCAATCAGATTCTAGCTGTCATTTTGTAGAATGTACTAAATAAATGATAGCTAGAATCTGATTGGTTTTTAAAACCCGCCGGAAAACTTTCAGCTTGATACATTTACCCCCAGAAGTGTTATTGTGCCATCTACCTATCCAGTATATATTAAGAATTAATGATGATTACTACCATACAAAATAAAAAGAATAGGAGATAATCAGTGTTGCAATGAATGTGCAACTTTGCACATAAGTAAGCGGGGAATGGAAGAGTAAAATGTACATGTGCAAACTATTGGTCCAGTATCTTATTACTAGATGCTTAGAAAGCTCTGTCCTGCTAAGTCCATTGTTATAAAAAAATTATAAAAAAAATGAAAAAAATTATAAAAAAATTATAAAAGAATTATAAAAAAAGTCAAATAAAATTTCTACTGCAATATCTAACTACGTTCATTGTTCCTGCAGTAAAAAGGAATTTCTACTGCAATATTAAACTACGTTCACTGTTCCTGCAGTCCAGAAATATTAGTACTGCAATATTTAACTACGTTCACAGTTCCTGCAGTCCAGAAATATTATTACTGCAATATTAAACTACGTTCACTGTTGCTGCAGTATAAAAGAATTAGTACTGCAATATTTAACTACGTTCACTGTTCCTGCAGTCAAAAATTGTTAAACTGCGCATGTCCTATTTCACCAAAATAAGGGTGGGTGGGAGGACCCAAGCACAATTCCATCTTGCACCTCTTTTTTTGGCATTATGTGCTCTTTGGGGCCTAGCTTTTGAAACTGCAATCCTGTTTGCCACTGCAGTGCCACTCCTAGATGGGCCACGTGTTTGTGCCGCCCACTTGTGTCGCTTAGCTTAGACATCCAGCTACCTCGGTGCAACCTTTTGGCCTAAAAACAATATTTTGAGGTGTGAGGTGTTCAGAATAGACTGAAAATTAGTGGAAATGATTGTTATTGAATGTTATTGAGGTTAATAATAGCGTAGGAGTGAAAAAAAAAAAAAAAAATGGATTTTAGCACTTTTAATGCTTTTTTTAAAAAAAAAATCAGAACCCAAGACCCTAAATCAGAACCAAAACCTTGAGTGGGGTGTTTTGGCAAAACCAATCAGAACCCAAAACCTCAAGCTAATCAGAACCCAAAACACAAAACACGAAAAGTGGCCGGTGCACACCCCTAGATCTAACGCAATTTATCTTAAATGATAGAATTAACCAATAGCATGATTATCTTCTGCAATAACTTTTAACAGAATACAATATACACAATATACACAAAAGTTATACTATAGTGTTAATTCGTCTAACATAAAGTAGACTAATTAACATATGGATTATCTCTCCTGTAGTTTATAAACCTTCTTTACACTATGAGATTACAGGGTAGCATACATTGTGGGTATATCTTGTTGTGATTTACCAATGTATTGTCTTTTCTATTATTAGAAGCTGCCAAATAATGAACTAAAATAGTTATCTATATATTGAATTCTAAACATTGGATTCAAATATGGGATTGTGGACTATATTTACATTTGTGTTGATTGAGTATATACTTATCCCAAATAAGAAGTCTAATTAATATCTTTCCTTTCTGCTCTTGGACAATGTGAATAAAGGGGAAAAAAATTAAATACAAATAGTAATAAGTTGTTATAAAGCATCTCAAATTTCTTACATTTCATGAGAAATCACTTGCTAAATGTTGAATAGTATTTGTAATAGTCAAGTTAATGTACATTTCTATGTTTAGATGGTAATCACACATACTCACATTTTCTAAATGTTGTGCTGACACATCTGCATCATCACTGGGTGTCTTGGGAAAGCTGAATTTCTTCCTAGCACCAGTTGCCAGAGAAACTGAAGGAGGAGACATTGTCGTGTCATGTACCACTTGAGCTGTCAGCTTGCTGACCAAGAGTGCATTGCCTCTCTTGAGATCTGGATAAGTTGGAAAGAAAGAGAAGGCATAGCTCTTAAAACTAGGATCAAGCACAGTTTCCAAAATGTAGTGATCCCATTGCAAGTTGTTGATAATTCCTGGATCCTGTCGAAGCGAATAAACTACTTGATCTACAAGTCCGACATAGTTATTTCATCACCTACTTCAATTTCTCGAGCCGCTTTTCCAAAAGTCTAATTAGGGGAATCACTTGACTCAAGCTAACAGTGTCTGAACTCTATTCACAGGTGACTACTTTGAGTGGTTTCAGCACCTTGCACAACACGGAAAGTATTCTCCACTATGCTGGACTAAAGTACATTCTCCCTCAAATTCTATTCTTCTTGCAGCTGCTGAAATGACTCAAATATTTTGTGACACAGACAGAATCTCCTGCATGTCACTGTCAATTTTTAAAAAGCTCTGTTCCACCAAGTTGATTGTGATAGCAAAACAGGGAATGTGATGGAATTCTCCCCACTGTAATGCTCTAACAATATAGGTGGCATTATCAGAAATCACATATCCTCAGGAGAGTCCAAGCGGGATAAGCCATGTTGCAATGGCAGCCCTTAGTTTTTCAAACAGGTTGTCAGTGTTATGTTCCCAGATGATACCCAGAGTAGCCTGCTTCTGAAAGATCCGGCGTTGTTTGTTAGATGCTGCTGCTGTTCTTGCTGCTGAAGGCGATTTACCAACCCAGTGGGCTGTCGAAGTCATATAATCTTTAATTTTCCCAGTTCCATTTGTCTGCATATCTGTGGTTAACTGTACAGTGGGTAACATGGCCTTTGGTAGCCCAATAATTTTCTTTTTTGTAACCTCCTGGTACAGATGAGGAATTGCTTGTCTAGTAAAATGGTGTCAAGATGGAATTTGGTAACGAGGACACAGGACCGCAATTAACTGTTTAAATCCTGCTGCATTAATGGTGGATATTGGATGCAGAACTATTACTAGCATAGTCGCCATGGCACCTGTGATACTCTGTGCGACTTGTTGACAGCTGTCATACTTGCTCCCTCTTGCAAAGAATTGTTTAACAGTCATTTTTTGCAAACTATTAGTAGTCTTCTTCTTGGTCTGCTTCTGGGTTGAAGATCTACCCCCAGCAGCGAATAAGGAAGGAGTCATCTAGCCTTAGCAACTTGGATGCAGGACTAACTCTGATCATTAGTGAGGATATTGATGATGGAGGTGTTTGGCGGTGTAGATTGCAGGTGCTGGGACCTAGATGAGAGAAGGGAGGTAGCTGATACTTGACTGCTTGTTGTTTTTTTTTAGCATAATTTTCTGATTTCCCAAGAGCTTGCCAAGAGCGCAATTCAAATGGCATAACATGGATGAGGTTCCTAGATGGTTAAGCTCCCTACCTATACTGACTTTGGTTTTACAAACTGTACAAATGGCTAGACAACTTCTTATCACTGGCAAGAACTGCTTTCACTGGTGCAGGACTTGCTACTTGCCATAGTGTTAATTAACAGCACTGTTAGCTGCCTTTAGCCCATTGTTAGCTTGTTTTCTGGGGGCCCAAACAAGCCAAGCACTTCAGCCACAAAACTGGCATTCCTTGTCACTCAAGTGCTTGGTGTGTTAAAGTGTGCATGTCCTTTTTAAGATCCAACATAAGGTTGGTTGGCAGGGCCCAAGGACAATTTCATCTTGCACCACTTTTCCTTTTAGCTACTACAGTGTGGCAGTGTTTCCTAGATGTGCTATAAACTGCCATGTGCTTTGCAAAAAATAGCTCATGTGCATCACCAGTGGTGAGTCAGCACAACATTTTGGCATCTGGTCTGGTCTTAAAGAATTGCCCAAAATTTGTGACACCTCTGCCTTACCTCCACCTGATCTTACTATACTGGGAGGAGGAAAAGGCAATTTGGAGACCCATGTACAAACTCACTTTGCAATACCTAAGCTGCCCACCCTCCAGTGTGTACTCAGAAAGAGTTTCAACCTTGTCAGCAATCGGCGTAGGAAGTCACTAATATTGGACAAAGGCTGCAGCGAGCTGGTTGGCTAATATTAGTGACAGAGCAGTGGCACAAATACATGTCAGTTTAATAAAAGACGCAATCCCTATCAACCATAGTGGCACAGGATTGACGTTTAATAAAGTAATGGACACCTTTAAAACAAACAGGCAGAGCACTGGTTGATAGGATGATAGGTGTACCCCACAACTGAAATGGTTTGAGAAAATTATTCTATTTTATTCTCAATGGCATACAACATTTGTGATATGTAGAGAGATAAGACATGCAATAATTAAAGGTAATTTTAGAAATGAAGATAGACCAAGGTGGACTTCACCCAGAAGTGAAGACGTATGAGAAAGACAATGGACATATTTCTTATACTCAACATTAGACAACGTGTGTGACTCATTGGAGATGGATAGCAGTGGCCGTAATAATAGCTCATTAGATGTATAGCAGCAGCATAAATAGTCATTTTAAGAAATAAGATAGACCAAGGTGGGTCTAACTCATAAGTGAAATGGTTTGAAAATGATAAAGAATGTATTTGACAATAGATAGCATGTCTGACACATTGAAGAGGGCAGCAGCGACAGTAGTAAATTGTAATTTTAGAAAAGAAGACACACCATGGTGGCCAAAGCCCATACAACAGAAAGGATTCTCCAATGTGCTGGATTAAGGTAACATGTCCCCCCTCACCCTATCTCATGAACTGATGTGTAGGACTTGAAGGCTTGTTGTTGTTCCTCCAGTCGCAGAAGCATATAAAGTGTGTCATTTTTGTTTAAGCTGCTGTAATGATCTACATATGGTCGCTGAATGCCGAAAATGCCCACAAATTTTACGGGCCAAAGACAGTATCTCCTACAGCGACATCTCAGTTTTTAAGAAACTCTAAACAATGAAGTTTATTGTGTGTGCAAATGTGGTGGCCGAGTACTGATGGGATTTCCTTCCCTTACCTTGTCCTCCAGACACGATTCAGGTTTTTTTTTTGGTCCGATATCCGGTGGTCAGGAGATAAATTCTTCAATGAAAGGGACAAGGATTGGACAAATAACTTGGGTTTATTAATAACGCGGTAAAGATAATTTTGGTAAGCCACCGCGCCACCTTCTGGGAGTTCACAGTTATTACCAAAGTTAGTGGACTTGTTGCTATGCCACACACTCCTCCTTCTTGTTACTCCCGGCAACCACCAACCACTCCCAACTGTCACTTCTCCCTCAAGAAAATATATATTTTTTTTAAATCTTTATAAACACTTTTAACAACTAACAAACTAAATTAACAAATTAAAAACATATAGATACACCCCAGGGTACTCAGATTTTGGGGCACCACACAAACCATGGTATGTGCTGAAATTAACCCAGTCGTAATGGACACACAATGTTTACTCCATTATCAGCAATGAGGAATCCTGGAGAGAGTCTTGATACCGGTATGCTTCTTAGTGAAGCCAGCGATACAAGAGTAGCTTGCCTGTGTTTGAATCTGAGCAGCACACAGCCGTAAAAAAATATTTCCTGATCATTGACCAATAAACAGGGCGCTGTGATAGCATAACCCAAAAACAACTTTTTTTCAACAAACCAATTGTATTCATTTGAATAAAATTGTGGAGCAGTGTCTGCATTGCAAGGTAACATTCACGTGGTGTAGTGGCAGATATAAGCAGGTCTAACTTCAAGCAGCTTTACTCATGTTGTCAATCATACATCAGTCTTTAGATCAGGAGCATCCCAGCTACTACTATCAGGAGTAATACTTTTTCAACCTCTTGATGAAAGTATTAAGGGAAAAGTTACTGGGGATTTGTCTTAAACAAACATACTGCTCTTAAACATACTAAAATGGCCATTGCAAAACTGAGTGCCCAACATGGTCATGCATCTTCTGTAACTTCCCATGCACCACCACCTTGCCCACGCCAGTGCATGAAAAGAACACTGAGGCTGAAGAACAAATCGGGTGTTCACAGAATCCTAAGCATAGTTTAAGCTGTCTATAAGTGCTATATTTGAGTCTGACATTTCATATTCTGACACTGTAATTACAGGGCAGCCTCCTTCCAGAATTTCATAACCTTTTAGAAATGTGAGTATTAGTAATGACGATGATTTAGACATAGAAATTAAGGATGCTACTTTGGAACTTGCTAATGTGCAACAGGACGAGGCGGGTAATTGTGGATCTGAAAATGTTGGAATATATTGTATTTGAACAATGAGGAGAATGATGATTGTGTCCAAGTAAGACAGGCACTAGTGGTACCACCTCAATGCCCATGATAAACTCATTGTCATGCCTGGGCTAAAGATCAAAAATCGTGCAGAAATATTTTTTTCCCAACCCAGGCAACATATGTCAAGGCATCTGTAGCCTTTTTATGACACCACAATAAGTAGAGATAGGGATGTTCATCATCTAGGCACCTCCTCTCTGTTACGTCATTTGGTCATTCATGTAGTTTATCAAAAGGTAGATACTCATGTATAGTACCAAGCAGTCCAGCATCAGCATTAGACTTCTCATGCAATATTCACTGTCAACATCTTCATCATCAACCTCCTTAGTACGTACTAAGTAGTCCAGCATCCAGTTTTAGATTGCAAACTGAGTTCGCCAATGTAATCGATGTTGCTGAGGGGGAAACATTTGCAGAGGAACTAAAAATGATAGTCAGCATTCTGTTACACAGCAGTTCACTAAAGCCATTACAGCTTTGTTAGCATTGGATGTGTATCCAATTTCCAACATCAATGCATCAGGCTTAAGCAGATTAGTTGAGGTAATGTGTCCACACAACCAAATTCCATCTCAATTCCATCTCTCCTGAACAGCCGTTCATCAGCTGTATCGGAAGGTTAAACAAAAAGTTATCCAGTACCTAGATAATGCCATTGTACAGACTATCCACTTAATTACGGATATGTACCTAGATAATGCCATTGTACAGACTATACACTTAATTATGGATATGTGGACAAGCGGTACTGGTCAAAAAAAAAGGCTGGTGCTTAGGGAGTTGGTCTCTGTTAGATTAGCATTAGGGTCACAAGAAAGTGTATTAGAAAGCGAGAAGTCATTTGTGCATTACCAGAAGGGTACAGATAGATAGATAGATAGATAGATACATGGGGCTCAGAGTCAAAGATCACCCTGTTTTTCGGTCGCTTAGTAGTGCAGATGTCAGTGATACTGCCCTTCACACAATTGTGTTCAGGTTGCAACAATTTTTAGGATTTAAACTTAAGAAATATATATATATATATATTTGTAGGGGGTGTGCCAGTCAAAAAGCACCCTGTTTTTGTTCACTAAATATTTCAAATGTCAGTGATACTGACCCAGCTAGCACAGCTGCCTTCAGATTTAAACCTTGATTTTAAAAGCAAGAAATAATATTTTTGCCCTATCCAAATTAGTTTACTAATGTACTGTTACTACCAGTAGCCACTGTTTGTCTACTCTTCCCTATCTCACACCCAACACACATTTCCAGCAGACTGATCTGTAAGTAATCTGTGCAGTAAAATCACAGCTATTTCAATACACATTTCCTCTTTCACCCTGTCCAACCCTCTACAAGCCAATTTATGAGCACATAATTGTAGCTAACATATTACTCATATGCTATCTATTCTAAAATGGCATCTGAGAATATGAGGGAGGGCTATATATATAAGATATCGATCCAAAACTCACTATATTCGACATTTAACTGGAAATTACGCTTTGCTTCATTTTCAGATCTGAATGAGCGTGAACAATTGAGTCATGACTTGATTTGACTCAGTACCCTGCAATTTGGACTTGTTGGATTTCTCAGAATTTGAACTGCTCATCTCTAAAGTTTATTACAACATTTAATGAGTAATAAATATTCAAATTATCCTTATATACATGATCTGGATGAATTAAATTAGAATTTAACTCTATATCACATTCTGCTTCTGGCTGCAATGCAGCACCGTCCATGGGGATGCTGCTTTGTATTCTGCAGCTTCTGCCTGAAAGGGATTATATTAGACTGCTAATATATGAACCTGACATCTGCAGCACCTCTGTACATCCAAAGGGGTCACTTTTGTACTTGGGCTATTCTCCTGCCTGCAGGTATTAAGCTCATTACTCCTGAATGTTTATCACCTGTCTCTGGCCTTTAAAGACTGCCTTTCCCAGCTGTCTTGGCCAGTTCATCTATTGACTTAGCTACTGCTGGTTGTTCTGTGTACTCCTGTGTATGGATCTTGATTGAGTTCCTGGTATAGACCCCTGCTTGCCCTTTTGTTTGCATCTCATCTCATGACCCTGATCCTGGCTTCGCTTTGACTTCACTCCTGCTTTCTCCTTGGCATCATCTTGGACCTTCTGGTGTCTGACCCCTGGCTTGTCTGACCCTCGTTTTGTCTGTCCCTGCAGATTGTTACATTACCTGTTTTCCTGTTCCAAAGCTGTCAGCTTACCTGGACCTCCGTGTACTCCTACCAACAGACCAATACACCTCTTTGGATCCATTCTTATAGCTGTCAGCTCACCTGGACATCTGTGTACTCCTGCCTGCAAACCTTTACACCCTTCTGATCCAGCCTCCTAGCTGCCAGCTTACCTTGACCTCTGTGTATTCCTGCTGCAGACTGTTACACCTCTGCTGATCCAGTCTCCTTGCTTCTTAGCATACCTGGACACCCGTGTATTGTTGCCCGCAGACCATTACACCTTCTCTGTTTCAGCCATCCATTTGTTTACTTACCTGACCCCATGTGTATCCCTGTGCCTGCAGACTACTGCACCTTGCTTCCAAGCATAGCTGGACCTCCGTGTATTCCTGTGGAAGACTGTTATACCTTCTCTGCTCCAGCCTTCCAGCTGCCTGCTTACCTGGTCCTCCCTGTACACCTGTGCCTGCAGACCATCAGCTATCCAGCTCCTGTGCCTACAGACTGTTGTACCACTACTGGTCTGGCTCTAAAGCTTCTGTATACTCCGGACCTCTGTTTGCTCTAGTACCTCCAGACTGTAGCTACCACCTGGTATCCTGCTACAGGTTCTCCAGCTTGCCTGGACCTCAGTGTTACCTGTACCTGCAGACTATCCCAGCCTAACCTGGATGATCATTCTATCTGCTGGATACCGTAGTCCTCAGCCCTACCTGGCAATCCTGTCATCTGACATCCATTACCTGTGTTTAGCTATAGTTTTCATTTACTTCATCTCAGTCCAATCTGTATGTTTTGTGCCTAAAACACCCCTTTGCTTCATTCTACATTACTCTCCATCTCTCCATGGTATTCTTGCTAGGAATCCTAACACACTGTAACTCAATTAATTGTAGTAGTAGCAAATAGTGTATCAAAAACATAATTGAGAATTAAGTGACTGAATGCCACTAGAGAACAACAAAAAACATTATAATATCTCAGCCCATCTGACGGGTTCACTGCAAATAGATTTTAAAAAACCCTGAACACTATTTTCTTGATTTTCTTTCACTGTTCTTTATTTTAAAATATTTTAACATGATTTAGGTCTAGATATGTAGTTAACATATATTTTAAAACAGAATTAAATAGAATAATTGTTTATATAAATAAAGATTGTATTGGCATTCTGTCAGGAAAGGGACTAAAGTTTAAAAATCTCAAAATATTATTTTTGATAAATGATTTGCAAGTGCTCTAAACAGCTGATCTGTAAACCATTGACTGAGAGCTGGTTACATTTTCAGAAAGGACAACCTTTGTAGTGGAGGTTTGCATTTCTTTTCACACCTTGCCCTTGGATTTTTATATTTGGAATAACTTTCTAATATTACTATTTTGTGATGCACATGCCAATAAATAATGCCCAAATGATGATAAGCTGACACGAACTTGCTCAAAAGATCAGACACTTCTGTGTCGTCATTTAGGTAGTCCAGATCCCAACATGGCCCTGGATGCACTGGAAAAAAAGACAATGGGAATGCAAAATAATTAATGTTATTATCTTTTATAATGCTCATAGTATCCATATGGTAATAACCTATGGCCTAGACCAGACTTGTTCCCCTGTCCTCATTATCACGTCTTCCTTTTTTAGAATTTAATCAAAACATGTTTCACTTATTCATACACCTCTGTATAAATGTAATACATATCTTCAGCTGATATCTGTAAATCTTGCAACTTGCAACTTCTATGGAATTGGTTATTGATTAAACGGTACCATCTGTATACAGCTTTTATTATGTCCCACAACTAAAATGGTCCTGTATTGATGCAAACAAACAACTTAGTAATGTATAAAAAACCCATATTTTCCTTATTAATATGATATTAATAATATGCACTATAGCTGAAAATGATCTTATTCTGCATTTGCAGTCTGCACTAAAATGGCAAATGGCTATAAATGTATTCATTGCAATGGGGAATTGTGTGACTTTACTTTTTTGAAACATTTGTATTGCTCAGTTAACTCTACAGACGAGTGAAGCTGCAGCATAATTTCACATGAAATAGGTTGTTTCACAAAAGTGTGAAATTGCAATGATACAATCTTTGAGTTCCGCTTTTGTTTGGCCATTCAACATTCCTTATTTCACAGAATTGATAAATATAATTGGAATGGTGGCAATATGGAAATCTTGGTGGAATAAAAATGACAGGGGTATTCCTGGAGAATATAAATGATAGGGGAATAGAACACTTAAGACCAAACATGCAAAATTCCATTCCAAACATGGAATCAGGCAAACATTCTGCTAAACTGTTTTGAAAATGTCATTGATCTCTGGTTAAATCCAATCCGTTTACAAAAACCATACACTACCACCATATGCTCTTAAGTCTACTATAAATCCCCCCAGTGTAGCCATCCTATGAACAGTCTCCTCTTATCTATACTGAACGCTGCTGTCAGACATACTCACCTTACATTCCACTCCTCTGTGCTTTGCATGATTAATATCCTAAGAGACAGATGTGACTTAAAATAGAATCTGCAAAGCTTACAGTGTCGTACTGTTTACATAAAAGTTATACTTAGCAGCTTCTAAATAATATCTAGCGTTATAGCAGAAAAAATAGTTGTTAACTATGAATAGATTGTTTTAGTTCTTAAAATAAAATCCACCATTACAGAAGTCTCAGTATTTTTATGCAATTGGCGGAAAAGGCCTTCCTCTCTTCGTTTTTATCAACATCATGTTTTCCACATTTTGAGGAAGTAGCATCCTACGACGATCTCTGACAAGGTTCCCGACTGTGCTGAAAACTCTTTCCGAGTATACACTGGAGGGTGGGCAGCTTAGGCAGTGCAAAGCGAGTTGGTACATGGGTCTCTAAATTCCCTTGTTTTCCTCTCAATATGTAAAGGGACTGTCTGATGTGTCTATTTCTATGCTGTCGTTAAAATAATCCTCCACCATCCTTTGGATGTTGATAGTAGGATCGGGTGTAGTTACGCCAGAGGTGCCACGTTTTTTGGTCAATTCTTTTAGAACAGACCAGATTGTGCTGAGTCACCTTCATCATCACTGGGTCTTTTAAGAAAGCTAAGTTTTTTCCTAGCAGCAGTTGACTAAGAAACTGAAGGAGGAGACGCTGTCCTGTCACGTACCACTTGAGCTGTCATCTTGCTCACCAGGAGCTAATTGCATCTCTTGAGATCTGGGTCAGTTGGAAACAAAGAGAAAACATAGCTATTAAACCTAGGATCAAGCACAGTCGCCAAAATGTAGTGATCCGATTTCAAGATGTTGATAACTCTTCGATCCTGGGGAAGCGAATAAAGTACTTGATCTACAAGTCCGACATACTTGGCATAATTGCTTTGTTTCATTTCCTCCTTCAGTTTCTCAACCTGCTTTTCCAAAAGTCTAATTAAGGGAATCACTTGACTCAAGCTAGCAGTGTCTGAGCTCACTTCACAGGTGACTACTTTGAATGGTTTCAGCACCATGCACAACACGGAAAGTATTCTCCACTGCACTTGATTAAAATACATCCTCCCTCCTTTGCCAATGGCTTGTGGAGTAAGCGTTGATGGCTTTTCGCTGTTCCTCCATCTTCAGAAACATATACAGTGTGAAACTAGACCTTGTTACCACCTCTTGCTTCAGTTGGTGGCAGGGCAAATTAAATTGCTCTTTTAACTGCTGCAATCTCCTACATGCTGTTGCCGAATGCCGGAAATGTCCAGATATTTTACAGGCCACAGAGAGCATCTCCTGCACATCCCTGTCACTTTTAAAAAGCTCTGCACCACCAACTTGATTGTGTGAGCAAAACAGGGAATGTGATAGAATTAATCCAGCTGTAATGCTCTCATAATACTGGTGCCGTTATCAGAAATGACATATTCTAAGGAGAGTCCAAGCGGGATAAGCCAAGTTGCAATAACATCTCTTAGTTTTTGTAACAGATTGTCAGCTGTATGCCTCTTAGTGAAGCCGGTGATACACAGAGTAGCCTGCCTCTGAAAAATGTGACGTACTTGGGTACATGCTGCTGCTGTTCCTGCTGGTGAAGGCGAAACACCAACCCAGTGGGCTGTCACAATCATATAATCTTTAATTTGCCCAGTTCCGCTTGTCCACATATCTGTGGTTAACTGTACAGTGGGTAACATGGCCTTTTGTAGCCCAATAATTTTCTTTTCTTTTTTGTAACCTCCTGGTACAGGTGAGGAATTGCTAGTCTAGTAAAATGGGGATGGGACATAGCTGATGCTGGACTGCTTGTTGTTATGTTTTTAGCATAAACTCGCTTCAAATGGTGTAACATGGATAAAGATCCTAGATGGTTAAGGTCCCTACCTCTACTGACTGTGACTTTACAAACGCTACAAATGACTAGACAACTGCTGTCAGGATTTGGGTAAAAATACTTCCACACATAACAGGTGGATTTTTTGCCCAGGCATGACAATGGCTTTCTTCTTATCACGTGCAAGAACTGCTTCCACTGATGCAGGACTTACACAAAGATCATCATCCTCATCAACATCCTCATTTGCACCCTCGTCAGCTACACAAATATCCCCCACCTCCTGTTGCAATTACAAAGTGGCATCCTCAATTTGTGTATCACCGGCTACACTTGAGCTGTTTGTGCACACAACTGCAGAAATGCTGAAAGCGGCCTTCTTTATGGGTACACTATCAGAAAGGTCAGGCTTACACATAGTAATTGTGGATAGACTATCCTCAGGGATTTGTGTAATTTCTGAATCTGAAAATACATTTTCCTCTAAAGTCTTACTGTTTTCTTCCAGCTCGGCTTTCACACTTTATTATTAGAATTTATTTATAGGGCGCCACAAAATTTCCATAGACCATAGAGCGTAGTACAATACAGAACAGTGAACAAAAAATACCAGTACTTCAAAAGCTTCAAACAAAGCTAGCATAGTGGAGTTGGAGGAGAAGAAAAAGGTAGAGAGACAGGAGGGAAGAGGGCCCTGCTCATAAGAGCTTACATCCTAAAGGTAGGAAAACAGATGGGAGGCACAATGGGGAGTCATGGGAAAGAGGAGCGAGTAGCGGAACAGGGGATGAGAGGGGAGGAGATCAGGAGTGAGGGTGGTATGCTTTGAGGAACAGGTGAGTTTTGAGTGCCTGTTTGAAGGTGCACAAATTAGGGGACAGTTGGATGGAGCGTGGGAGGTCATTCCAGTGGAGGGGGGCATCACGGGAGAAATCTTGGATTCTGGAGTGGGATGAGTAATCAGAGTGGAGGTGAGGAGATGGTCATTGGCTGAACACAGGGAATGGGATGGAGTGTGAATGAAGAGGAGGTTCGAGATGTATGGTGCAGTGTAGTGGGATAGGGCCTTGTAGTTCAGAGTAAGCAGTTTGAAAAGGATTCTGCAGGTGAAGGGGAGGAAGTGAAGGGCAAGGCTGAGAGGGGAGGCAGAAGAGGAGCAGCGGGAAAGGAAGTCTGACAGCCGCATTGAGTATAGACCTGAGGTGGGCGAGACGGGAGCTGGAGATGCCGGTGAGGGGAAGGTTGCAGTAATCAAGATGGGAGATAATGATAGCATGGATGATGTTTTTTGTAGCATCCTGAAAAAGGAAGGGCCAGATGCGGGCGATGTTGCGGAGTTGGAAGCAACAGGATTGGGCTAAAGATTGAATGTGAGGGGGGCAAAGGAGAGAGAAGAGTCAAGGGTGATGCCCAGGCAGCGGAGTTGAGAAACGGAAGAGATGGTAGTGTTGTTAACAAAGATATAGAGATCAAGATGGAATGATAATGAGGACAGAGGGAAAACAATGAGCTCGGTTTTAGCAATGTTAATTTTGAGAAAGCGTGAAGACATCCAAGAGGAGATGGCGGAGAGGCAGTCAGATACACGAGAGAGATCGGGGGGGCACACGTAAAAGTATTTGGTCACCACTTTTTGAGTCAGAATAACAAGGTCTTACTTGGTCATGACTGACCTTTCAAGAAGATGCCTCAGTGACAGTTGCAGGACTAGCACTCATAGAGAAAGGCGAAGGCCTCATTCTTTTCTTTTCTTGCCACTGCTTGTGTAGAATGGCATGTTGGCAATTTTATTTTTTACTGCAAATAACTTTGCCTGGATTTTTTTCTTTAACTAGGTAAAAGATATTTTTTTACATTTTTGATTCCCTGACTTAAAAACACTATGCACTTTAACATAGGCTTTAGCAGATGACATAGAGGGATTACTATCATCATGACTGGTGCCAGCAGCTGCTTGGTGCTCCTGGTCTTCTGTGTACTGCTGTGAATCCATTTTGACAACACAGTACAATGTGACTGCAGATTAAGAACAACATTGCCAACCCTATTTTTTTTATTTCAGCAATGACAATTAGCAATGGAGCTCAACTGAATGTCACTGGAGACTTTACAGAACACTTCTACCCCTCCTCTTTCTTTTTTAGCTTTGATGCTTCCCAACTGCACTAGAGACTGCCAAGAACCGTACTATCCCTTCTGTGTTCCTCTGTAAAATGGCGCTGGATCGCTGTGGAATGAGCTACTTATAGAATCCAAAACTCGCAAGATCCGACGAAGTAACAATGGCGTTTTGCCTTGTTTTCAATTCCAAGGGCATGCGAAAGTACAGAGCCAGCTCGGCTCGGTACTCGGTTCGGCGAAGTTCGGATGTGCTCGGTTCTCGGGGAACCAAGCCTGAGCATCTCTAGTCACACATATGCAGATTTAGTTGAACCTGTGTTTGATAAAAACGCTCATTGCACCACTTGTCACTCTACTCAGTGGAAAATCCTGTCAAGTCAGATCTGAACTGATCTGCCAGGATGGAAAATAAGGTTTCTGTCAATGCATGTGTGCAGTCATACTGAACTGTAAGTGGAAGGGAGGACATAGAGGACATATACACAGCATGATCAAATTGCTGAGCATTGCATGTGATCGTCTGATGCTTACAGATCTGGCAATATGGCAATCTGCCAACTGAGTCACAAACCAGAAATTTAAAGGGCTCCAAAATCTCATCTATTTGTCTATTCCCTCCCCACGCACTAAAACAAAGTGAATGCAAAACATCTCCAGTGAATGTAAACCTGAGAAGAAATGTTCACCATTATTGCTGATTTGCTTTATGTTATGCTATGCAGAGATACTTCCAGGAACCAGAGACAAAACTCTTCACCACCAGGCCACACAGGAAAGTTTGGGGCCCAGCAATGCAGCTATATCCTTTTGGGCCACCCACTGTGCTCTGTAAAAAGCAAAGAGGGAGTCTCTACTGAGTACACGCAGCAAGCACATGCTCCCACTGTGCACGCAACTCTCTTGAGAGCAGAGCCATAGCCTTGGGGGGGCAGGGGGTGATGTGAGGGCCCGGTGGGAGACCAGGGTGGTCCCCCAGGGGGCTTTGTAGAAGAAAGCTCCAGCATTTCTGAACCCCCTAACCTCTGGGCCCATAACAGTCATACTCCCTGCATCTCCACATGGCATAATACACTATGTGAGTGTGCAGGTAATGTTAATGAGCAGAAGATGGATTGTGGTGTAGATTGTGTAGATTGTGTACATTGTTCATTAATTAAATTAAATAAGATGCATAATCACAGAACAAGACCACTGCATATCCTATTGTTAGTGTACAACACAACCCTTTCTTCCTATAGCTCTAACTGATGAACCCCTGTTTAGCTCTAGTCCACATAAAATGAATTGATACCTGATTAGTGAAACCTAAGCTGCCTATCATCTATTAAATACCTAACAGTCACAGACACACTCTGTCCCTATTTTGGATATATATCCCTATATACTGTGTACTCCCATCGTTCTCTCTGCCTTAAAACCATCACACTCCAAACCTCTCCATCCTTTCTTTTTCCTCTGTAAACCTCTCCCCTAAGTGTCCTCTTTCTGCCTCTGTATAGTTTTCTCTCCTGGGGCTTGTAATGTGGTCTGTCCCTCAATTTTATCCAACGTAAGAGAAATATCACTAAGAGATTGCAAATGAGCAGTGTCTCAAGACATTTCTCTTAAGTTCATGGTGGAAATCTTGAGGGCTGATTGTCTTGGGAATAGAGAAAGTCCAAAATGCAATCAGAGGAGGTAATAGGTTCAGGAAATTATGTCAAGGAGAGCCCTCATGGATCTTTAAATTGCAGTCACTTTACCTTGAAGGATTAAATGAGGCACTTGACCATATTAGTTTGATTTGAGATTCTTTGAAGGTGGGGGTGGATACAAAGGTCAGATTGATTGGTGGTCTGACACCCCTTCCCACCCCACTCCACTCAAAACTCTAAAAAGATATTTCCATTTCTATGTGTATTTATGCATTTGTGATAAAATATATAGGAGTCCTGTATAATGTCTACTGGAGATCGTTTGAAATAATAAAGATTCACAAGGTCCCTTCAATAGTTAGGGTGTTTTAGGGGTTTTTGTATAATACCCACTGAAAATTGCTAGCAACAAATATTGCAAGGTCCCTTTCCTGAGTTGCAAATTCATTTATACTTAATATAATTTAAGAATGAATATAAGTGTTTTTTATTTATTATTTAGAAACAATAGAAGCAAATTTGAACATATATTTAATTAAATATGTAAAAAGTCCATACATGTATGGTAAATGAGTGTGGAATTTATGATAAACAGGTATAAGAAAATAGGAAACAAAGGTAGAGGTGTTGCCATTAATTTTTGTACTGAATAACTGAGTATTTCATCAGAAAGAGTTAAAATCTTTCCTATAATTAAATATGTAATTAGGAAGAGAAGTTCCTCCCACTGACCTTTATATAACAAACTATATTAAACAGAATAGCTTTGAGAAAGTCCAAGCTTATTGAATGAAACATGTTAGCTGATCAGGCGTGCTGTCAGAAAGTCACATTGTTATCTTGTGAATCAGCGTTGAATGTAAGAATCGGACCAACGAATCATCTAATCCAGCAGTTTGTCGGGGTATTTCTCCTAAATATACTGAGGCAAGAGAGTTCCTAAAAGGCTTCCTCAGGATTGTCTAATAATCTCAATATTTCTATCCTCAGCACTTAAGACTGTTTGCTCTTCATATATTGTGACTTTCTGCCATACATGAACTGTATGGGAGCAATTCAATTGGTCGCGTTATTGTAAAAAGTAACATGACCTGCACACTATTACAGATATTACGGTAAGAGGGCGCATAATTACCATTAATACAGTAATTTCAACGCCAGCTTTTTGCTCGTGGCTCCCTGAGCCGTGAGCAGAAATCTGTGTTAAAATTACAGTATTATTGGTAATACACATAGCACACCGTTATTCTGGGGGAAATTGGATTGAAATACTAACAATTTATGTTTTTATTAAGTTTGTTTAGCTTTTACTATTAATTGAGCCAATTCCTCTTTTTGTGAAAGCAGCCATGGTTTATTAAAGTGTTTGCAACACGTAATGGGCCTGATTCATTATGGAAAGGAAAGCAAAACAATTAAGTAACTTTGCACCTTGGCAAAACCATGTTACATTGGAGGTGGAGATAAATTTTAAATGCGGGGACACATGTGGGGACAGATTTATAGTTGTCCTAGATCAACTTTAAATGTCAGTGTAAAAATAAAGCTATCAAGTATTTGTGTGCTACACAAAAAAACAGCTAGTATTTAACTTATGTGCAAAATAATAAATTAATATGTATCCCTTGCATTGTAACATGGTTTTGTCCGTCATTGCTTCCAGCCAGTACTGCTTCTCCAGACCCCCAACCCCCTGGAGATTCCTCAGCTCAAATTGATCCAGATTCCCCGACCACCTTTAAAATGATGCAAAATCAAATCTCTTCCTTTAAAACCGACATACTTGCTGAAATGGGTTATTCTAGCAACACACTTCAAATGGAGGTGGTAGAAATTGGGAATATGACGGACCATCTGGAGAACAATATGGAGGAGATGGTAGCCTCTCATAATGAGCTGATAACCTCACATGAACAACTAGAAGCTGAGGTGTGTACTTTGAGAGATAAGTTGGCACATGTGGAGGATAAATCTCATTGGAACAATATTATGATCCAAGGAATCCCAGAGCAGGTATCAAATGCCGACCTTTTCCTTCACCACAGACCTGTTCCAGAAGCTCCTACCACCAGCTTCCATTCAGGACTTACTCATTGATCAAATGCACAGATTACCGTGTGCATACATTTCTTCCATATAAAGGAGCGTATTTGTGTGCTACACGAAAAAACAGCCAGCATTTAACTTATTTGCAAAATAATAAACTAATATGTACCCCTTGCATTGTAACATGGTTTTGCCCAGGAGAAAAAAAAAATATTTTTTTTGCATTACTTAATCAATCAGGCCCAAATACAAAATTACAGAATAAATGAACATTAAGTTACTTAATTCTACTGTAAATATTATGATTGTATTATATTGTACTAGTGTATAACTAATTTATTATACAATAATTACTCTCCATCTGTAATTGTAGAAAAGACTCAATGTTAATATAGGATAGGGATTACACCATAGCTCACTGATTTATACACGCAGCTTGTTAAACCACAACAAACTATCATTCTTCTCCCAATGCCTATAAGACTAAGGGATCATGTGAGAAAATATCCTGTAAGAATGAAGGATAACCTGCCTGTAAAGGAAACATTTTTAAGATAAGCCACCACATCTGTTCCTCTGTCATGTTAGCAACACACTCAGAATACAATTCACAGCTGATCCATATCTCATAACCACATAAGACATACAGGATGTAAATTCCATTGTCTTTTTATTCAATAAACCATATGTGTTATTACATGTGTATCCATTCAGAAAGTTACCACAAGAAAATATGATGTCTAGGATAAAAAATGGGGTAAAATTGATGTCTTCTCTACTACAACTACATTTTCCAAGTTAACTGTGAAAACTATATGGTGTTATTGGCAAACTGGAGCAGTAGGTACTCCCAAACATGAACTCCACTTGCCAATTGCTACTACATGCAAGCTAATTCCCGGGCTAATTGTAAGCCTTAATGCTTACAATTAGGTTCCAGCATTTAACCTAAAATATTTATATGTCATGAACACTGAGCTTTCACATTGAACACAATTATTTGATCTGTAAACATTTCAAAGATCATTGTGACATACAGGTATAGGTCTAATGACTTAAAGTATATTACTGTCAATAATTAAATCAAATAGGGCTTTGATGCTATCTAGAGAAGTCGCAGAGTCCTGGAACTTCGTATAACTTTGGTCCTGATTCTGTTAAGTTTCCCCTAACCCAAATACAGTCTGGAGGATCTCCTATTGTACAGGCAACTCGGAGGCACATTTTGATCCAGTTCCAGCCTCATTAGAGGATCCATAATCGGCAGAGAGAGGGTGAGATCACGTTTACACGGTCACAATTGGCGCTGCAGGCCGGTCCGTATGTCAACCCCTGAGCCTTTCCTCTTCCCTCCTGATCGGACCCCTTGAGGCTCACAGGGTAGACTGGGCAGACATGGGCCTCTGCGGTCACGCCCCTCCAGCGAAGAAGCCGCATCTGGCTAAACCAGAAGTGACTGTACCTCCAGTACCTGCGGGACGAATACGTATCACTGTGGTGGTGAACGGCTACAGTGTCCCGGCTACTGGTGGGAGAGTGGAGAAAAAGCAGTCACAAACTTGATCCACACTGGTTCCCACTTCCGATCAGAATAAGGCAGGAGGGGGTGTCTGACTATCGAGATCCACAGCACTGTGAGAACACAGGTCAGTACCACAGGTACACTTATCCTACACCTGTAATTCTCTCTGGCTCACACAACCATAACACCACCCCTGAAGTGACAGTCAATATCCTGTTAAGCCTGACATCCTGGAGCAAAGGGTTAATTGTACTCCCCCCAGTGGCTGAAAAGATGAGCCGAGTATCCACCTGGTGCTTCTGAATAAGTCCTCATAAGCCTCTGTCTAATCTTGACGATACAAACCAACCAATAATGCATCCGACCTAAAACGTAATTACAGCTGCTGCCCGCATGCATCACTCTCACCCCCTATAGGTGAAGCTGCCCACGCTACACGCTATCAATGTGGTGAATACAATTCCTAAGGCTTCACCTATACTGGTTTAACTGAACAAAACTCCCGAGCTGCCCCCCTACACTGGAATGACCTCCCTCGCTCCATCCGTCTCGCTCCCAATCTGAGTTCCTTCAAACGAGCACTTAAAACTCACCTGTTCCTCAAAGCCTACCAACCATCCACATAACCTCTCATCTACTCTGCTCGCTCTTCCCTCTCTCCCCTGGCACCACTGCTCCCTCTCGTGTCTGTTTCGTCCACCCTCCCTTAGGATGTAAGCTCGTTTGAGCAGGGCACTTCTTCCCTCGTGTCTCCATACCTGTTCTTCTGCTCCGTCCTTACTCCATTTGTCTGTCCCGGAGTTTCTGAAGCTTTGGTACTTTGTGTTTATTGTTCTGTACTGTTTAACCCTGTATGGTCTACTATTTGTACTATGTACGGTGCTGTGGAAACCTTGTGGCGCCCAACAAATAAATGATAATAATAATAATATAAGCATTCTGTTGGAACATAGACATAAACATAGCCCTAAAAGGTCAAATCTGCCAAACCAGCTAAACAACCTCAAAGGTTGAATGATCCTCACCCTCCCCTAAAGGTGCTAATAACCGTGGCGATTCATTGCTTCCAACCAGTATTGCTTCACCAGACCCCCAACCCCCTGGAGATTCCTCAGCTCAAATTGATCCAGATTCCCCGACCACCTTTCAAAAATGATGCAACATCTAATCTCTTCCTTTAAAACCGACATACTTGCTGAAATGCCTTATTCTCTCAACACACTTTAAATGGAGGTGGTAGAGATTGGGAATAGGACGAACCATCTGGAGAACAATATGGAGGAGATGGTAGCTTCTCATAATGAGCTGATAACCTCACATGAACAACTAGAAGCTGAGGTGTGTACTTTGAGAGATAAGTTGGCACATGTGGAGGATAGATCTCGTTGGAACAATATTATGATCCAGGGAATCCCAGAGCTGGTATCAAATGCCGACCTTTTTCTTCACCACAGACCTGTTCCGGAAGCTCCTACCACCAGCCTCCATTCAGGACTTACTCATTGATCAAATGCACAGATTACCATGTGCATACATTTCTTCCATATAAAGGAGCGTATCTTGAGAGCAGCAAGGGAAGCGGAGGACTCTTCGAAGCATACAGCTGTTTCAAGATTTCTCCCAAGCTACAGTAGCCAAATATCGCTCGCTCCAACCAGTTACACAAATACTAAGAGAAAATTACATTCCCTTCAGGTGGGAATTCCAAGTTAAACTCCTAGTCCACAGAAACAATAGGATGCATGTCTTCCCCATGGTGGAAGAGGGATCAAAGATCTTGGAGTCCTGGAATCTTCAATCTCCATAGCCTGACCCTAATACCAGGGATTAAACCAGCAGGGACTAGTTCACATAGGAGAAACCTGGAGTCTGAGAAACAATGTTCTCCTAGTCTACCATTGCCTTACCTCGACAGAGCTTGAGACAAAACCTCTTTCAGGGGCTGACACCTTACGTTGAGAAACAGCCCCACTAGACTTTTTCTTTAAAGCACTGGTCATTCTCACCAGGACAGTATATGAAGGTCAAGCAAAATTAGTCACTTTATACTATCGCTTTGTTTGATCAGTTGGGTCAGCTTCAAACGAAGGAACCCTTATGTCTACGCTACTGATAAATCCTTTGGAACAATACTCGTTGGGGTAGTTCCCCCCACTATTTTGTTGTTTTGTTTTTTTCTTTTATGCTCTCTCCCTAGGTTTCAGAGATTGCAGTTAATAGCCACAGTTCGTCCCTGACATCTCTTTGGTCATCCTGGTTTGTTTCACGATTATGTGTGCTCTAAATGTACTGATGAACCAGGGGTTGATGTATTTGGGAGGCGGTAAAGTTTATATATCCCTACTCAGATAGAGATATGCTACACAATACCTGAATGTTAAATAACTAGAGTGTATTATGTAGTGAGTTCAGAACTTATATTGCTTTTCAGATTAGTAGGAGTGGTCGAGGGATTTAGCTAAAATGTTTTTCACTCAATTGTTATTATTGTATTACTTTTCATAAGTTCGGTTATGTGTAATTCTATATGTGGGTGGCAGTGCATCGTGGGCCTTGTTATGAGTTCCCAGTTAAGTATTTTTTGCCAGTTCCCTGTACAATGCCTTGGGTTATTTTCATTTCTCTATTCTTCCTCTTCCACTGGAACACAACACCTTCCACATCGCTTCTCTTTTATATTATCTGAGAGCGGAGTGTTCTGGAAAAACTATTTATCTATTACATCACCTCTATCATTTTTCATGTGTCACCCAAAAATATGGTGAAGTTCCTATGTCTTAATGTTAGGGGGCTAAATTCCCCTAACAAGCACTAACCTCTTTACATAAGTAAAGAGCAGACACTGTAGCCCTTCAGGAAACACATTTTGCAGCTAGGACCCATCCAGTCCTTAGAAACCAACACTATCCTACGTGTTTTACAGCTAAAGGTCCCCATAAAAGATGTGAAGTAGCCCTTTTAGTTAGCTCCAAATGTACCTTTACACTATCCTCAAAAGTAGAAGACAAGAATGTAAGATTCTTGATAGTAATTGGCCAGTTAGAAGGTAAATGGGTCACCTTAGCGTCCCTTATATGCCCCCAACTCTGGGCAGATCCCATTCCTGAAGTCTACGTTGGCATTAATAGATAGGATTAAATATGGAAGTGTGATAATATTGGGAGACTACAACCTAGTCATAGACCCTAGACTTGACAGATCGTTTCCCCCTAGTCTCTCGGTCCCCCCAATCCTGGGCAACCCGTCATTAGCATTTGGAAGGCTCCTAGCGGAACACGGCCTATATGATGTTTGGAGGGTAGCCAATCCAAATGTAAGAGATTACATGTATTTCTCCTCAGTGCACAATACATACTCCCAATTTGATCTTATCCTCTCAGACAAATGGTCACTGCAGAACACCCGAAGGGTACAGATCCTCCCTATATCTTGGTCAAACCATGCACCGGTGGTCTAGTCCTGGAAGCCCACGGGACAGCCCCCTCCTTCACACCCATGGCGTTTGTCTGCCCACTTACCCTCTTCCCTGGAAGCCAAGCTTGCATTTTATCCAATATACAAACTACTGACCCTATGGAGACCTCGATTTTCACTTACTGGTACGCTCTCAAAGCATTAGTGAGAGGTACAGCTATCCAGGTCACATCTAGGATGCGGAAAGCGAACCTACATAGCCAATTAGAACTAGAAGCTAAACTTAAACACTTAGAATTAAACAACACCCCACTCGATCCATTGGCTCGGAGATCTCTCTGATCAAGGCTGAATTAAAAAAGCTACTCATGGCCCCAACTTTATTAGCACTGTCTAGAATGCGTCAAAAATTCTATGTGGCGGGTAATAGAACTGGTAGGTCATTGGCAAGGAAACTGAGGGGACTGCAGGCCCGCAACCAGATCAAGTCCATAGTAAGCACTAAAGGCACCAAATGTTCTAACCCCCAGGACATAGCAGATACCTTTGCATCTTTCTAAACAAGCCTATATAACCTTCAACTAGACCCCTCCACTCACCACCCGAATGAGTATGATATATCCTCCTTTTTGGAAGGATTACCCCTCCCTTCAATAGACTCCACAGTAGGGGATGATTTGAATGGTCCATGGTCCCAGGAGGAAATTAGACGAGCTATTAAACATCTCCCCAAAGACAAGGCGCCTGGGTTAGATGGCTACATCAATAACTTTTTCACCACCTTCCACAAGGAATATGTACCCAACCTGGAGCAACTATACATTGCGGGCACCACAGCAGGGAAATTCCCAACTGAAATGTGGAATCCCATATTATAGTAATCAGGAAAGGACCCCACAGAATGTAAAAACTATAGACCATTAGCTCTATTAAATTCGGACATAAAAATTTTCGCAAAACTCATCGCTAACAGGCTCTCCTCTGTTATCCCCATGCTAATTCACCCAAACCAAGTGGGGTTTGTCACAGGCAGACAAGCTCCTGACAATTCAAGGCGTATCTTCCATCTCATAGAACAAATCCACAAAAAGGAAGACGCATTGCTCCTGTTCTCATTGGACACTGAAAAAGTGTTTGACAGACTCCACTGGTCATATATGATACAGGTTCTTGAGCGTATGGTGCTGGCATTGGAGATCCTGAGAGCTATCCTGGCGCAATATGCTAAACCCTCTGCGCAGGTATTTAGTGATGGGTTTCTGTCCAACAATTTTCCAATCTCCAACTGTACCCGGCATGAATGCTCTCCACTCTCATATATCTCTTAGCAATTGAATTGTTGGCTGCTAGGGTGAGGCTTAACCAGGAGTGTGAGGTAGTGGCTGTGGGTAGAGTAGCCCATAAACTTTGTTTGTTTGCTGACAATGTCTTGCTATTTGTTACCAGCCAGAAGACCTCGCTACCAGCAATTTATAGAATATTAGCCCAGTTCAGCGAAGTCTCTCTGTACAAACTTAATACGTCTAAAACAGAGGCTCTTCCCATTAACTTTCTACTGGAGAGACTACAGAAGCTGAAAGACAAATATACCTATACTTGGAAATCCACAGAAATCTCTTATTTGGGTATTAAGATAACCACACATCTAGACACACTAATTGATAAAAATGTATCCCTTCTGCTGGACCAACTGTTGTCATTAACAGCCTCATGGATGTGCTCCGAGCACTCCCGGCTGGGCAGAATCTCGGCATTCAAAATGATGCTCGTCCCAAAGATGATGTATTTGTTATGCATGCTCCCATTCCAGCTCCCCCATCTCCTTTGTACTTTTTCTGTACCCCCAGCAAATATTTTACGAAATCTAATAAACATATTTTTCAGTTAAAAAAAAAATAATCAAATGTTAATTGTAAAAACTTTCTTGAGCGTAGCCAGGAGCTTTTTATAGTTATGTAGTAAAGGATAATTCCGTTCCCACGAGGGAGATACTCAAGCAAGAGCCTGTCAGGATAAAAGAGAAATAATAAACACCACTTTGGAATTTCAGACGGGAAGTTCCCTGGCAGGAGTTTGAATTGAATGGTGCATTGATTCAATAATCCTTTAGATAGCTTGGTGTCACTATCACATTTAGGGGGTTTAGAAATGCCCAAACGAAAAGAGTCCGCCTGAGGAGGTGCTGGTTCAAGTGATGTCGTTGGTGGACCCTCAGCAGCAAGAGTATTTTGGAGGGTATCCAGCCGTGTAAATAGATCCTGAAGAAATGTCAGTAGGTGTCCCTGGGTCGATTCCTGCTTTTCAATTCTCCCCACAAGATTTTGTATCAGGTCCCTGGAAGAGGGATTGTCAGAGGAATCCATAATACAGTCAAAGCAAACTGTAGCAATCACTATAAAGAATTTTATCAGCCAGGATTGACACTGGCTGGCCAAAGGTTCGGAGTCTAACAAGCTCCCTAGTTTTCACCAAGACACCGTCATAAGGCGGGACGGTCTTCGCTGCCTGGAAATCACAGGTCGCAGTCCTTTGCTTTGTCTCTAGGTGTAACACGAAATTGGGAAAGATGTCGACAGAGCTGAAGTGGAAACAGGAACACAGGGAGTCAGGCAGAGGGTGTATCCAAAGGCAGATCACCCAAGCTGGAACTGGAACACAGGCAAAGAATGTAGTACAAAATCGGAATCCTACAAGAGGTCTGAGGACTAGCCAGGGACTGGTATACAAGCAGCCAAGAGACACAGAATCAGAATCCAATGGGAGGTCAGAAGGCAAGCCAGGGACTAGTACACAAGGACTTATCACCATATAACTCCGGATACGAAGGAGATCACAGGGGAGACAGAGATCGTAGGAACAGGAGGAAGTTCAACAGGAGTCAGGGACTAGTAACCTGTTGTTCTGACACTGCTTCAGTGTCAGAGTACAGTTTAAATAGTGTAAGCATTTGACTTACCTGCTCCCCGGCTCGGGCATGTGATCGGCCGAAACCCAGAAGTATCAGGCGCCCACTGTCAGAGCAGGTGTGAGCAACGTTGAAATGTGGAGTAAGTTAATAATTATGTTAGCTCCGATCACTTCACTGGGCAAGTGCTGGATCAACAACTGCTACTACCTGAGCCTAAGTCCTGGGTGCAACCGAGTACTGTGGAACATAGCTAGTTCCTCGGAAAGGGGGCTGCTAAATGTTAACAGTTTGCAAAGAGGTTCTAGCAGTTGAGGATCTCACGCTACTCTTTCCTTAATAAGATGTGAGTGTAGGGACTGGTTTGCGAGTTTAAATGTTTTGATCAAAATATAAACCATTACTGCATATTTCTATTGTGCTAGATGTATTCAGATCTGTTCTGGTAAGGACAAGTGTTCTTTTGTTATTTATGTAGTATATTGATATTGCAATGCAGCTGGTCCCCTTAAAAAGGCAGGAGAGGCCAAGCTAGTGCTAATAAATTTTGCAATTTGTGTTAAACCATTTCCAATTTATGTCAGTTTTAAAGCCACGTGCAGAACTGCTGCCTTATAAAAAAAAATTTAAGGGGTGAAGACAGTATATTTAAGGAGATAGGGCCTAATTCATTAAGGAACTTAAATTAAGAAGTTTCTTATTTAAGTCTCCTGGACAAAACCATGTTACAATGCAAGGGTTGCAAATTAGTTTTCTGTTTTGCACATAAGTTAAATACTGACTATTTTTTTCATGTACCACACAAATACTAGGGATGTGCACCGGCGACTTTTGGTGTCTCGTGTTTTGTGTTTTGGATTCGGATTTTCGTGATGTTTTGGGTTCGGATTTGTTTCGCAAAACACCTGCCGAAAGGTTTTGGTTCAGATTTAAGGTTTTGGATTCGGATTTTTTTTGAAAAGAGCATAAAAAGTTCAAAAATCAAGTTTTTGGGCTTATTTTCACTCCTACGCTATTATTAACCTCAATGACATTCAATAACATGCATTTCCACTAATTTACAGTGTATTCTGAACACCTCACAAAATAGTTATTAGTCCAAAACGTTGCAACGAGGTATCTTTCTGGACTGCGTAGTGGAGTGGTCCCCACAATATAATAAGAAAACCATCAACTGGTCTTAATCGCACCAAAAAATGTACCTGGACTGCGTAGAGGAGTGGGTCACCACAATATAATTTTAAAAACCCTGAACTTGTATGATTCGCACCAATAAATGTATCTGGACTGCGTAGAGGAGTGGGTCACCACAATATAATAAGAAAGCCATTAACTGGTCTTAATCGCACCAAAATATGTACCTGGACTGCGTAGAGGAGTGGGTCACCACAATATAATTTAAAAACCCTGAACTTGTATGATTCGCACCAATAAATGTATCTGGACTGCGTAGAGGAGTGGGTCACCACAATATAATAAGAAAACCATCAACTGGTCTGAATCGCACCGAATAATGTACCTGGACTGCATAGAGGAGTGGTCACCACAATATATATAATAAGAAAACCATCAACTGGTATGAATCGCACCAAAAAATGTACCTGGACTGCGTAGAGGAGTGGGTCACCACAATATAATTTAAAAACCCTGAACTTGTATGATTCGCACCAATAAATGTATCTGGACTGCGTAGAGGAGTGGTCACCACAATATAATAAGAAAACCATCAACTGGTTTGAATCGCACCGAATAATGTACCTGGACTGCGTAGAGGAGTGGTCACCACAATATATATAATAAGAAAACCATCAACTGGTATGAATCGCACCAAAAAATGTACCTGGACTGCGTAAAGGAGTGGTCACTCACCACAATATAATTTAAAAACCCTGAACTTGTATGAATCGCACCAATAAATGTATCTGGACTGCGTAGAGGAGTGGTCACCACAATATAATAAGAAAACCATCAACTGGTCTGAATCGCACCGAATATTGTACCTGGACTGCGTAGAGGAGTGGTCACCACAATATATATAATAAGAAAACCATCAACTGGTATGAATCGCACCAAAAAATGTACCTGGATTGCGTAGAGGAGTAGTCACTCACCACAATATAAATTAAAAACCCTGAACTTGTATGAATCGCACCAATAAATGTATCTGGACTGCGTAGAGCAGTGAGTCACCAAAATATAATTAATAAAAAACCCTCCACGGCTCTGAATTTCCCCAAAAAAAATTCTGGACTGTGTAGTGGGGTGGCCCCGGTACTAAATTTGATACCGGGGCCACAATATAATAAATAGTTACACCCTCAACTGGTCAGAATTCCACCAAACAAGTATCTGGACTGCGTAGTGGGGTGGCCCCGGTACTAAATTTGATGCCTGGGCCACAATATAATAAATAGTTACACCCTCAACTGGTCAGAATTCCACCAAACAAGTATCTGGACTGCGTAGTGGGGTGGCCCCGGTACTAAATTTGATACCGGGGCCACAATATAATAAATAGTTACACCCTCAGCTGGTCAGAATTCCACCAAACAAGTATCTGGACTGCGTAGTGGGGTGGTCCCGGTACTAAATTTGATACCGGGGCCACAATATAATAAATAGTTACACTCTCAACTGGTCAGAATTCCACCAAACAAGTATCTGGACTGCGTAGTGGAGTGGCCCCGGTACTAAATTTGATACCGGGGCCACAATACCTCCTCCAAGTTCCAAGTGTAGTGTTTATAACATATTAACACTACACTAATTCTAGCACGTCAAACCCTCTTGTTTTAAATAATGACAGGGCATTTAACTTTTGATTAAATTTTTTTAATTTGTTGACATTTTCTTTTACTTTTTGAACATGGCAAACGACTGTTGAATGGTCACATAATGCCAAAAAAATAGTTGCAAGATGGAATTGTCCTTGGGCCCTCCCACCCACCCTTATGTTGTTGAAATAGGACATGCACACTTTCACAAACCAATCATTTCAGCGACAGGGCCTACCAAACAACTGTGGCTGAAATGATTGGTTTGTTTGGGCCCCCACACCAAAATAACAATTCATCTCTCCCTGTACAAACTAAACAGGCTCTACTGAGGAAAGATGTCGTCCTCATCCTCAACCTCTGATTCCTCTCCCCCTACAGTGTGTACTTCTTCCTCCTCACACATTATCAATTCGTCCCCGCTGGACTCCACAACCACAGGTCCCTCTGTATTATCTGGAGGGCAGTGCTGTACTTCATTGAGGAATTGATTATTCATTTTTATAAACATCATTTTTTCAACGTTGTGAGGAAGCAACCTCCTTCGCCGCTCACTGACCAGTTTCCCCGCTGCACTAAAAACTCTTTCCGAGTACACACTGGAGGGGGGACAACTCAGGTAAAATAGAGCCAGTTTGTACAGGGGCTTCCAAACTGCCTTTTGGAGTTCTACCACGTCACTACCTCTAGATAATTTGGATTGCAAGGCTTGTAAATACTTTGAAGATAAAAAAAGCAGGCTGCACAGACTGTGGAGCTAGAAAGTGAAATTAAATGGACCACGTTACTTTGGTGGCTATCTATGCCCCCCCCCCTCCTCCCACCCTACACTTGTAGTTGAATATAAAAAAAAGCAGCCTGCATAGACTGTAGAACTAGAAATTCAAATATACAAAAAATGGACAAAGACAGTTTGGTATCTGTCTGCATCAGATCCCCTCTCCACTAGGAGTAAAATAAAAAACTATTCAGCCATTATATAATCTAGAATATAAATAGAAATTGAGAAAGGCAATTTGGTATCTGTCTGCATCATAATCATCAACATCCTCCTCAGCGCCAGCTACATCAATATCCTCCTCCCGGTGTACAACATTCACACCTTCATTAGCCAAATCTGTAACTGGACTGTGGGTGATCCTTCCAGCATATGCAGAGGGCGTGCTGCAAATGCTGGATGGAGTCACCTCTTCCCGTACAGTGATGGGAAGGTCAGGGTTCACAACCAACAACACCCTTGGACTCGCCTTGGGGATTTGTGATGTCATCTGTTTAGAAGGCAGAGTTCTTTGCTGTTTTGTTGTTGTTGCTGACAGCATAACTCTCTTAAATTTTTTGTAGGGGGGGGGAGGAGGAGGGCTTAGATCCTTGGGTGAAGCTGGACCACTAGTCATGAACACGGGCCAGGGCCTAAGCCATTCCTTGCCACTACGTGTCGTAAATGGCATATTGCCAACTTTACGTTTCTCCTCAGATGATTTTAAGTTTCTCTTTTTGCTATTTTTGGAGAACTTGGGCTTTTTGGATTTTACATGCCCTGTACTAGGAGATTGGGCATCGGGCTTGCCAGACGACGTTGATGGCATTTCATCGTCTATGTCATGACTAGTGGCAGCAGCTTCAGCAATAGGAGGAAGTGGGTCTTGATCTTTCCCTACTTTATACTCCAAATTTTGGTTTTCCATTATATGTAGCACAAGAGAGCGTACCCCTAAGCCACACACACTCGGCAAAGCCTTTAAAAATTATATGCGGCACAGGAGAGTACCACTGGACTTATACTGCTGAATCAGTGAACTTTGTAATAGCAGTACCACTGGACTTATACTGCTGAATCAGTGAACTTTGTAATATATCAGTACCACTGGACTTATACTGCTGAATCAGTGAACTTTGTAATAGCAGTACCACTGGACTTATACTGCTGAATCAGTGAACTTTGTAATAGCAGTACCACTGGACTTATACTGCTGAATCAGTGAACTTTGTAATAGCAGTACCACTGGACTTATACTGCTGAATCAGTGAACTTTGTAATAGCAGTACCACTGGACTTATACTGCTGAATCAGTGAACTTTGTAATAGCAGTACCACTGGACTTATACTGCTGAATCAGTGAACTTTGTAATAGCAGTACCACTGGACTTATACTGCAGAATCAGTGAACTTTTTAATATATCAGTACCACTGGACTTATACTGCTGAATCAGTGAACTTCGTAATAGCAGTACCACTGGACTTATATTGCTGAATCAGTGAACTTTGTAATAGCAGTACCACTGGACTTATACTGCTGAATCAGTGAACTTTGTAATATATCAGTACCACTGGACTTATACTGCTGAATCAGTGAACTTTGTAATAGCAGTACCACTGGACTTATACTGCTGAATCAGTGAATTTTGTAATAGCAGTACCACTGGACTTATACTGCTGAATCAGTGAACTTGGTAATATTGCAGTACCAATGGGCTTATACTGCAGGATTGGTTTTGCAAATTTTGTTGTAATTAATTTTTTTTAAAATTATTTTTTTGTATTTTTTTTTATAACTTTTTTTTAATTTTTTAAACACTTGGGAATAATGGGGAAATAACTATGCCCTTAGAAGCACAGAGCACAGGACACAGCACCACTGGACTGAACAGGACACAGCACAGGACCCAGCAGCACCACTGAACTCAAAATTGACAGAGCACAGCACACAGCACCACTGGACTGATACTGCTGAATGTGTGAACTTGGTAATATTGCAGTACCAATGGGCTTATACTGCAGGATTGGTTTTGCAAATTTTGTTGTACTTAAAAAAAAAATTTATTAGTTTTTTGTATTCTTTTTTTATACGTTTTTTTGCATTTTTTAAACACTTGGGAATATTGGGGAAATAAGAACTATGCCCTTAGAAGCACAGAGCACAGGACACAGGACCACTGGATTGAACAGGACACAGCACAGGACCCAGCTGCACCACTGAACTCAAAATTGACAGAGCACAGCACACAGCACCACTGGACTGATACTGCAGAACACAGCACAGCACAGGACAGCACAGCACAGCACAGCACAGAACTAAACAGCACAGCACGAGATCTACCAGGACAGAGGACCACCTAACACACCCTCCCTCTACCCTGATCAATGCCCGAGTGAAGATGGCGGCGACTAGCGGGGAATTTATAGGTTCCGAGTATTGCGAGATCCGACAGCGGGATTATGACTCCGAGCCTCGGTTTCAAGTTTTCATTTGGCGCCAATACCCGGATCTGTCTTGGATCCGACTCAGATCGGCAACATTCAGGTGGGCTCGGATTCAGGAAATCCGAGTGCGCTCATCTCTAACAAATACTTGATAGCTTATTTGTACACTGAAATTTAAAGTTGATATGTGTGTGCTGCATGAAAAAACAGTCAGTATTTAACTTATGTGCAAAACAGAAAACTAATTTGCACCCCTTGCATTGTAACATGGTTTTGTCCAGGAGACTTAAATTAGAAACTTCTTAATTTAAGTTCCTTAATGAATCATGCCCATAGTTCTTAAATTAGTAGGTGAATTCAGAGTCTTTTAGCACTACAAAACAACTTGATTTTTAGATATCTTCTGAGGTGACATAATCTGGTCCCAAGCAAAAGTTTCAGGAGTAATTGCAATTCAATGGAGCTCACTGCCATTATCAACAGTGTTCTAAGCATAGAACCCAGTCAAAAGAATTTTCAGAGACTAAACATTATTGCAAGGGAATGATTCCATGTTTATTGTGCGGATAAACTAAAGAGAATAACACAACATATCAGGGTTTACAACATTGCCCTTCAAGGTTGATGAAACACTAGAGTTTACAGAAACCATTTAAAAGACAAATAACCATGCCTTTAGAATAAGAGCAAATTCTCTATCATATCTAAGGTTAATTATACAGAATTAAAATTAGAGAAACAAAATAAAGCAATGAAAGTAAAAATGTCAATGTGCTATTTAGCTAGAATACTACAAACACATAGCTGCAGTATAAACATAGTTCATTGTAATACCTAGCATATGGAATAGATTATTGAAACAGTAATAACAGTACAGTAACAATATAGAAGTTCTTACTGTCAGACGTCTGTGAGAAAAAGTATTTGCGATTCGAACGTCTGTAATGATTGTGATAGTACTAGATTGTGTAGTTAAGTGCATAATATTTTGAATGTTGATTCTGAAGTATACACTCAAAAGAGTTGTAAAACTTTTCCTTTCCCTTGCTCTAGAAACAACTGTGGAGTCAAGAAATTGAAAATTTTATGTTGCTTCATTTCACCTATTCTTAAAGGACTCGTAAATGAATATTTCCTTTCATGTGTGCCCTGTGTAAATGAAGTTTTAAATATTGGAGTAGATTATAGTAAAGACCCAACATCTAGTACACCAGCAGGATATATGTGTATACACTATGAAAGGGAAACCTGAAAGTTTATGTGGGATTGGCATGGGTTTCCAGAAAAACCTGTTATTTGTTACTCTTATGTACCAAGGTACCTTGATTTAAAAAAGCATGTGGAGTTAAGGAATTGTCACACTAGGGTGTGATGCTACCTGCTGGGGTTAGCTCTACTGAAACTGGAGGCGCGGAGTCTAATGAGGCCCTGGTCTTCACCAGTGACCCCCACAAGGAGGTTTGGATATAGCTGCGGGGGGTGCACAGGTCGCTGTTCTCCAGTACAGTTATCAGCGATGCAGAAGCAGAATGGTAAGGCAAACCGGGTCAGAACCAGGCGGACAGAGATGCTACCAATTTGTTATCCAAAGAAGAGTCAGGGAACAAGCCGAAGTCAGAAATCAAAAAGAAAGAGCAGGCAGGGATCAATCAGAGAGGAGTCAGGAACAAGCCGAAGTCAAATACCAGGAGTCAATGAGATATACCGGGAACACTGGAGTAGATGTGGGACCTGATACTCTGGCACCCAAAGAGTGTCAGAGACTTCCTTAAATAGCGCTAGTCCTGGTCCAAACTACTGGCGGCATAGACGTAAGCAGCCGCCGGGTCCAAGATCGCATCCCATTGCCAAGCAACAGGGCGACCATTCGCAATTTTGTCAGCCGGGTGGCCGGAAGCATGGCGTCTGGTTGCTACGCAACCAGAAGCAGGAGGAGCAGCGGCAGATGGGCACCCACGGACGGATGGCACATGACAGGAATAAACGATTACAAAGGAAGAAGAAATAATTCTCCAAGTTGCCCATTAAAATTAACCTTTTGTTTACTGCACATTACTTCCTTTCTGTGCTTGTGATAGATATTTATTTTTTGGTTAGTATAGATTGATTTTTATTATGGCTAAGCTGGTTTTATTATATTTTGAAGATTTAAAAATGATTTTAATTTCCCTCAAATGCTTTTAAAGAAGACAAAGAGGAATTTGTACCATACATGCAAAGAATAAAAAAGTATTTATTGTAGGGGCACCCTCAAAGAGACTTTTTTCATCTTTTGATATATGTTACAGATAACAGGTAATGCTGTCACACTCCAGGGGACCACCCCCAGTTATCCATAAAATAATATGACAAGAGATCATTAATTTTTTTATTTTTTTTATACATGGATAAATTAAAGAGGTTCTCATCAGTTTATTCTGTCCAGTGCGGATATTCACAGTTTTCCTTTTAAAATGGAAATAGCAAACTAAAAGATAACTTACATATTTTTCTGCAGGTTGGCAGGAAAAGGGTGTAATTAAATGTTAAAAATAGCCACATATTTTACACAATAATTGTGAAAGGCCTTTTACATTTTAAAATGTTATATGTGCATGATTCCATATATAACCACATTGACCTGCGCAGGTATACCCAAATTAGATGTGGACACATCTTAAGCAGTATAACTGTGATGCTTACACTAAAATGTTACCAAGTAAATAGGTATACAACAGTAGTGTTTAACTTCTCATACATAATAAGCATATATTGTAAAAACATCTAAAAAGACTCAACAAACTGCACAGTCCCCATTAGCCACACTAGCGTCCATTTGTGCAAATTATTTTAAAACAAGTTAGAAAATGTTATATATATATATATATATATATATTTATAAATAATTTATGTGTCGGTTATTGTTTTTGTGCTTTCTTTCATGATGGACTGAGACCTGTTCATGTACTAAAGCTGATGCTACAACTGTATTATTGCCATAATTTATTACCAGATTTGGTATTTATTACCAGATTTGGTATATCTATCAATTATGACTGAGGCATACACTTCACAAGACAGATAACTAGAGAAGTATGCATGGTTCTGATTAAAGATCCAGAAACTTAATTGCCTGTAATATTAATTGTTTCTTATATTCATCAAATCTTACTTTTAGGTTTGTAATAGTGTGAGTGACATACTGCAGGCTAGATGGTGATTTTAATAAATAAATCAACCCCTCTCCATTGAATGCAATTATCTTGGTTATTGTGTAACTCTGGTGATATATGAGGTGATCTCCTTTGTGTCTATGAATCTAGTTGTCTTCCAACTTTTACAATTATTGCAATGAAAACAATCTGCATTTTTAGCCTAACCAGGTCTTGTTTTCCACCTTGAATGGGATAAAGGTAGAAACTAATTTATTTGGAAATAATTAAATGTTCTACTCTGTGTATGTGTACAGAAGGTAATTGTAGAATACATTAGTATAGGTCCATGATTTAACTTGTACAGAAAAAGATGGATGAAAATTAACAGGCATATGACAAACAGGCATATTCTATTTGTGCTTGTGCAAGATGTTTTAAAATAATGTTTAGATGTAAGTTGAATTACTTTGCAAGATGTTCCCTGGGACAAACCATGTTACAATGCAAACGGTGCAATTTAGTTTATTATTTTGCACATAAGTTAAATACTGTCTTTTTTTTTATCTAGCACACAAATACTTGATAGCTTTATTTTTATTCAGTGCTACAGAATGTCCCAGTTTTATCATCTATTACTAAAGATTATTTTCCAAACCTGAAGTTCCTATAATTCTTGCTCTCGTGGAATGAAGTACAGGTGCTTTGCAAGCACCTATAAAATGCTATCACACACCTCCTCCAATACAGAGTTTTGTATCAAACCTTTCCACAAAATGACATTTTCCATGTAGCACACAAATACTTGATAGCTTATTTGTACTGCTACATGAAAAAACAGTCAGTATTTAACTTAGGTGCAAAACAGAAAACTAATTTTCACCCCTTGCATTGTAACATGGTTTTGTCCAGGAGACTTAAATAAGAAACTTCTTAATTTAATTTCTTTAATGAATCAGGCCCAATGTTATTAGTTTAAAGAATCAGTGTTTAAAAAACAGTGGGATTAACAACTCTGCATAGGAGAGATGAGATTATGATATCCCGATTATAGATTACCACAAACAGCCTTACAAGCACAGGCTCATAAATTGCAGCTTTGAGAACACATATTTTACAAATAGCCTTATAGCAATGAACCAGACTCCACTCCACCATGTTACTGTCTCCATACCTGTTCTTCCACTCCGTCTCTACTGTATCTGCCTGCCTGGAGATTCTGAAGTACTGGTACTTTGTGTTTATTGTTCTGTACTGTCTTACCCTGTATAGTCTACTGTTTGTACCATGTACGGCGCTGCGGAAACCTTGTGGAGCCTTACAAATAAACGATAATAATAATAATAATAATAATAATATGTGTATATATTAGAACTCTCCCTAAACATTATTTGCTGTATGTTACAATATCTAATTGAGAACATAAATCATTATACATTAACATAACAGCTTAAAGAAAAGCTGTACCTGAATTAAGTAGCTGACGGTAAAAACAGAAACCGTATCACTCAGGGAAACTAGCATAATTTAATCATTTTACAACTATTAGGCAGATAGCTTTCCTAAAACACCATACTATATTAATATAAGATTTAATTTTAATACATGCTGACTGAATATATGACTTGACAGTAATCAGATTTATGACACCCATAGGTATAATATGATTCAGGAAATACACAGAGATATTTTGGATGTGTCACATTTTGAATAAAAGAAGTCAGCATATCTGAGAGACATTTCTGTATCAATGGTGTACTAAATAAACAACAAATAAAATAGCAAATGAATAATCAATAATTAATAACAACCATATATTTCATTAAATTAAAGAGGCCCCTTGTTGTTGTTTAGCAACAACATTTTAAGCACATATCAATTTTCCTTTCTATTATCATTAATATATTTCATCAACTATAGATATATATTTGGATGGCAACAATATATATATATATATATATATATATATATATATATATTTTTTTTTTAAGGAAGTTTAATAAAGAATTATGTAGTAAACTATAGCGTGCCCTCTTATAAGAAAACCTCCTTTCTTTTATGATTGTTTGTCCAAATATCCATAGTTAAGTGGATAGAAGTTCCATTCCCAGCAGCAGTCGTTTTGTGCAAGGATGCCTCTTGGGAATCATGGATTGCATTAGGAGAGTCAGTTTTCATATGAAAATTGGATTCTGGACTACGTATTAATAATGAGGAGGTTGATGATGAAGGTGTTGACGGTGAAGATTTCATGAAGTGTCTACCCATTCTGCTGCCAGCTGATGCTGGACTGCTTGTTACTATACAAGATTTTCCTTCTTTTGATAAACTACTTGAATGAATTTACTGCAAAAATACGTAACAGAGATTGTAAGCTTGAGCGCAGGGCCTTCTTACCTCTCTGTCTGTCTGTATTACCCAGTATTGTTTTATTACTATGTTTGTTTCCAATTATAAATCGCTATGGAATTTGATGTCGCTTTATAAATAAATGATGATGATGATGATGAAGGTAGGATGTGCCTACATCTACTTGCTGTGGCTTCACAAAGGCTACAGATGCCTTGACATATGCTGTCTGGGTTGGGATAAAAATATTTTCACATTCAAGAGGTGGATTGTTTGGTCATTTTCCCGAGCATGATAATGCACTTATCATGGGCATGAGGTGGTACCAATGGTGATTGACTTACTTGGACACATAAAACATTCTCCTCATTAACTTGCTCAAGTACAACATAATGTAACATTTTCAGATGCACAATTATTCCCCTCATCCTCTTACACATTAGCAAGTTCCAAAGTAGCATCCTCAATTTCTATGTATAAATCATCATCTTTACTACTCACTCTCACATTTCTAATGATTTGCAGTTGATAACTATACATTCATTTGGTCAACATTCAGAAAGTCGACAACATTACATCGACAATTCAAATGTCGACAGTATTATTAGGTCTACAATTCAAATGTAGACAATATTATATGGTTAGGGTTATGGTTAGGGATAGGGATATTATTGTCAACCTAAATATACTGTCTACATTTGAATTGTTGACCTAACAATACTGTCTACATTTAAATTGTCAACCTTATAACACTGTCTACATTTCAATTGTCAACCTAATAACCTAATAATACTGTCAATGTCATTATTGTCAACTTTCTATATTATGGTGTTGACCGCATAAATGTCAATCATGTAACTGCTGAATATATGTATCACAGCCATCAAGACATAGTAGTAGTGAGGTGGACTTCCATACATTATATGCTTCTGCGATTTTCTGAAACCATTTCAGTTGTGGAGAAGCAGTTGTAAAGAGAACGTTAGAAAATAGACTTCATTCCTAGGAATGATAAAAGATATCCTAAATGTATTTTATCAATAAGAATTAGTTATCTATTGTTTGAAAATTTACTTTTCAGTAGAAAATAAATTGTAATTTCTGTTTTGTTAAAAAAAGAAGAAAGAAAATAGATTGCAATAACTGTAAATTAATGCTAATGCTATAAATAGTAATTTAGGAACACAAAGACCAAGGTTGTATCTCAGCAGTACAAAATGTAGAACTGCTACAATTTACAATGCCATATCTTGAGATCACACACCTCCATCTGCCAATTACAGATGATGAACTTTATTGATTTGCCAGCTCTGTGTTAGAGGTAGCAGAGCCCTGGAGCATGTAGCAACTCCCGTGGCTCCAAGTAGTGTGAAGGGGTGCGTTAAGAAAATATTTTCATAGGTGATAGTGCTGCTTTAAGCAAGTTATGTCAAAAGCTAAATCCTATATAGAGAACCATACAAGAAAATATACATTACACATTTTATATGAAATCATATAATCTCTCAGTAGAAATAATTTGTACAAACTCCACCCAGATCATTGTACAGTCATGGCCAAAACTTTTGAGAATGACACATATTATTTATCACAAAGTCTGCTGCCTCAGTTTTTATGATGGCAATTTGCATATACTCCAGAATGTCATGAAGAGTGATCAGATGAATTACAATTAATTTCAGTCCCACTTTGCCATGACAATGAACTTTATCCCAAAAACATTTCCCCTGCATTTCAGCCCTGCCACAAAAGGACCAGCTGACACCAGGTCAGTGATTCTCTCATCAACACAGGTGAGTGTTGATGAGGACAAGGCTGGAGATCACTCTGTCATGCTGATTGAGTTAGAATAACAGACTGGAAGTTTTAAAAGGAGGGTGGTGCTTGAAATCATTGTTCTTCCTCTGATAACCAATGTTACCTGCAATCATGTGTAGTCATCATTGCTTTGCACAAAACGGGCTTCACAGGCAAGGATATTGCTGCTAGTAAGATTGCACCTAAATAAACCATTTATCAGATCATCAAGAACTTGAGGTTCAATAGTTGTGAAGGAGGCTTCACGGCACCCAAGAACATCTAGCAAGTACCAGGTCCATCTTCTAAAGTTAATTCAGCTGCAGGATCCGGGCACCACCAGTGCAAGTGCATCTACACGCACAGTGAGGCGAAGACTTTGGGAGGATGACCTGGTGTCAAGAAGGACTGGGGTAAAGTCATTTTCTCTGATGAATCCCCTTTCAGATTGTTTGGGGCATCTGGAAAAATGCTTGTGCGGAGAAGGAAAGGTGAACGCTACCATCAGTCCTGTGTCATGCCAACAGCAAATCATCCTGAGACCATTCATGTGTGGGGCTGCTACTCAGCCAAGGCAGTGGACTCACTCGCAATTTTGCCTAAGAACACAGCCATGAATAAAGAATGGTACCAAACCATCCTCCTAGAGCAACTTTTTCCAAACATCCGAGAATAGTTTGGTGACTAACAATGCCTTTTCCAGCATGATGGAGCACCTTGCCATAAAGCAAAAGTGTTAACTAAATGGCTTGGGGATCAAAACATCAAAATTTTGGGTCCATGGCCAGGAAACTCCCCAGATCTTAATCCCATTGAGAACTTGTGGTCAATCCTCAAGAGGCGGATGGACAAGCAAAAACCCACAAATTCTGACAAACTCCAAGCATCGATTAGGCAAGAATCAGTCAGTATGTGGCCCAGAAGTTGATTGACAGCATGCCAGGGCAAATTGCAGGGGTCTTCAAAAAGAAGGGTCAACACTGCAAATATTGACTCTTTGCATAAACTTAATGTAATTGTCAATAAAAGCCTTTGACACTTATGAAATGCTTGTAGTGTTACTTCAGTATACCATAGCAACATCTGACAAAAATGTCTAAAAACACTGAAGCAGCAAACTTTGTGAAAACCAATACTTGTGTCATTCTCAAAACTATATGTTTATATGTTTATATTTATATGTCAGATTACAAAAATATGACTTTAGCACTGGTTCATTTTGGTACTAGAAGAAGTTGCCTTTTTAAATGACTTTCCCACCAATTAGGGGCTGCTGTCTATATGCCATTCTGTGGGGTTTATTAGTCCATTCACACATCTCCATTTTTATTAGAGGTTCAGCAGAAGAATCAAACTTTATTGCCTGGTTTCTGAAAATGTGTCTGGAATTCTTTAGTAAAATGTCTAATTGTTTATTACTCTTTTTAGGATTCTGTGTTTAATGTTTAATGATCTGAGATGTGTACAGTATTATACAAGACGCTCAAGGCACTCCAATCAAATGCTAACTATAATATACTACCAGGTCAATACATGCAATAGTATAGAAATGTAAACATATTTCAAAATGACATAGCAATATATATATATATATATATATATATATATATATATACACACACATATATTTATATATATATTCATGCTTGCTAGGCTATAGCTATTAGATAGATAGATAGATAGAATGTAGAGGAAATGTATGAAGTGCAAACAGTTCTACTGACAAAATACAATAATCCAAAAATAATTTGATTTAAGACTCTAAGTCGCAGCTTGAGGGGAATTCCTTCTTTCTTTAACAAGGTTGATCTATGCTGCTCTGGTGGTCTTGTAGCTGTGCATTGTGTAAATTATTGCCCTTGGACTTCTCTACGTTAGGCTTTTGCATTTCTCTAATAATCACCCCATTACTTGCTAAGCACCTTCAGGCCCATGGAACTGTTCTAAGAAAAGGCCTAATTAATTTAAATGTAACCCTATTAAAATATATGTCATGGTAGCCCAATAGAACTAAAACATAGAAGCCAATAAAAAGCTGCATATTGGCCATATTAAAGGTAGGGAGCATGAAGTCTCTAATTATCAGACACACTAATAGACCACCTACCCAGCCCAGGAAAATCCTAAATGTGTTCACCATTATTTCAAAGTTAGAAGTGTGATTTATCGTATATATGACAGTATTCTTTTAGGTTCACTAGGTTAGAATATATTTAAAAGAAAAAATACAAAGTACTTAAGTGAAGTCCTATGGATTTAAGCAAAAAATGGACACAGAAACTTTTTATTTATTAATATGAGTAAAAAATGCGCTATTTATATCACATATTATAAACTTCTCATTACACATTATTACAAAAGGATTTTATAATAATTGTCAGCTGCAAATAACAGAAAAAGACAAATGTCTGCTTTACCAAAGTGGTGGCATTTAATTTAGTTTGCTTTAAGCTAAGGACTAGTAATACTAAAATATGTTAATGCAACATTAAAAACTCTTAAAGCAATGATATTTAAATATATTTTGATAAAGTATGGCATCCCTGTTTATTGACATTTGTTAGAATAAACAGTTTCAGCGGTGGTTACAGCAGATATATCCAATAAATCATCACAATTCCCCCACAACCCTATGTCTGGCTAAACAGTAGTTCCCTCACTAGCAGCCGGCCACTAACTGACGTCAGTTGCCCAGCCCACTAATACAGTCAGTACTTTTATCCTCCATCCAAGCTCTACAAACCAATCACAGCAAACAACAAATCAATTACACCCATGCGGAACACCTGTGTGTGTATGTGCTGAAAGAAGGGCACAGGGAAAATGTAACCCTGTCTGCGGCCTGCTCCTGCAGACTAGCTGGGTGTTTATTAGCGATGTGCAGGCTCGGTTTTAAAACCCGAGCCCCCCCCTCCCCCTGAACATTACAAATCGCATTGTTGGATCTTGCGGGTTTTGGATTCCACAAGTACCTCCCTCCACCGGAGATCCAGCACCATTGCTCAGATAGACACAGGAGGGGTAGCAGCATTCTTGTCAGTCTGCAGTGTCATTGCTCACACAGAAACAGGAGGGGTAGCAGTGTTCTTGTCACTCTCCAGTCTCCATAGCCATTGCTGATTGTTATTGCTCACACAGAAACAGAGTTAGCAGTGTTCTTGTCACTCTCCAGTGACATTACTCATTACCATTGCTCACACAGAGATAGAAGGGGTAGCAGTGTTCTAGTCACTCTCCAGTGCCTTTGCTCACACAGAAACAGAAGGGGTAGCAGTATTCTTGTCACTTTCCAGTCTCCAGTGCCATTGCTCACACAGAAACAGTATTATTAGGTTGCCAATTCACATGGTGGACAGTATGTGTCATGTCTGAGGATCTGTCTGTCCCCAGACTGGGTTGTGTCTCTGTAGCTGGACTGGTGACTACGTGGACAAAGCTGGGTGGCCTGAAAATGTTCCTCTGCATGTAGTGAATGGACTGGTGCAGATGGTGATTGCACTAGCAGAGGAGAACAAACAGGAACTGAATTTCTGGACCAGACTGGAACCGGAATTCTGGAAGAGGATTTCCATAACTGGAATGGAACCAGATTGCTGGAATCGGACTGAAGCCAGAATGCAGACTGCACTCTCAGAGCTGGATAAATAGCAAGACTGCAAACGGCTGGGAACCAGGTTGGCATCTGAAATACAACGTTGCACTGGCAACAGGTAAGGACTCTAGGAAGTCCTTTTATAGTTGTTGCTGATTCCTGATTGGAGACTGCACTCAACTGAGCAGAAGTAGCACTTTGAGTTGCAGAGATGGATCAGGTGACTATATCCAAGATGGCAGCTCCCATGGATTGGTTTTGGAAGGAATCTGAAATGAAGGCTGTTATCACCTGATTGTCTGAGATTGTCACTCACCGGACCGTGAGTGCCTCTTCTCGGACATTTAGGAACCGTGGCCGTCCGCCATCCTGAGGGTCTGCGCATGCGCAGCCCTTTCCTATATTTCAGTGTATGTTCCTTTAACTCAATTGGCAGATCAGGCAACACTCCCTATATTAAGCACCTGTGGTCAACACCACGTTGCCTGATCTTGGAGTCTCATTCCCCATGAGTCTCTGAAGGTGTTCCTGTATTCCTCGTGTATTCAGCGCTGCTGATTCCTGTGGTTTCCAAACCACTTCTACCTCTGTGGTTTCCAAACCACTTCTACTCCTGTGGTTCCCATACCACTTCTACCATCAACTGTATCATCGTGACTGTTTGCTGATTCCTATCCGCTGCCTCCGTGCACTACAGTCTTCTAAATCACTTCAACGCTATTATTATCATTATGGCTGTTTGCTGATTCCTATCTGCTGCCTCCGTGCACTCCAGCCTTCACTTCACATCCACTCACCTGATCATCATCAAGTTCCTGAGCTGATTCCTATCCGCTGCTTCCGTGCACTACAGTCTCCAGCTTGCAACTCGTCTGTGTTCATCATCGTGACTGTTAGCTGATTCCTATCCGCTGCCTCCGTGCACTACAGCCTCCAGCTTGCAACTCGCCTGTGTTCATCACCGTGACTGTTAGCTGATTCCTATCCGCTGCTTCCGTGCACTACAGTCTCCAGCTTGCAACTCGTCTGTGTTCATCATCGTGACTGTTAGCTGATTCCTATCCGCTGCCTCCGTGCACTACAGCCTCCAGCTTGCAACTCGCCTGTGTTCATCACCGTGACTGTTAGCTGATTCCTATCCGCTGCTTCCGTGCACTACAGTCTCCAGCTTGCAACTCGCCTGTGTTCATCATTGTGACTGTTAGCTGATTCCTATCCGCTACCCCTGTGCATTGCCGCCTCATCTCAGCTCTCCTGTGTTTCCAGTCTACTGCTCACGTTGCCATCCGCTACACTCCTGGATCTACAGCTCCTGGTCTACTCTGCCATCCCGTGTTCCATCACTGTGGGTCCTGTTGGTTGCCCCTGGTTACCTCCGTGGGCGCAGAGTCCTGCTGCTGCTGTCTGCGCTATCGTCCATCTCCTGCTGATCCGCTCTCCACGCCTTCACGTGTCCCGCTGGTCTCTACCCTCCTGTCAGCATTGGATTCGTATCTCATCAACTACTCCTCTGCTGGATCATCTCCATTCTCTTGGGTCCTCCATGAGTCCAGTTCCACGTATTACTGATTCCTGTGGATTCGTGTCCCTGTTGGTCTACTCACCTGTGCGCTGCACCTACTAGACCGCTGCCTCACCCATCCAGGGACTTCTCATCCAGCCGGCCTCCTGCCGCTCAGGTATCGCTGCACTCCTATCTGACTGCCTGCTTCTGAACCACGGTATGCATACTTCTCATTGACTGTGCTGGTGTATTGCATATCTTGCTGGACTGTGTTTGGTTCTCCTCTGGAGTCTGCTATCCGCTGAGTCTATTGCCATCATTGACTGTGTTAACTTGTGCTGGACTACTTCAAGAGACTTTCTATATTTGCAGATCTGTTCAGTCATTTATATATATTGTGCATGTTACTGTGGATCGTGTATAAGGTGCCTGTGTATATCCTGTGTTGCAGTCTCTCCCCGTGCACCTCCTCACATATATATTCAGTGGTACAACTTGCTCATGACAGACCACTGATCCCTGTTTCCGGTATCACCTGTTCCAGTACCCTCTCACATAGCAGTGGTACAACTTGCTACCGCAGACCACTGACTACCCGGATACCTCCACTTGGATTCCATTCCTTCACTCAGACAGCGGTGCAACTTGCTATCCGCAGACCGCTGACTCTCATCACCCCTTTGTCTCTGTTGGACATTCCTCCTCACTATAGCAGTGGTACAACTTGCTATCGCAGACCACTGACTACCTTCACGTGCCGTTGTCCATACAGTTCCTCGTGTATTATTACCTCCATATTACCAGTGCTGCTAGTCATAGACTTTCCTGAGCATCTCATCAGTTACCATTTCCTGTTCCGTGATCACCCAGCTACCAGAGTACCCTATTACCATCTACATTGCTCTGGTAAGCCTACCACCTGGTGATCCCTGGGTAAAGACTCCTAGTGCCCGTGACAGTAAGATCAGGCCATGACAGACCCAGATACGGAACCTACTGCCAAAGAGATGCTGCAGCATCTGGTTAGCCGTGTGGAGCAACAGGATGCCCGCCAACAGCTGTTACTTCAGTGTTATCAGTCGTTAACCTCCCAAGGAACATCTGGACAGACTGTGACAGCTACTACTGAGGCTTCTGTGCTTTCCTCCGTTTCCCCATTGCCATCCCAGGTGTCTACAGCTTCCACGCTTCACCTGCCTACTCCGTCAAAGTACGATGGAGACCCCAAAACTTGTAGGGGTTTCCTCAACCAATGTTCAGTCCATTTTGAGCTCCAACCTCAAAATTTTTCTACCCATCGTTCCAGAGTGGCCTATCTTATCTCTTTGTTTTCAGGACAAGCCCTGGCTTGGGCCTCCCCTCTGTGGGAGAGAAACGATCCAATACTACAAGATAGTGCCAAATTCATTTCTACATTCCGAAGTGTGTTCGATGAACCAGGTCGTGTGACCTCCGCTGCTTCCAGCATCCTCCGTCTGCGACAAGGATCTCATACAGTAGGCCAGTACGTCATTCAATTTAGGATCTTAGCCTCTGAACTTCAGTGGAACACTGAAGCCCTAGTTGCCGCCTTCTGGCAGGGGCTCTCCGATAAAATTAAAGATGCACTGACTACTCAGGAGCTTCCTTCGTCACTTGAGGATTTGATCTCTCTATGCCATCGTGTTGATATGAGATTTCGTGAAAGAGAGGCTGAGAAAACGACTTCTGCTAAAGCACCTCTTCGTTCTAACCCTCAATTTCGTCCTGTGTCACCCACTGTGATTCCCATGGAGATAGGACGTTCCAAGTTATCTTCTGAGGAGAGGAGACGAAGAGTCAAGAATAGACTCTGTATCTATTGTGCTGATTCCACTCATGTTCTCAGCTCCTGCCCTAAGAGATCGGGAAATGCCAGGCCCTAACTAGTTCTGGAGAGGTGAAGTTAGGGTCCCTGGAGTCCTCTCCATCTTCTATGAAATCGAAAATCTGCGCTTTTGATGTTACAATTTCCTTTGCTACTAAAACCTTTGAGTCACAGGCATTGATTGATTCCGGAGCAGCAGGAAATTTCATTTCCAAATCATTAGTAAAGCAATGGTCTCTACCAGTGATTACCTTAAAAACACCCATTACTGTGACGGCTATCGATGGATCACGTCTCATCAACGGTCTCATCACCCAGAGTACGTCTCCAGTAACCCTTCAGATTGGTGCCCTGCATCATGAAGAAATATCGTTTTTAATCCTTCCTGTTACGACAAGTCCGATTGTCTTAGGCCTTCCATGGCTTCAGTGTCACTCTCCCCAGATTGACTGGCGCACCCCTCAAGTCACGTCTTGGGGGTCTGAATGTCACCATCATTGCCTTTCCCAAGTCATTCCTCTCAAAGTACAGCAATCTTCCATCTCATCTACCTCATCGGGACTCCCTCCTCAATATGCTTCATTTACCGATGTTTTTGATAAAGCTCAGTCTGAACGTCTTCCTCCTCATCGTTCTTGGGATTGTCCGATCGACCTTCTTCCTGGCAAGACTCCCCCCAGGGGCCGGGTCTATCCACTCTCGTTACCTGAGACTCAAGCTACTTCTGAGTATATACAGGAGAACCTCCAGCGTGGGTTCATTCGACCTTCCACCTCGCCCGCTGGAGCTGGGTTCTTCTTCGTCAAAAAGAAGGATGGATCATTACGCCCTTGCATAGATTTTCGTGGACTCAATGCCATTACTATCAAGAATCGGTATCCCATTCCGTTGATCACTGAGCTATTCGATCGCATCAAGGGAGCCCGTATCTTTACTAAGTTGGATCTTCGTGGTGCCTATAATTTAATCAGAATCCGTTCCGGTGACGAATGGAAGACAGCGTTTAACACCAGAGACGGGCATTACGAATATCTGGTAATGCCTTTCGGGCTGTGTAATGCCCCCGCTGTTTTCCAAGGTTTCATCAATGAGATCTTTCGGGACTTATTATATGTATGTGTCGTCGTCTACCTGGACGACATACTGATTTTTTCACAGGACCTGCCTTCTCACCACCTACATGTGGCAGAAGTCCTCTCCAGACTACGGAAAAATTCATTGTTCTGTAAATTAGAAAAATGTTCATTCGAATTACCCCAGATTCCATTCTTGGGGTATATAGTTTCCGGAGTTGGCCTGAAGATGGATCCAGACAAAGTGAGTGCTGTACTACATTGGCCCCAGCCAACTACTCTTCGTGCTATCCAGCGTTTTTTAGGTTTTGCCAATTACTATAGACGCTTCATTCAAGACTTTTCCTCCATTGCATCTCCTATTGTGGCCCTGACTCGAAAAGGGGCTAATCCTAAGCAATGGTCACCTGAGGCTCTTCAAGCCTTTCAAACACTAAAAGAGTCCTTCTCTTCGGCTCCAATCCTTCGACAGCCTGATGTGACACTCCCCTTCTTCCTAGAAGTAGATGCCTCTAATGTGGGCTTAGGAGCTATTCTCTCCCAACGCTCTGAACAGCAAAAGTTCCATCCTTGTGCCTTCTATTCTCGGGGTCTCCTGCCCGCAGAGAGGAATTATACCATCGGGGACAAGGAATTACTGGCTATCAAAGCCGCATTAGAGGAATGGAGATACTTATTGGAGGGAGCTCGCCATCCGGTGACGATCTTCACGGATCATAAGAACTTGTCATATCTCCAGTCTGCCCAATGCTTGAACCCTCGTCAAGCAAGATGGTCTCTTTTCTTTTCCCGTTTTGAATTAATAATTACCTTCAAACCAGCTGCCAAGAACAAAAAAGCTGATGCTTTATCTAGAGCCTTTGTGACGTCCTCTGATATAGAAGAGGGTTCCAACCATACCATTCTAGATCCCAAATGTATCTCACTGGCTGCTTCATCCACCAAAACGCTACCATTTGGGAAGACCCTCGTGCCTCCTACTCTAAGGAGGAAAATCCTTTCGTGGTTCCATGCCTCTCGTTTTTCTGGACACGCCGGTGAACACAAGACTTTTGAGATCCTCTCTCGAAGTTACTGGTGGCCTTCAATGAGGAGAGACGTCAAAGAGTTCATTGCTTCCTGTGAACTATGCTCTCAGTTCAAATCCTCCCGTAGAACTCCAGCAGGGTTGCTACGACCACTACCCATTCCGTCCAAACCATGGACCCATATTAGTATGGATTTCGTTACTGACTTACCACCTAGTAAGAATCATAACACTATTTGGGTGGTGGTGGACAGATTTTCGAAGATGGCTCATTTCATCCCTCTGCCTGGTTTGCCTTCCTCGTCCATCCTGGCTGAACATTTCATTAAAGAGATCTTCCGTATCCATGGATGTCCGTCTGAGATTGTGTCTGATAGAGGAGTACAATTCGTTTCCAGATTCTGGCGAGCCCTTTGTAAAACCTTGGGCATACGATTAGCACTCTCATCTCCTTACCATCCGCAATCTAACGGACAAACTGAACGTGTCAATCAAGATCTTGAGACTTTTATAAGAATGTTTTCATCAGCCAATCAAGACAACTGGGTAGAGTTGCTTCCTTGGGCTGAATTCGCCCATAACAACATGTATCATGAGTCATCATCCAAAACTCCATTTTTTGTGGTCTACGGTCACCATCCGTCTTTTCCGGAATTTCCTGCCCTCCCGCCCACCCAAGTTCCTGCGGTGGAAACTGTTTGTCAGACCTTTAAAAATATCTGGTCTCAGGTCAAAACCTGTTTAAAGAAGACATCTATCAAATATAAATCTTTCGCAGATAAGAAGAGGCGGGCTATTCCCCCACTAAAAATTGGAGATCGTGTCTGGTTATCCACCAAAAATATTCGTTTGAAGGTTCCATCCATGAAATTCGCCCCCCGTTTTATTGGTCCATATAGGATCATTCAAGTAATCAATCCAGTATGTGTGAAACTTCTTCTTCCTAAGAATCTTCGGATTTCTAATGCCTTCCACGTATCCTTGCTCAAACCTCTGATTATCAACCGTTTCTCTACTCCTCCCTCAGCTCCGCAGCCAGTTCAAGTCCATCAGGAGGAGGATTTCGAGATCACTGAGGTGCTAGACGCAAAAATTTCGCGAGGAGGTCTTCATTTCCTCGTTCATTGGAAGGGCTTTGGTCCTGAGGAGCGCTCTTGGATCAAGGCTGAAGATCTTAATGCTCCTGCCCTTTTGAAGAAGTTTTATGCCAAAAATCCGGACAAGCCCGGTTCCAGGCGTTCTGTGCCCACCTTTAAAAGGGGGGGTACTGTCACTCACCGGACCGTGAGTGCCTCTTCTCGGACATTTAGGAACCGTGGCCGTCCGCCATCCTGAGGGTCTGCGCATGCGCAGCCCTTTCCTATATTTCAGTGTATGTTCCTTTAACTCAATTGGCAGATCAGGCAACACTCCCTATATTAAGCACCTGTGGTCAACACCACGTTAATGAATTAGAAGAGAAAGAGAGTTTTGACCTAAGAAGCACTCCAGGTGTGAAGTAAATAAACGTTTAATACTAATATTTTAATGGTATGCGTTAAAAAGGTGTATGTCAGTATACAACTGATTAAAAAAGCGAAGTATTTAAAAGTAATAGTGTTGAAAAAAATAGAATTAAAAATAATGTAACCCTGTGGTGGAGCCAATCTTAAGAGTACTGATAATGGGGGAAGATCTGCCAAATAGAAATTCCTTCCACATGTATATACACAATAGATAAGGTGAGAAATAGCCAAGGAGAATGATTATAAGGTCCTATAGTATGGTAACTATGTTACATTCACCAAAACCCTAATCCTGTTGTATTCATGTGGACTCTAGATGGCAGTAGAACGTGAACTTCCTCCCTATGATCTTGACTCACTGGAGAATGTCCCTCTGTTATTAATAAATCAGAATCCTAACCATAGTCAGAAGCTGAATCGCTGGATATTCCCAGATAGACAAAACATATGTAACGTGGCTTTACTAATTCCCTAATGGCATAACTTCAGGGAAACCACTCTTATGTGCGGTTTATATTGTTACCTTACCAATAAACTGTACAGTGTAGTGACAAAGCGCCTTATTTTATGTTATAATAGTGCGCTTATAACCAAAAGAATTTATAACCAAAGGGATTCACCCTAATAGGAGACAGTGTAATACAGTGAAACCACTCATTCATACATCCTATATTACTGCCATGCCACAAGGCTGCACAGTGCAGCGACAAGGTACATTATTCAGTGTTGTTAATGTGGGTTTATAGGCAAAGGGATTCCCCTGGTAATAGGTTATAAAGTATAGTAATAGGTCGCTGTACTTAAATTTGGTATACACTTGTAGAGAGAAAGATATCTACTCTAAAGGTCAGTTATTCCTTACAACGACAAAGCGCCGTAATTGTAGTTACTATGCGCCTGTGAGCAAAAGGATTTACTTTAAAGGTAAGTAATACGGTTCAGCGGCGAGACACCGCACTGAGAATTATGTTATTTATTTTATTTCATAGACAGAGAGATTCCCCCTAGTAGTGAGTAGTTAGATAGAGAGGCACAGCGCCGCGATTGGCTCCGCCCACTTCCGGGTTTGACGTCACCTATTGTGACGCCGGCCCGACGTACGTTTCGCTTGAGAGCTTAGTCATGGAAAAGCTCTCAAGCGAAACGTACGTCGGGCCGGCGTCACAATAGGTGACGTCAAACCCGGAAGTGGGCGGAGCCAATCGCGGCGCTGTGCCTCTCTATCTAACTACTCACTACTAGGGGGAATCTCTCTGTCTATGAAATAAAATAAATAACATAATTCTCAGTGCGGTGTCTCGCCGCTGAACCGTATTACTTACCTTTAAAGTAAATCCTTTTGCTCACAGGCGCATAGTAACTACAATTACGGCGCTTTGTCGTTGTAAGGAATAACTGACCTTTAGAGTAGATATCTTTCTCTCTACAAGTGTATACCAAATTTAAGTACAGCGACCTATTACTATACTTTATAACCTATTACCAGGGGAATCCCTTTGCCTATAAACCCACATTAACAACACTGAATAATGTACCTTGTCGCTGCACTGTGCAGCCTTGTGGCATGGCAGTAATATAGGATGTATGAATGAGTGGTTTCACTGTATTACACTGTCTCCTATTAGGGTGAATCCCTTTGGTTATAAATTCTTTTGGTTATAAGCGCACTATTATAACATAAAATAAGGCGCTTTGTCACTACACTGTACAGTTTATTGGTAAGGTAACAATATAAACCGCACATAAGAGTGGTTTCCCTGAAGTTATGCCATTAGGGAATTAGTAAAGCCACGTTACATATGTTTTGTCTATCTGGGAATATCCAGCGATTCAGCTTCTGACTATGGTTAGGATTCTGATTTATTAATAACAGAGGGACATTCTCCAGTGAGTCAAGATCATAGGGAGGAAGTTCACGTTCTACTGCCATCTAGAGTCCACATGAATACAACAGGATTAGGGTTTTGGTGAATGTAACATAGTTACCATACTATAGGACCTTATAATCATTCTCCTTGGCTATTTCTCACCTTATCTATTGTGTATATACATGTGGAAGGAATTTCTATTTGGCAGATCTTCCCCCATTATCAGTACTCTTAAGATTGGCTCCACCACAGGGTTACATTATTTTTAATTCTATTTTTTTCAACACTATTACTTTTAAATACTTCGCTTTTTTAATCAGTTGTATACTGACATACACCTTTTTAACGCATACCATTAAAATATTAGTATTAAACGTTTATTTACTTCACACCTGGAGTGCTTCTTAGGTCAAAACTCTCTTTCTCTTCTAATTCATATGCTATATATATGACCTTAGCACCCCCTCACTAAGTTGAGTTATCCAAGCAGTGAGGTTGGTTGTTGTCTAGTGCGGAGCGGTTTTTCCCTTTCCCCACTTTCCCAGCTTTTCCCTTTGGGTCAACACCACGTTGCCTGATCTTGGAGTCTCATTCCCCATGAGTCTCTGAAGGTGTTCCTGTATTCCTCGTGTATTCAGCGCTGCTGATTCCTGTGGTTTCCAAACCACTTCTACCTCTGTGGTTTCCAAACCACTTCTACTCCTGTGGTTCCCATACCACTTCTACCATCAACTGTATCATCGTGACTGTTTGCTGATTCCTATCCGCTGCCTCCGTGCACTACAGTCTTCTAAATCACTTCAACGCTATTATTATCATTATGGCTGTTTGCTGATTCCTATCTGCTGCCTCCGTGCACTCCAGCCTTCACTTCACATCCACTCACCTGATCATCATCAAGTTCCTGAGCTGATTCCTATCCGCTGCTTCCGTGCACTACAGTCTCCAGCTTGCAACTCGTCTGTGTTCATCATCGTGACTGTTAGCTGATTCCTATCCGCTGCCTCCGTGCACTACAGCCTCCAGCTTGCAACTCGCCTGTGTTCATCACCGTGACTGTTAGCTGATTCCTATCCGCTGCTTCCGTGCACTACAGTCTCCAGCTTGCAACTCGTCTGTGTTCATCATCGTGACTGTTAGCTGATTCCTATCCGCTGCCTCCGTGCACTACAGCCTCCAGCTTGCAACTCGCCTGTGTTCATCACCGTGACTGTTAGCTGATTCCTATCCGCTGCTTCCGTGCACTACAGTCTCCAGCTTGCAACTCGCCTGTGTTCATCATTGTGACTGTTAGCTGATTCCTATCCGCTACCCCTGTGCATTGCCGCCTCATCTCAGCTCTCCTGTGTTTCCAGTCTACTGCTCACGTTGCCATCCGCTACACTCCTGGATCTACAGCTCCTGGTCTACTCTGCCATCCCGTGTTCCATCACTGTGGGTCCTGTTGGTTGCCCCTGGTTACCTCCGTGGGCGCAGAGTCCTGCTGCTGCTGTCTGCGCTATCGTCCATCTCCTGCTGATCCGCTCTCCACGCCTTCACGTGTCCCGCTGGTCTCTACCCTCCTGTCAGCATTGGATTCGTATCTCATCAACTACTCCTCTGCTGGATCATCTCCATTCTCTTGGGTCCTCCATGAGTCCAGTTCCACGTATTACTGATTCCTGTGGATTCGTGTCCCTGTTGGTCTACTCACCTGTGCGCTGCACCTACTAGACCGCTGCCTCACCCATCCAGGGACTTCTCATCCAGCCGGCCTCCTGCCGCTCAGGTATCGCTGCACTCCTATCTGACTGCCTGCTTCTGAACCACGGTATGCATACTTCTCATTGACTGTGCTGGTGTATTGCATATCTTGCTGGACTGTGTTTGGTTCTCCTCTGGAGTCTGCTATCCGCTGAGTCTATTGCCATCATTGACTGTGTTAACTTGTGCTGGACTACTTCAAGAGACTTTCTATATTTGCAGATCTGTTCAGTCATTTATATATATTGTGCATGTTACTGTGGATCGTGTATAAGGTGCCTGTGTATATCCTGTGTTGCAGTCTCTCCCCGTGCACCTCCTCACATATATATTCAGTGGTACAACTTGCTCATGACAGACCACTGATCCCTGTTTCCGGTATCACCTGTTCCAGTACCCTCTCACATAGCAGTGGTACAACTTGCTACCGCAGACCACTGACTACCCGGATACCTCCACTTGGATTCCATTCCTTCACTCAGACAGCGGTGCAACTTGCTATCCGCAGACCGCTGACTCTCATCACCCCTTTGTCTCTGTTGGACATTCCTCCTCACTATAGCAGTGGTACAACTTGCTATCGCAGACCACTGACTACCTTCACGTGCCGTTGTCCATACAGTTCCTCGTGTATTATTACCTCCATATTACCAGTGCTGCTAGTCATAGACTTTCCTGAGCATCTCATCAGTTACCATTTCCTGTTCCGTGATCACCCAGCTACCAGAGTACCCTATTACCATCTACATTGCTCTGGTAAGCCTACCACCTGGTGATCCCTGGGTAAAGACTCCTAGTGCCCGTGACAGAGATGAAGCATGTGATCAAATCCAAGATGATTCTGGAGGGATCTCTGAAGTGGAGACAGACTGGACAGCATCTTACAGAGAGGTCTGAAACCAGCAGAGCTTGAGGACCGCAGGGACAACTTGGAAAGCCAGCAAAGAGGTAAGTGACAGAACCTGAGAGCCTGGTGTGTGACAGTATGATTAGGTAGACTATTCAAATATGGACAGTATTATTATAGGGGACAGGGTCAGAGTTAGCGTTAGTGTTAATCAGGGGCGGATCTAGAAAAATGCTGTACCCGGGGCGATTTAGGGGGGGGGGCGATTTAGGCCCCGCCCCTTTCTAACATCTTAGGCTGCCGACGGCTGCACACTATGTGCAGGTCCGTCCAGCCGTGACAGGCAGGGACAGTGTGCTGCCCGGCTGCTCTGATTGTGTTTTAAACACAGTCAGAGCAGCCGGGCAGCACACTGTCCCTGCCTGTCACGGCTGGACGGACCTGCACATACTGTGCAGCCGTCGGCAGCAAGTGTCTACTGGATCCGCCACTGGTGTTAATACTGTCTACATTTGAATTGTTGACCTAATAAATATTGTCTATATTTCAATTGTTGTCCTAATAATACTGTTGATGTCATTATATTGTCAACTTTATAACATTTTCTAGTCTGCTGCCCATCATGTTGCTCTGTCGCTTAGTAACCACCCAGCTCGCTGCAGTCTTTGGCCTAAACTGGATGAAAATAATATTGTGACCTGTGAGGTTGTCAAAATTTACTGGAAATGACTGGAAATTAATGTTACTGAGGTTAATAATAATGTAGGAACAAAAAAAGTTATGTGATTTTAGCGTTTTTGCAAAAAAAAAAATAGATCCAAAACCAAAACACGTGTGGACAGTTTTGGCAAAACCAAAACCAAAACACAAAGTTAATACAGACACAAAACCAAAACCAAAACACAAGGGTCAGTGAATATCCCTAGTTTTTATCTATTTCTCTATAGTAGAGGTGTAATAAATAAGGCTCAATATATTTATCTATATGCGTGTGTATGTGTGCATGCATAAATGGTCCGCTACCTTGACTGAGGCTTAGGTGCACCTCAAATGTACCCCTCTGCCAAAGTGCATAGCAGGCGCATGGAAGCATGAAATGGGTCCTATTAAACGTTTTTCTTTAACATGTTAGAGTGTTCCTTGTTGTAACCAGTATATGCCTCTATTGCTGCAGTTGACTACTGTATGACTAAAGAGGATGCACATCTTAGCTATAAAGCAGTATAAGTAAAACTCAATTTAAATAACACAAGGTAACATTTTAAAATGTTGAGTTTTACATGACATTTTTCCCAAAAAATATTTATATGAGAGGTCGAGTGCATTTGGAAACATCCGCCTGGCAAATGGGATGTATTTAGTGGTCTTTACAAATAATGGCTAAGTATGATAATTATTACTCTGGTTATTCTCAGATTGTGTGTCTCCTCAAAAATGAAATACGTTGCTATGAATAGTTGCTTAGCCTTGGTTAAAAATGACTGCATACAGTACTTAAGATGTAAGGGAGAAATCAGTGCTCAGAAAGTATAAGTCAGTGTTATCCAAGTACTTACATAAAGAGGGACACATTTATTTAAAACTATGAGCCCATGGGTTGAATACTATTAAAAATGTGTCACAATTTTATTTATAGATACATTTTGTGTCGGACTGAGGTATGAAGTTCACCACAGTAAGTATAGGTCCATGAAATAGCACACCTCAAGAGAGGCCTGGTCAACTGACTGAGATGGCATGGCCAGAGAGTGTGAGTCACACTGTGTGACTAGAGCTTGGATAGCCCACCCGTGAACCACCTCCTTGTGTATGTGTACAGTAGAGAGCGGGTCACTCTATCAGTGGGGCCCACCAGGGATTTCCCCGCAATCTCAGCAGTCTAACATTGCGCGCTGTTTTAATAAATGAGTATTACTGATTATGAATACCATTTGATTTTATAAATACTGTAGTCTAAATAGGTAAAGTAATAAAAGAGCTTCTATCACGACCCTTTTAGTGTCCTAGGAAGATAACTCAAGCCTTGTTTCAAAGAGAGATATGTGTGTCTTTCACATTGCAAGGAAGATGATTGACCGGTGTAAGATTTCTGGGACAAATTAAAGAAAGTAACTTTTAATATAACATAATCTAAAATGACTTCAAGATTCGCCCTGAGGCCAAACATTAGTGGAAGTCCTAAATCTCAGGCATCAGTCCTAGACTTAACACAGGCCCAAGTCCTAAAATATGTCTAAAGTCCTAATTATAACTGTAAATGAAGCTTTCAAACTAAGTGCTAAAATATCCTGATTTGTACAAAATGTAAAGATAAACAACTTATTTCTTAACTTCTGGAGGGCCCCCATCTGGCTACTGGGCAACCCTGGATTTTTAATGTAATCAAAATGATCACAAAAATCCATGTCCTCTAGATAATGTTTAAATGATGCTTCCCGCAGTTTCTGATTTCATAAATATTTCCAAGCAACAATCTAAAACCTGTTTATAATTTAAATCTATTTTTTTTATTTAAACACAAATATGTCTATTTTTATAGATACATTGTCTCCAGCAACCATAATTAAGGAATATTTTTATGATTGCAACATTTGCAAAAATGGCTTCTTAATGTAAAGTGTCATAATGCAGACATAAATAACATAGTCCAAATAGCTTAAGTGCCATGTAACCCACAGCAGCCAATCAGGTGTTGGCTTTAATTAACACTGACAAAATATAATCTTATTGTTGCTATGGGCAACAACACACTTCTGCTATTTTCCCCATGTTATTAAATAAGCCTTGATATCATGATGTAAAAATACTAAACATATGTCATATTGTTTTGAAAATACTTACATAAGCCCGTCCAAATGCTGATTTATTGTGCATTAAATGTGAATCTAACTTTGAAAGTATTCTCTTCCCTATTTAATTTTTGACATTCATTTAAGGTTGTTTGAACTTGAGGTAAGCAATCCATTAACCGTTACACTAACAAGTGTTAATGTAGTTCCTGTCTTTCCTCTAAAGGCCCATAAAACCTTGGGGCTTTTAGGATTTACACATGCTCATAAATCTTGTATCCAGGTGTTTCTAAACCACTTTCTGTAATCAGAAATGACACCGCTCTTGCCCAAATCTGGTTGAATTTCTTTTAGAGTGCATAAGATGTTTGCATAGGCCAATTCTCTGAAGAATGGGCGTCAGGGCTAAAAGCAAACCTTGTGACATATTTTCTTTCAGACTCGTTGTCTAATGAGAAATAAGACATACAGCTGTGAAAAAGGCAACACAAATCGTAATAAATGAGATATGAGTACCTTCCAGAAATATATTCTCTTCTGGTTGAAATAGAAGAATTCCAAAGTAATCCTTTTTATTTTGTGCCTAAAATGACTCATTTATGTCAGGTTTGACACTGTACTTTTTTATTAAGTGGATTGAGCTTCTAAATGTTCCCACTCCTTATCGGAGCAGTATTGAGTTTCAACAACTATCACCCATGTTTTTTGAAAACTGCCAGGATTGTTTAACTTCAATTTTACTTCCAGTAGTATTGTCTTTGCACAGAAAATGTTCACTTATTATCACCACTATGAAACAGATTAAATAACTTACTTTAGACTAGCCACAGTATTCAGAATGTCTTACCCAGCAAAGAAAGGAATATGGCAAATGCTTCATGTCCAACTAACAAGGGGAAAATGCACTTTAATGCATACTTGCCTACTCTTCCGGCATTTCCGGGAGGCTGCCGAATTTCGGGGAATCCTCCTGGACTCCCAGAAGAGTAGGCAAACCTCCCGGATCCTAAAAAATGCAGAAATTCATGGCATTGACTATCGGCGGGGGGGCCTTAATTGCGTCATTAAGCCCTGCCCCGCTATTAAATGCCGTGAATTTCGGCATTTTATAGTAGGGGCGGAGCTATGGTGATGCAAAGACCACCCTCCTACCCCTGTCATATGACCTGTCCTCCAGGATCTTGAGGAGGACAGAGTCACAAAGTCGGCAAGTATGCGTTAACATACATTGCAAATGATAAATATCCAGAAACTTTGATGAGCATATATACACTGTCTGAGGAGCAAAGGAACAAATTGCTTAACTTCATATAAAGTAATATAATTAATATTAATAGCTTAATAATAATATTATTATTATTATTATCTAAGAGCCTGTTCACATATACATCAAAACCACATATTTAGTTAAGGGGTCTATTTATTAATACCCCCCTTCCCCATAACAAGATTTTTACTGCACATTTCAATTTTAAAAAAAACATTTTTCCTGTGGGAACCCCCAGCTAACAGAGATCCCTGAGATGGCATTAGCAATCGCAGGACAGCGGCACTGATACTTGTACCACCGCTGGCCTTGATAATTAAGCAATAGCCAGCCATAACTTTTAACAGCCTGCGGCTTTGGTAAATAGGGAGAGGCCATAAATCCTGCAAAAACTCTACAAAAGTATGATAAATGTTATACTTATTTGCACAGCTATAGATATAGCAGCCCCTGTAATTTCTACTGCACCCATTATTCAGAGGAAAACGTGTCTCTCGGTGCACTGAGACTTAATGAAGAAAATGCTGAGACAGTTATGACCAATTGGTAATGATATAATTAAGTACATTGCAGTGTTGGGATTACTTTGGGTTTTAGTATTGCTTGCTTCTCAAAAGCCCCCATTACTAAGTTCACACATCTGTGGTGGTTCCAACCATGCAGTCACACTCTATAAAGTTATACCATAAAACTAAGCAAAGAGGACAATTTTACGAATAGTATTCTTTAGACTCTAGGTATAAACCACTAGTGTTACATCCTAGCAAAGCCCCAGATTTTGGGATGAAATGATTCTGAATAGATTTTGGCCAGTAAGGCCCCTGGTTTGAGGGTAGTGAGGCCCCTTAAAAGTTTTGCAATGTTATATTTTATAGTTATTCCCCTTTCTACACATATTTCTGTCTACGCTACAGTGGATTAAATATAAATGCATTTGTCTGCTCACACCTAAAAATATTCTTAATATATAACTTGTATATACAGTTTTGCTTAATCTAAAATTCTATAATGAGTTATCCATGTGCCCAAGTCATACAAGTAACTATCAATGGGAAACAGAAGTTTTACTAGTGGTAGACATAAATAGATCGATCTACTGCAGAGTGAGTCAAGAGAAGTCATAAGAAAAGAGTACGTAGAAGAAACTCCTTTAGTATTGAAACGAACAGGGGAGTAGAACTTGCAACCCGTGGGCCGCATGTGGCCCAAACCCCTATTTTTTGCAGCCTCGCCACAGCTACCAACACAGTACTAACCTAATGCAATGGCATCCGCGTCCTCCTCCCCTCTTTCCTTCGCATCGACATTTCAGTGAGGAGCGCACAGAAAGAAGCCGCAATGGAAGAGACAGAAAAAAGAAGGCAATACAAAGATAAGGGAAGGGGAGCAGAAGCAGCATGAAGGACACAATGTGAAACAAGAGAAAGATAAAGGGGAGCAAAAGCAGCATGGAGGGCACAGTGTGAAACAGGAGAAAGATAAAGGGGAGCAAAAGCAGCATGGAGGGCACAGTGTGAAACAAGAGAAAGATAAAGGGGAGCAAAAGCAGCATGGAGGGCACAGTGTGAAACACGAGAAAGATAAAGGGGAGCAAAAACAGCATGGAGGGCACAGTGTGAAACAGGAGAAAGATAAAGGGGAGCAAAAGCAGCATGGAGGGCACAGTGTGGAACAGGAGAAAGATAAAGGGGAGCAAAAGCAGCATGGAGGGCACAGTGTGGAACAGGAGAAAGATAAAGGGGAGCAAAAGCAGCATGGAGGGCACAGTGTGAAACAGGAGAAAGATAAAGGGGAGCAAAAGCAGCATGGAGGGCACAGTGTGGAACAGGAGAAAGATAAAGGGGAGCAAAAGCAGCATGGAGGGCACAGTGTGAAACAGGGGAGACAGATGAATGGGGAGCAAAAGCAGCATGGAGGGCACAGTGTAAAACAGGAGAGACAGATGAATGGGAGCAAAAGCAGCATTAAGGGCACAATGTGAAACAGCGGAGACAGATGAAGGGGAGTAAAAGCAGCATGGAGGGCACAATGGGAAACAGCAGAGACAGATGAAGAGGAGCAAAAGCAGCATGGAGGGCACAGTGAGAAATGGGAGACAGATGAAGGGGAGTAAAAGCAGCATGGAGGGCACAGTGTGATGATGACGGGGTCACAGTGTGATAAAAGAGGGTGACAAAATTGCATATGAGAGTATTTCTTTTTCTTGCGGCCCACACAATCTTAGACCATGAATATTTGGCCCAATTGGGGTTTTGAGTTTGACATGCCTGGGCTAGAAAGTAGAAGGCAGTAACATTTCATAATTGGATCCCCCTTTAATTTATAGCAGGGTAGCCCAATATAAATTAGGCATTATTGATAGTAGTTGGTTCCATGATTAATGTGTTAGTATGTTAGGTTTATGTTTGTTCTCTGTTTAAGAACAGTGTTGCCAAGGGCCTGATTTTTATTACATCACAATTTTGCGGCCCTGAAAACGTACTTTTTTTAATAAAAAATGTGCCCAAATGTGTAAGTGTTTTTTATAGTTCAGGGCACCTCCAATCTTGTCTTATTGATTGGACACCAGTGGGTATATTTACTAAACTGCAGGTTTGAAAAAAATGGAGATGTTGCCTATAGCAACCAATCAGATTCTAGCTGTCATTTTGTAGAATGTACTAAATAAATGATAACTAGAATTTGATTGGTTGCTATAGGCAACATCTCCACTTTTTCAAACCCACAGTTTAGCAAATATACCCCCAGGTTAGCTAACTCCTGACACCAAATAGCTTTTTTTTCATCATATTTTATCATTTGCCTAGGAGTTCACATACTTTTTCCAACCTGTACTTTGAATTTTAAAAATATGCATTCAATATGCACAAGAAAAGTACTGTAATGTATTATTATTTTAAGCAGACTGTGTTCATCTATTCTTGTTACTTAGATGAATCTATCATAATATAATATAATGATCTGATCACATTTTATGACCATATTATGCAGAAATCCAGGTAATCCAGGTGTCACTGTATACACAGTTGTAACTATTTTTACCCAATACATTACTCATTAACCGTCATTTATGTTTCATATAACTCCTGGAAGCAAGAGTATATCCATGCTGCCTGCCTAAAATCTCTACATGTGCAAAAACCACTATTTAGACTTGTAAAGAAAAGATTATAGGTAAAAGGGCATCACAAATGAAATCACACAAGAGATAAATAGTCTATTGTTATTCATTACTCTGTCGTAAATTACATCCAGGTTTATACCATACATCAAAATCCAAATACACTAAAAATAAGAAAAATGAAATGCGGTCAAAGGTGATGTGGGTCCAAAAGAGACTCTGAGCCTGAATCATTAAGGAAAGTAAGGCAAAAAAAAGGAGTGAATGTTCTCTGGGACAAACCATGTTACAATGCAAGGGGTACACATGAGTTTATTATTTTGCACATAAGTTAAATACTGGCTGTTTGTGCATTAGCACACAAATACTTGATAGCTTTATTTTTACACTGAAATTTAAAATTGATGTAGGATGTGCCCTATCCCAACTATAAATCTCTATCCACATTTTAAATGTACCTCCCCCTCCAATGTAACATGGTGTTGCCCAAGTCAAAAGTTACTCCTTTGTGATTTGCTCTCCTTAATGACACAGGGGCATATTTAAGAAATCACTGTAGTGCACTATCGTGCACTTACCGTGTAAATTAGGTCACGGTGTCTCCTACGCAAATTTATTAAAGGTGCATCGCAGCAGATATCATGGATATCTGCTGCTTTGCACTCCTCTTCGTTTTTGGGAGCAGTCACCATTCAACAATATGGTGACTGCTCCCAGCTCAAATCTAACAAGTTCCGAAAAAACATTTTTTTCGGAAACTTGTCTTGATAATAATACATTAACAGAATTGAAAAAATCCAATGCTGTCAGCTCTGCTCCGAAGAGCAGAGCTGGACAGCGCATGTGTGGAGGGATCACACGATCCCTCCCTGTCACTCACTGATCTCTCTCTGCAACTATAGTTGCTGAGACAGAGCGGGGATCTTTGTGTGCATGTGCAGTTCTTAGAACTGCACATGCGCAATTGAAGAATGAAGAGAACGAGGAGAAGATCCGGAGACAGCGCTTCCGAAGAGGGGGGTAAGTATGATTTTTTTTATCACAGAAACAGCAGTTTTTCGGAACTGCTGTTTCTGTGATCTGTTGTTCATAAATTTGAGAAATAGTTCAATCCTTATCCATGAGATAAGGATTGATAACTATTTCTCACTTTTGCCGAACATTGATAAATGTGCCCCACAGGCTCTCCATCTTTCCAAACAGAGAATAGCCAGCATATGCTCACACAATTCTTCTTGTGAGACTACGAGCACACACAGACAGTTTTAAGAAGACTTACTTTCTTATGAGTCTATTTGAAATAGTAAACAGATAATATAGCACATTGAACCATGCATCTGACTATTATAGTGGGCCTCCTTCTCTCTGAACATTGTTCCACCTTGGTTATGCTCAGAAATTAAATTCTGCACATGTGTAAGTGATCATGACAAATCCATCTGCAGAAATATAATGTAAAAGTGGATCTCACGGAAGAAGATAGCTTATATAACTTATTACTTCAGCTGCAGTGAGAGAGTGAGTTACTGACGTTATCACACTTGTCATTTGCTTATAAAAGTACATAAGTTAAAGTAATAGAACAAAACAACCATTTGTTTGATTGAAGTAACATTGTCACTGTTAATAGAATGAGTAAAAGTTTATATTTTCAATTTTCAATTTTAGTCATTTCATGTATAATTTTGAAATCCGTATGAAGTAAAACATTCCTAAACTTCAGAGATTAAATGAAATTGATATGTAGGGTGTATATATCAAAATTGTGTGTAGATGACAAAATTCCTTTATTACTGCCCTGTGAAATGTAGTAACAAGGATATTCCTGAGCTCCTGTATAGAGCTTTGTAGGAGGAAAGGATCATTTTATAGTCAGTTAAAATTCAGACTGATGGACAGTAGGAAACTCTATCATTTCTATCCTATTCCTGTATTTGAACATTTGAGTTCCTCATTACTGTCATGTCAATTACATGTCAGCAAACATGTATTTACTTTGAGCCTGGTTTAGAGCTGGACATAAATCTATCCGCGGGCCGCAAAAGTCCCTTACGGTTTATTGTACATGCACCGTTCTATGAGGTTGTATTTAAAATTAAACATAACTTCTATTTGTGAAACTACTCACAAGAAAGGCGCTCACATTTGTAGATATCTCTTGAGCCTCAGTGCAATAACTCCAGATCCATGGATATGTCTAGTAATATTATTAGGAGGCGCTCACAGGACTTTTCCAAATCTGTAAAGGCTTTATTTCATATAAAGAGGTCAAACCTCTATTTGTGGGTTGGAGGCATTCAACATAGAACCAGTAGTCCTACAGCCTATACTTCAACTGACCCCAAGGACATAAATTGCTGATTGTCATGTATTATTAATACCTTACTCTGTAATGGAGTGATTGTACGATACATTCTTATTACATCACCAGCAATATCCACTGAATCGCTTCAAGATATAGAGTGTGTATGTGTGTGTGTTCCGGTCGGACCTTCCGTTGGTGTATACTGGCCTGAACTTTGACCTGTGGAGCCTGTCCTGGGCCTTTCACTGGATGGATTTGGATGACAACTTCACATACTGGTAACATTGGATCTCTTTAGACATACTAGGGGGTTGAGGTCCCAGTCAGACCTCTCGTTGGTGTACGCTGGGCAGAACTTTGACCAGGGGAGCCTGTTCTGGGCCTTCTACTGGATGGATTTGGATGACAACTTCACAGACTGGTAACATTGGATCTCTTTAGACATACTAGGGGGTTGAGGTCCCAGTCAGACCTCTCGTTGGTGTACGCTGGGCAGAACTTTGACCTGGGGAGCCTGTTCTGGGCCTTTTACTGGATGGATTTGGATAACAACTTCACAGACTGGTAACATTGGATCTCTTTAGACATACTAGGGGGTTGAGGTCCCAGTCAGACCTCCAGTTGGTGTACGCTGGGAAGAACTTTGACCTGGGGAGCCTGTTCTGGGCATTCCACTGGATGGATTTGGATAACATTTAATATAAAAACAAAAACGACACTGTGCAGCCACCGAATGGACCTCATGGGCTTGTTGGAAGAGCTGCTAAGCTGTTAATTATCTTGAAAATGTTGACAGTTACATCTACATAATTAACAAGACTTTGATCACTGGAGTGGCAATTGGGGTGTTTGAGAACGTAGGAAAGCACATTTCTATTTTATTTTAAAAACTACTTCAAACAAAGTATTGTACATGGGTTCTGTTCATTACAGTTGCCATTTTTTTGTGAGAAGTGCATTACATTACTTGGAGTGCACCTGCAAATGGGTTTCTCCATCAAATGGGTACAATAAATGTACAGGACAAGACCCAACCTCTGCCATTCGAGAAGTCTATTTCAAAGTGCACTCTGAGCAATGTAATAAAGAATTACACATTCACAATAGTGACATGTAATAAAAGAACCACAAACAAGGCTATGTAGAGCACTATTTTAGGAGAACAACTCAGGTTGCTTCCAAGTGGGGAGAAAATATTGTTATTGTTATCTTTGACTTATAAGGCGCCCCAAGGGTTCTTCCGCACTGTATGTTCGGCTTTGGAGGGGGTGAATGATATATGAACTCTAACATCGGAAATAAATGTAAAAAAAACATAGAAAAGAGGAAAATTAAATAAGGGAAAATATATTCAGACTTCACACTGGAAGCCTTAGATACCAAATTGAAGATTTGTTTAACATTTATGAATCTGGCTGCTATGGTAAACTAGGTCTCCTCCTCTACTACTGAAGTTATAATTGGGTGCTTTTAGCAGACAGCTTGAGTTTTATGTCTAAAGTTCAATATTTAAAAGGCTCACATGAGAAATGAAAAGAATGACATTTTAGTATGTACTTAAACAGGTTCTGGGATATAGAAAGATTGATCTAATCTGTAATACATACACCATCTGTAATTCTTAGCAGAACATAACATTGCAAGAAATCCTTAGACTTATCTGAGCATAGAAAGCATTTTATGAGTTTGCTGGGAAGCAGATCAGTGTTTAGTAAAGGATTAGACTTGGTCCCTGCTGGAGGTTGTAACTCATATCCATTTATTAGATTATTGGGTTTCATATTCGTTAAAGGTGGAACTCCAGAAATGTGCATGGAAGATTCAGTGTTTTTTACTTGCGCTGTCAAACAAACAATACATTATTTTACCTACAGAAGAGATGGGAACATGTTTGCCATCACCTGCAAGGGAGACACAATGGGACGTAATTTACAAACAAAACTACAAAATACATATGTGCAGTGACCATCACTGGCAATATTTAAAGCATGCTATATTAGTTACTTTAGTGACTTATATTAAACAATTTGTGAATATAGATGGGTGAAGTTCATGTACTTTATTCAAATGATTTTTACATCTGCACTGAAAACACCCTGCAGTCATTTTGTGCATTCTGGACTACAACCCCCTCCGTTCGATCCAGGTGGCAATATTGCATTGTATGAACGCTCTGGGGACACACACAACAAAAAAATGCCCAAACCTTTTAACTTTAGTTGAGACCACTCTAATCAAGGAAACCTGTTACAATACAGCGTTCAATGATTCAATTAAAGAGAACTTAGGGTTAGTGTATTAATCAGTGGTTATCTAAAGCCACTAATTTTATTTTGCCACCGTTATTTAAAACTGCAATTTTATTAAAGGCATAGCCCAGTGGATTAAGCCTTTAATATAAGTGGCATTTAAAATACAATAACAATCTACTCCATTTATATCTTGTATATACATTGGAAATAATTTCCCTAATAGATTAAAACAACTCAGTTAAAAATAGCAAATTTTAAAATAGCAAATTAAAAATCAGTTTGATACCCACTATGCATCTAAAATATATAGCGCTCTCCACAGTGAGATGTCTTCCTTTTTATTGGTATTGAATTGAAGATGTTACTCTCAATCTATCAAATTGGTCCATCTGTGTGACAGGTATTATTTTCACATATAAATGCCATAGTTAAACAAACTCATTCCAGGCACTGATCCACATGGGCCTCCACACCATTCTGCACTATTGCTTTAGGGGTCCCCTTGGGCTTTTTGACCCTGGAGAGCAGCCCAGTTTACCCCTTCCCCACAAAAGCTCTATTACAGTGCAAAGAACCCAAACAATTTTTTTTTAACACAAATATGCTTTTTAAAGTAACATACTTAGTAATACTTCAAGTGCATAGCATTGACTTGCTTCTGAGTTATTTAATATATTTAGCACTTTCTAGAAGTGCAGCCTGTTAGGGACAGGTTGTAAATCAAAATACTAGACTAGGACATGGAAATCTTCAATGTAAACAGCTTAGGCCAATTTGCACTTACAGTTTATAAGCTATTGCTTAATGATGCATTCTACCATTTTTATGGTAATTGATCCTCTGGGACGCACAGTTCTACAATGATTTTTCTTTCAACATCTGGCAGCACCTGTTAATATTAATAAATACAAGAAATAGGAAAAATATTTTTGTAAACAATAATTTTAAACGCATATGTTGAACTCATTATTTAGAAAATAAAATGAACCCTACTGTTAAATAGGGAATGTTCCCCCATTTAAAGCCCAGACACTATTGTATATCTGAGGCCCACTGATATTGAACAATGCAAGATCAAAGGCTAATGTATACCAAACACAAATGCAACTAACTTGTGGTTGTTAACTTGCGTTATTACTCCTATTTCACTGCATTGATTTCAATGTTTTTAAGTTGAGTTAAACGCATTTTGCAAACGCTAAGTTACCATTTGAAAAGCCACCTGTAACCACTCTTCTATCCATTTCTTAAAAATGTGAAGGTTGAGTTTGCACCTCTAATCCTGGACTGCTGTTGTGTATCCATGTTTGAGTTACAGATTACCAGTGATTATGGAAGGGGTGGCCAAACTTTTAGACTCAGTGATCTGCCGATTTAACGTCAAAAATATGGTCTGGGCGCACATAATGCTACAGCAACAGTGTTGGCATACCTTTCGCATAGTAGAGGGAATATATATAAATATTATATATATATATATATATATATATATATATATATTGAAAATTCGTAGCAGTCCAACTCATTACTGAATCAAATTCATAGATATTCCTGCTTAAAAATATAAACACTGGTTTATTGGGAATAATAATTAGAGCAGTGAGATCATCTGTGTGTGCAAGTCTGGGGAGGACACAGCCATGTGGATGCGCAAGTCAGGGAGGGCACAAGGATGTGTGTGCACAAGTCAGAGGTGGGCATAGGAGTGTGGATGCGCAAGTCAGGGAGGGCACAGGGATGTGTGTGCACAAGTCAGGGAGGGCAGAGGCATGTGTGTGTACAAGTCAGGAAGGGCACAGGGATGTGTGTGCACAGGTCAGGGATGTGTGCGTACAAGTCAGGGAGGGCACAGGAATGTGTGTGCACAAGTCAGAGAGAGCACAAGGATGTGTTTGCACAAATCAGGGAGGGCAGAAGCATGTGTGTGCACAAGTCATGGAGGACACAGGCATGTGTGTGTACAAGTCAGGGAGGGCACAGTCATGTGTGTGCACAAGTCAGGGAGGGCAGAGGCATGTGTGTGCACAAGTCAGGGAGGGCACAGGGATGTGTGTGCACATGTCAGGGAGGGGATAGGGATGTGTGTGCACAAGTCAGGGAGGGCACAGACGTGAGAGTGTGCAAGTCAGGGGATAGCACAGGTTAAAAACTCAACTTTCTGCATGATCAGTGTAGTACAGTTCACCAGTCACAGTGTACGTCCCCAATTGCAGATATCAATGAGTAGTATACTGGGGGCTCCAATGTGACAGCACAGCTTGGTAATTGCTGGCCACCTCCTACGTCCACAGGAGCAATAGTATATGGTGTTTAGTAGATGTTGCACTTGGGGGGAGGTGCGGACAGCAGTCTTGTAGTACCAGTGATCAAGGGCTGGTGGTCTAGAGGGGTGTTTCAGATGAATTGGGATCATCTGTATTTTTATGAGAGCATTCCCCCGAAGGGACTTACCATGTGTGATGATTTGGAAGCTGCACAGCCAGTAATGGCTGGTTGCTCATAGTGCAGGGGGAGTGTACAGGTCTAGGAAAGTAGTGCTTCCAATAGTTCTTATAGCAACTTGCAGCATCACCTCCCCTCCTTCCCACTGCGAGAAAGAAGTTAAATGGAGGCAGCAAGAACCCTGGAGCCGTTGCCAAGACAGGTATGGTGGAGTAGAGAAGACCGGGCTCTGGTAGTATGGGTCAGGGAAACTAATGCCATAATCTACCAGCTAACTGGCAAACATTTACTAGTAGATAGCGATCTATTGTTTAACTACCTCTGGATTGTGGTATTTACACTCGAACAATACATATTACTCATTGTTTCTTTAGTTTCTACATTTATGAGTGAACCTTCTTTCCCTTTCCTAAGATCTGCATCTAGTCCTTTTCAAAATCAAGGCTTGGCATTTAGAAAGGGGGTGTACAACCCATTTAAGTATTACTTGCATTTACTGAAATATAAGCAAGTGTCCCTTTAAATGAACTCCTTGCCTTGCTCAAAACAATCATCTATAGAAATATTAACAATTTTACAGTCAGTTATCTTCAGATACCCAAAATGATTTTTATATGCATACTGAATAATATTTCTAGATAGTCATTGATAATTTTTGCATTTTACTTTTAATCAATTAGTATTGCTATTGTGAATTTATATCTAAAAAATAATAACCCAAATAAGTGTAAAAATTAATTTGTGTAGTTGGGTCAAATCTGACCCCATTTTGTGTCATGACTTGCACCAGTGCGAATATTATTTCTTTCTCTAGGTTTTACAGTTAGCGCAGCACATAAAAGGAGGGGTTACCTCCTTCGCACATTATAATGGTCAGAGGTGACACATGCCAGTGCATCTCATGAACTTGTGGTGTGTCTAACAAATCATCGATTTCACATGTTTATGTCAAAGTTTCTTGCGTAATGTCGAGATGTTTGACCCAAAAAAAGTTGGAGGAAAAAGCAGAAAATGTGGATTTGGATTTTTTGATGCATTTAAATGCAGAATAACTAATTTTAACTTTGACCCCATTTCGAGCTAAAGTACACAAGAAAATATTTTGGGTATCCGAAAGTTATAGATTGATTTGAAGTGCATGTGAATAGATTATCGATTAGGGAATTTAGACTGTGAGCTCCAATGGGGCAGGGACTGATGTGAATGAGTTCTCTGTACAGCGCTGCGGAATTAGTGGCGCTATATAAATAAATGATGATGATGATGATGATGATTATCAGTATAGCTTTAATATCCATGAACATTGATGGCAATCTACTCCATTTATACCTTGTATATACACTCTAAATAATTTCCCTAATAGCTCAAAACAACTAATTTAAAAATAGTAGGAACAAAGGAAATTAACCAGAGTACAATCCAACAAATTACTGTATGTATTAATTTCTTTTATTTTTGTTTGTTATACCAGTTTGAATGCTGTTAAGCAAATATATTATTTGTGAGCTTTACTTTTATATTTTAAACCAGGGGATTTAAACGTACATGTGACAGCGGAAACATTTTCTAAACTAACCAATAAACCAAGTGACAATGGAAAACATGGTTCATAATTTATGAGCTCACTTTAGGCAAGAAATCTACAAGTCTAAGTCGGTAAATCTCTCTGCTTTGTATAATGACCCTTTTACTAGGGGAGTCAGAGAGAATAATCCTCTTATAAATCCTGTGACTTGTAAAGGGCAGGATGTTATTTTTTTTCCTCCTTCTCCGAGAAAACCAGCGCAGTTTAACAAGACTGTTTCGGGGCATATTTTAATGCTGATCTATTTAAACAAGAATAAAGATAACCCCGGGTTAATGGAAACAAATTAGTTTTTGCCTTTTTTGTCACAAAATGAATCCTCCTGGCTTATCCCTACTGTACACGTCTGTTCTTTTAGAGAAATGTGTCATTATGCTGAACTGTGTCTGTTACTTTAATTGAGCAACTGGGTCAGCTAAACCTTAAACAAATCACCTTTACAAAGTTTATAACACATACCAGTAACATATGTGACAATTACAACATGCAGATGCTGCTGTGCATGATGATTATGTTATCATAGTTTATGTAGGTGTGTGTGTGTGTGTGTGTGTGTGTGTGTGTTTTATGCACATACCATAGTGATGCGTTAGATTACAGTCAACCCAACATAATTTACGTTCTCTGATTTTACTCTTTTTATCAGTCACCTTATTCCCTAATGCAATCCACTGGGCCAGTTATATAACAAGTTTTATCTCTGCAGATGGAAGTTTTTCATGGACAGTGTGCTATCAATTTGACTAACTAATCATGGGTGCAGGGTCTAAAGGGTACCGCAGTTTTCACCAGAGACCCCTTCAAGGGAGTGATGGGTGTCAACCATGAGGAACCCAGATTGCAGCATTCAAGCTTGTGTCATGGGCAGTGTCGGACTGGCCCACAGGACTACCGGAAAAATCACCGGTAGGCCCCTCTGCCTTTTGACCACACCCCCTTCTAGAAGTGGGCGGAGCCCATTCAGCTCACATGTTCGGTATCCCCGCTGCCCTCCCCGGCGTCCCTGCTGCTGTGTGTACAGAGTTCATCTCGTCTGCTTGTTATAAACCTTTGTAATCATTCTCACTGCCAGCCTGGTGTGGAGAGTTCCCCAATCACCATCCTGATATCACCCGTGTTACACGCAGTACGTGTGCCCAGATCCTCCCAGCGTGTTAGACAGAGGAGCGTGTGCCTGCTGGGAGACCAGGTCCGGGGATTCTTGTCAGATATTTCCAGATAAGGTTTGACCACAGGGAACAGTTCCCCCTACGCACATCAGACTTCTTGTCTGTAAGTGTGTTACACACAAACTGTCTGAGCGTGAGCGGAATAATAAAGGGAATACTCGTAGAATATTTAACTTAAACCAGGAATTAATGAATGGCTGCTGAACATACGTATCCTGTCATCCAGCCGGCAGCCACGTTCTGGATCAAAGGGGGGGGGGGTCAGCTCACCTGGTGATCGGCGTCCCTGCTGCTACAGATGACTGGCTACAGTCATCTTTCAAATGCGATCGCAGCTGCGATCATGTGACCTGCCCCCTCCTCCTCCTGTCAGCTGACTGTCTTATGATCCCGCCGCCGCTGAAGGACTAAGGAGCAGAGGCTGCATCAATCCAAATATGGGTAAGTAGATTTTCTTTTTTTTATTTAATATTATTGGATATGTCTTTTAATTTCCTCCAAATTCCAGGACTTTCACTTGACACAGAATTATCTTATATATATATCCTCCATCTGTTCTCTAGCTACTGGGTAAGCAGAGGCTTACTGCAGAGAATATATATATATATATATATATATATATATATATATATATATATATATATATATCTATATCTATATATATATCTATATTAGTGTGTGCGCGAATTAAGAGAGCACTATTCCATGGCATAAGTGAATTTGGGGGCACTATTGAGGGTATAATTTGAATTGGGGACACTATTGTGGGCATAATATGAATTGGGGACAGTATTACGTGGCATATGTGAATTTCGAGTACTACTGTGTGTCATAACATTGTTTGGGGCACTACTGTGTGGAGTAACATTGTTTGGGGCACTACTGTGTGGAGTAACATTGTTTGGGGCACTACTGTGTGGCATAATATTGTTTTGGGGCACTACTATGTGGCATAGGGGGGCTGCCTATCTATATTAAACTATAGTGAGGGGGGGGCTGCCTATGCTAAACTATAATTAGAGGGGGCTGCCTTTGCTAAACTATAGGGAGGGGGGTTGTACAGAGAACACTATAGGGAGGGGGTGTTGGGACCTTTAATTTAATGCTGGGGTGGTTTGGGTCTATAATTGAATGTAGGGCTGAGTGTGGTGAGGAGGGCTATCTATTAAATGTGAATATTAATAATTAATGTGGGAAATGGATGTATTAAACGTAAATGCTATTAATTTCTTGCTGGGGCTGTTTGGAGGGAGGGTAATAGGTTTATTTATTAAATGGGAATAGTATTAATTTAATGTTGGGGTCGGTTAGAGGGAAATAGATCTATTTATCAAATGTGAGTACTATTACTTTAATGTTGGGGCTGGAGAGAGGCCTATTTATTAAATGTGGGTGCTGTTTATTTAATAGCGGGGATGGTTGGTGTTTTCTAAATGTATCCATTATTTTTTCCAAATAGGACCCTCAACATTCCAGGATACAGACAAGCCGCAACTAAAGAAACCAGAAGCCACAGGTGGTAAAAGTGACAACAACAGGTAGGACAGTTTGTCAAATGTTCTGAGTCTAGTGCAAGCTTAGCTAACCTGTGGCACTCCAAGTGTTGTGAAACTACAAGTTCCAGCATACCCTTCCAGCAATAAGCTGCTATATATTGGCAAAGCATGCTGGGGCTTGTAGTTTCACAACACCTGGAGTGCCACAGGTTAGCCAAGCCTGGTTTACTGGAACAATCCCAATTTTTGGTGACTGTTCTACCCAATCTAAGGGGCAGGTCAAGACTGTGTACTCTATATACACACTGCATTCTTTATATACTACCCTATGGTACTAGCTGTCCTTCGTGAGCTGACCACTCCCCCTCTAGTGTCTGGTCCCGCCTCTATGATGGCCGGCCACACCCCCACTGGTGGGCCCCTAGCGTTGCAGTCCCCCGGTGGGCCCTTCATGCCCCAGTCCGACACTGGTCATGGGACACAATGGGCCTGATTCATTAAGGAAAGTAAGGCAGGAAAAGGAGTAAGTTTTCTCCTGGACAAACCATGTTACAATGCAATGTGTGCAGATGAGTTTATTATTTTAAATATACGTAAGTAAAATACTGGCTGTTTTTTCATGTAGCGCACAATTACCTGATACCTTTATTTGTTCATTGAAATTTAAAGTTGATCTAGGGCAGGGTTTCCCAAACCCAGTCCTCAAGGCTCCCTAACAGTGCAGGTTTTCCATATCTCCTTGCTGGAGCACTGGTGTATTCATTACTGACTGACACATTGTAACAGATCCACAGGTGGTCCTAATTATGTCACATGTGATCCGGAAAACCTGCACTGTTAGGGAGCCCTGAGGACTGGGTTTGGGAAACCCTGATCTAGGGCATTCCCTACCCCAAATATAAATCTGCCATCACTTTTTAAATGTACCTCTCCCTCCAATGCAACATGGTTTTGCCAAGGTGCAAAGTTACTACTTTTTATTAGCCATATTCTGTCACCAGATATTAATGGGGTCACCTTTCTATGGCATTAAGATGTTTCCCTATTTGACAGGAGAAAGCTTTGTGAACATATTGAATTTTGGGGCCAAACACATGGGTGACAGTAGAATATGGTGGAGAAATCCCAAAGAAGAGGAAGAAGCTGGATTATGGTTTTAGTACCATTGACAATTAAGAAAGTTGTTTTGTTCAGAAGAGCCATGGGGTGATTGTTCTGGGTGAACTCCACCCTGGAAAGCAGATCAACCTTGTCATTATGGTGAGAAGACATGTACATTCTTAGGTATTGTTCCAGGATCGGCTTAAATTTTTCAGTTTTTCTGTTGGATTGTGGATGTAACGTTAAAGTTTAACTCAACTGAATCTCTGGAAAAAGGTTCTCCAAACCATAACATAAATTGCATTCTGCAGTACAAAAGAATTTGAAAGGGTTGGTCATGTAAACAACCACAGCCTAAATGGTAGTAAAGCCTCTGGAAGAAGGAAGATTATATATGATCATTTATTTATGTTTCACTCCCATATTACAAAGCACTTAAAAAAGACTATGTAATCATTCACACCTGTCCCTGCCACATTGGAGCCTACAGCCTGCAGTCTACATTCTCTAACACACAAGGGTCATTTTTTTCATAAGCCAATTAACCTGTCAGTTTGCTTTTGGACTGTGGGAGGAAACCGAAGCACACGGAAGAAACCCACACAAACAGAACATACAAAGTCCGCACAAATAGTGCCCTGGTTAGTAGTAAACCCATGTCATCTGTAGTATAATCTGTACAGATATGAGTCAGTCCAACAACAAGCATGTTTTTTTTGTGGTAAGTGATGTCAATTATGTGTACATTTTATTTAGTAACTAATATTGACTGTGTTTGGAAATTTACCTTGAGGGTAAACAGTACACACACTATGTGGTGGAAGCAGCTAATTTCACCATAGGATGCTTTTGTATAGTATGTAAAGGCCATTATTCTCTGTAAAGAAATTGTACAGTATTACTACTTTTGTTTAACAGTTGGTGAAGCTTTTATGTCCAGTATTCACCGCATGGGATCTGATACATTCATTGTATCCTATGAAATAAATATTTTCCTATGCGATGGCCGTGGGTCCAAAGCATAAGGATTTTATTCGTAAAATAGATTACAGGGCAAAGCATTGCATGCCTACGCCTGCGCGGTCGGCACCGACAACAAGCTTCAATGAGAAGTCTCTGGTTTAGAAAGCCAGATATGAACAATTTACACACACTAGTCATAAAAAGCAGTGACATCACAAATACAGTTACAGTATTAAGGTCCATATAAATAGGTTGATTGGTCATGACCTCCCAAGAACTTGACGCCCCATTGGCTGATTTCTCTGGTCACTGTTCCATGAGGTGGGGGTCATCTCTTCCTGTGTGCCCAGGTGTCCTTCCTCAGGCTTCTGCCTTTGGACCTGTATAAACTGATTCTTTAATGACATCTATGGAGCTGTTATTTGGTGTATAAAAAAGTAATATTAGTTATACCTAGCATTTGCCATGTGCGAACGCTTCATAAATACTATCGAAAATGTTCTCCTGCGATTGCAAACACAATGAGGCCAAACTCAATTTCAGTTAATATAAAATATAATGTGGTGGAAAAGATAATTAACATTTCCAACATTATATTTCATGAAAGGAATAGATTAAACTTATTTAAATGTTGCTAAGATAATGATTCATTTGCTTATTCATCGCATCATAACTGATATTTGTGTGCAGAAATTATTGATTACCACCTTCATCCAGTTATCGAACTTCATCAAATCCCTTCATATATCTTTTGCCCTGTGTCTTATCTAATTAAAAATTCAGCCCTGGAGTGGACTGCTTCTTAGGTGCAGCTATTACCTTGTTTAAAATATTTCTTTATGAACAATACATTTATAGAAATGTCTGTAATAAAGATAGAGACTCAACAGTTTTTATTGCATCATCAGGACCCATATATGGAACATTCCTGATAGGGAACATCTTTACTAATAACCTATGAACAGGATAATTAGATCGGTATGTTTAGGAGCTGTTTGGCACCAGTTATCAAGTGAGATTTTCAGTTTGACCTAGATCAAATTGACCTAGACCAAATTGACAGTTCACTGCATTGTGGGGACATTTCATGTATTCTGGTATGGATGGCTTTCAGTGCATATGGCTAGGCGATGAATCATGCGATGCAATCATGCTTTCCAGGCACCCTGCATGTATAACGGACTTACCCCGCTGCTCCGGAAGCCGCACTTCCGCATCCAAGACCACGTGACCGCACCCGGAGGCGGTCACATGACCTCAACCTAGAGACGGGGATTTTGAATCCCTGTCAGGATAAAAACCTCACTCTGACACTCGCTGAGTGTCAGAGCAACACTTAACTGTTCCTGGCTCCTGTGCTTCGTGGATTGCTGTGTCTTCCAGTCTCTTGTGTCTTCCTGTGTGCTGATCTCTGCCTGTTTGACTACTCTGGCTCTCCTATCCCTGTGTACCGACCCGGCTTGCTGACCATTCCTCTGTTCTTGTGACCCGTGTACCGAACCTGGCTTGTTGACTCCGCAACCTCCGCTCCACTCCGCTGTACTACATCTTGGGGCGAACCTGAGGACCGCGACCTGCGACTCCTGGCAGCAAAGCCCACCCCGCCTTGCGGCGGTTCTTGGTGAACACCGGGGAGATCGTTAGACTCCGCACATCAGGTAAGCCAGCGCTAATCAAGATTAGTAGTAGAAGTATCCAGAATCTGTTACAGTTTGCTCTGACCATGGATGCCACAGCTAAAGATCTGTTGGAGCATTTAGTGGGAAGGATGGATAAGCAAGAGGCTAACCAAGAGCAACTTTTAAAATTCCTCAATAGTCTATCTACCTGGTTGGATGTTGTCCAGAACACCCTAGTGGCTGGTGGACCACCTGGGCCGGCAGTGGCCCCTGAACCTCAGGTCGTAGCAGCAGCTTCTTCCTCGCAGTTACGGATACCTAACCCACTCAAGTTCAATGGGGACCCCAAATACTGCAGAGGATTTTTAAATCAATGCTCCATACAATTCGAGCTATTACCAGGGAACTTCCCTTCCGAAAAAACGAAAGTGTCCTATGTGATTTCTTTATTGTCCGGTCAAGCCTTAGCATGGGCTTCCCCTTTATGGGAGAGAGATGATCCCATTCTATATAACTTCAGCGTCTTTTTGTCCACTTTCAAGAAAATATTTGATGAGCCAGGAAGGGTGTCCAATGCCGCTTCCGGCTTATTACGTCTTCGCCAGGGAAACCAGTCTGTGGGACAGTATGCGGTCCACTTCAGAACTATGGCCTCTGAACTTAGCTGGAACGATGAGGCCCTAGTAGCTACATTCGGCAGGGCCTTTCAGACCGGATGAAAGACGAGCTGGTATCTCAGGAACTCCCTACGTCTTTGGATGATATTATCTCTCTCTGTGTCAAGGTTGATTTGCTTTTTAAGGAACGTAATTCCGAGAAGGAACAATCTCGGTGTAGTATGATTCGCTTGGCCCCCAACTTCCAAACCCCTGTTCTTCCTCCAGAAGAGCCCATGCAACTGGGAGGACCCGACTGTCAGCCGAAGAAAGGGAGAGGAGATTTTGGAACAAGTTGTGTTTATATTGCGGGGAGGGCGGCCATCTTCTGAGTTCTTGTTCTAAACGCCCGGGAATCGACAGGGCCTAACGAGTTCAGGAGCTGTATCGTTGGGCCTCTTCTCTCAGTGTCAGTCAGTTCCTGGTAGTAATGATTGCCTGTCTATTCCCATTTCCCTTCAGTTAGGACAAAAGACTTTCCTGCAGTCGGCACTTCTTGATTCCAGAGCCGCAGGAAATTTTATCTCTGCCGCAGTAGTTAAACAATTTGTTATTCCCACACAAGCTTTGGAACAACCCATCTCTCTGCTGGCCATTGATGGGGGAAGAATTCCTGAGTGGTCCATTGTGGTACGCACCATTCCCCTCCTGCTTAAGATAGGAGCGCTTCATCGGGAGAAGATTTATTTTCTAGTAATTCAGAAATCTACCAACCCAGTCATCCTAGGACTTCCATGGCTTCGTCTCCACTCCCCCACCTTAGACTGGAAATCAGGTCACATATTGTCCTGGGGACAGTCCTGCTTCTCTCACTGCCTTTAGAAAGTGGTTCCTCCGAATAGTCCCAGACGTTCCCAAGAATTTCCTGTGACTCTTTTGCCTGAACCATACCAAACCTTCTCGGATGTTTTTTGTCAACAAGAGGCCACTAGACTTCCTCCTCACAGAATCTGGGATTGTGGCATTGATCTGATACCTGGTAAACCCATTCCCAGGGGCCGGGTTTACCCCCTTTCCCTCCCGGAGTCGAAGGCTATGGAGGAGTACGTCCAAGAAAATCTAAAAAGGGGCTTCATCCGCAAGTCTGCCTCCCCAGCTGGGGCTGGCTTCTTCTTCGTAAAAAAGAAAGATGGGTGCCTCCGCCCTTGCATAGATTACAGAGGCCTGAATGCCATTACCGTTAAAAATCGGTATCCTCTGCCACTGATTTCCGAATTGTTTGACCGGATTAAGGGTGCCACCATCTTCTCTAAACTTGATCTCAGAGGAGCGTATAACCTTATACGCATTAAGGAGGGGGATGAATGGAAAACGGCGTTCAACACCCGAGACGGCCACTTTGAGTACCTGGTCATGCCCTTCGGGTTATGCAATGCCCCGGCCATCTTTCAGGGCTTTATGAATGAGCTTTTTCAAGACCTCTTGTATCAATCCGTAGTCATCTACTTGGACGACATCCTCATCTTTTCTCAAGATCTAGTATTTCATCGCAGTCATGTACTGGAAGTCCTCTGTCGTATCCGGGAAAATCATCTGTTTTGCAAATTAGAAAAATGCACCTTCGAGCAGAAACAAATTCCTTTCCTGGGATATATTATTTCTGGCACCGGTCTGCAGATGGACCCCACCAAATTGAAAGCCATACTTGACTGGCCCCCAACCTTCTGGTCTTAAGGCCACCCAACGCTTCCTAGGATTCTCCAATTATTATCGTCAATTTATCAAAGGTTATTCTTCTCTTGTGGCTCCCATCACGGCATTGACCCGTAAATCTGCTGATGCTAGTATATGGTCCACTGAGGCTATCCAAGCCTTTATATTATTAAAGTCTCTCTTCTCATCTGCACCCATTCTTCAACAGTCAGATTGTTCACGTCCGTTTGTCCTGGAGGTAGATGCCTCTTCCATTGGTACTGGAGCCGTACTGTCACAACGAAGCCCTTCTGGAAAATTTCATCCCTGCGGATTCTTTTCCCGTCGCTTGTTACCTGCTGAGAGGAATTATGGGATTGGCGACAAAGAGCTCCTGGCCATCAAGCTGGCTCTCTCTGAATGGAGACATCTACTAGAAGGGGCGCAATTTCCAATCACCATATATACCAACCACAAGAATTTGCTTTACTTTTGTACTGCCCGATGTATAAACCCTCGGCAAGCAAGGTGGTCCTTATTCTTCTCACGCTTTGATTTCAACATCACCTTTCACTCTGGATCCAAGAATACGAAGGCAGACGCCTTATCTCGCTCTTTTGATCCAGCCGACATGGAACCCTTGGAATACAATAAATTCATTGTAGACCCATGCCAAGTATTGGCAACTACACACCTGAACAAGGGTTGTCCTCCGGGCAAAACATTCATCTTGCCACGTCTACGCACTCAACCCCTTAGCTGGGCTCATCACTCTCTCTTCTCTGGGCATGCCGGTATCCGCAAGACCTGGGACTTCTTGTCCCGAAGTTACTGGTGGCCTTCTTTACTGGATGATGTGAGATTTGTTTCTGCTTGTTCCAAATGTGCTCAACACAAGACCTCTAGGAAAAAGCCTTATGAATGTTTGCTCCCATTACCCATTCCTGATTACCCGTGGTCACAGATCTCAATGGACTTTATCACAGACCTTCCTCCTTCCAAATCCTGTACTGTGGTGCTAGTGGTCACGAATCGCTTCTCTAAAACAGCCCACTTTATTGCTCTTAAAGGCCTTGCATCTTCTTCCTCCTTAGCCAATATTTTTATTAAAGAAATATTTCGCCTCCATGGCTGTCCTCAACATATTGTCTCCGATCGTGGATCACAATTTATATCAAAATTTTGGAGGTCTTTTTGCAATAAGTCCGGAATTAAGCTGGACTTCTCTTCCGCATATCATCCCCAGTCCAATGGGTCTACAGAGAGAACTAACCAAGAATTAGAGAAGTTTCTAAGAATATTTATCTCAAGTAACCAAGATAACCGGGTGGACCTTCTCCCTTGGGCCGAGTTCGCCCAGAACAACCATTTCCATGAGGCCATCTCTAACTCCCCCTTTTTTGTCTTTATGGCTGCCATCCTAGACTACCCACCTTTTCGCAAATCACATCTTCTGAAGTTCTGGCGGTGGACTCTCTGTTCTGTAACTTCTCCGCTATTTGGGAACAGACCAAGATAAATTTAAAGAAAGCAACCACTCGTTCCAAAAAATTCTACGATAAAAGGAGGAGAGTGACCCCAAGTTTTTCAGTCGGTGACAGGGTATGGCTATCCACCCAAAACATTTGTTTAAAGGTTCCCAGTAAAAAATTTGCTCCCAAATTCATTGGCCCATTCGCTATTTCTGAGATTATTAATCCCGTAGCCTATAGATTGAGTATGCCTCCCTCTTTACGCATACCCAATGTTTTTCATGTCTCCTTGTTAAAACCAATGGTAACCAACAGATTCTCCACCTCATCTAGAACTCCTCCTCCTGTTGTGGATCGGGATCAAGTCGAATACGAGATTAAAACTATCCTAGATTCTCGTAAAGTTCAAGGTGCTATACAGTTCTTGGTGGATTGGAAGGGTTACGGCCCTGAGGAGCGCTCATGTGTAAGAGCCATTGATCTGCATGCTCCCCGTCTACTTAAATTATTCCATAAAAAATTTCCTTTAAAACTCTATTAGGTGTTCGGAGTCCACCTTTATGGCAGGGGGTACTGTAACGGACTTACCCCGCCGCTCCGGAAGCCGCACTTCCGCATCCAAGACCACGTGACCGCACCCGGAGGCGGTCACATGACCTCAACCTAGAGGTGGGGATTTTGAATCCCTGTCAGGATAAAAACCTCACTCTGACACTCGCTGAGTGTCAGAGCAACACTTACCTGTTCCTGGCTCCTGTGCTTCGTGGATTGCTGTGTCTTCCAGTCTCTTGTGTCTTCCTGTGTGCTGATCTCTGCCTGTTTGACTACTCTGGCTCTCCTATCTCTGTGTACCGACCCGGCTTGCTGACCATTCCTCTGTTCTTGTGACCCGTGTACCGAACCTGGCTTGTTGACTCCGCTCCACTCCGCTGTACTACATCTTGGGGCGAACCTGAGGACCGCGACCTGCGACTCCTGGCAGCAAAGCCCACCCCGCCTTGCGGCGGTTCTTGGTGAACACCGGGGAGATCGTTAGACTCTGCACCTCAGGTAAGCCAGCGCTAATCAAGATTAGTAGTAGAAGTATCCAGAATCTGTTACAGCATGTCTGAATAAACTTCATCATGTGCCTCTTCACAGCTTTGACCTCATCTCTGTCTCAGGATATTTTTCGCATTTATTTATTACTTGAAAGAAAGCAGAATTGTCCATTACAGATGAATCTGCAAAAGATGCTTTGAGTAACAAAATATTGTTACTCAGGTCTTGGTTGTCCCTTGTTGCCAGATCCTTACATTGTCTCCCTTCTATAAGGAAAGTGGTGAACGAATATATGCCCACTTGTCTCTCTGGCAGGTGATTGCTCATCCTCTGACTCGTCACTCTGTAGCTGGACCAGTTCTAAAGAAAAATGGCTATATAAACGGCCGTTTTAAATGGTAAAAATCAAATCCATATATCGGATATGAGACTTCAGACCTACCATATGGATGTTCAACTTCCATCTTCCAGTCTTTGAATTCCTTAAAAGTTTGCCGATCTTGGCAAGTTGAAGGGTACCATCCGGGAGGCAGTAAAATTGCCCATGGAAGTCTGCCAATTGAGCCAATTCTGTGTCGTTAAGCTTAAGAACTTTAGAAAGAATAGCAACATTCTTTAGAAACTTTGTGGAAGACCTTGTTTGGGGATTTTTAGTTCCTCATTCCTTCATTCCTAAGCAAAAACACATATACAATTGGAACCTCTAAAATGTGACAAAGCAGCTGGTCTTGCAATGATGAAGACATTTTCAGTGACCACACTAAATTCTTCATGCTTCTCTTCTGAGTCCTTCTATAGCTCAGAAAACACTAGGGCAAATTCTTTGTGAAGATCCGAAGTGTTTCTGGAAGAAAAGATAGCTAAAAGTATCTTGGAAACTTCACCTTCCCTTCTTCGATTGAATAAGATCACCTGTGCCAGGGTGACCTTGGCAAGCAATGCCCAGGTTTTAAGTCGGAAGGTCGTTGATGAATTGTGCACTTGCTGCTTCTCATCGAGATACTACTGCATCTTTTTCGCATCTTCCGTGAAAGGTAAGAGCTGAGGCACGTTCCATTTTGACCGCTTCAGAGTTTTTAAGGCAGACGATGAGATCAGCACATTTGCTCTACTTTTGCACTGATTGGGATGAAACCAACGCAAGTTAGTCCAGTTAGATCCTGGCCTGGTTTTAGTGGTGGTCAGGGTCCCGGTCAGACATCCCATCAGTGTACGCAGTGCTTAACTTTAACCTAGAGAGCCTGTTCTAAGCTTTCCACTGGCTGGATCTGGAACTACTAGTGGTTGAGGTCCTGGTCAGACCTCCCGTTTGTGTACACCGGCCAGAACTTTCACTGGATGGATTTAGATAACATTTAACATAAAAACAAAAATGGCACTGGGAAGCCACCTAATGGGTTTGTTGGAAGAGCTTCTAAGCTACACACACCTAAGAAGAGATGCTTGGTAATGGGCACTCTGCAAACCAGAGAGAAAAATTTGTTACACTGCAAAAGACTGTTCTTCATAGTAGATCTCTGTGGTCAGTTGGAAATGGTCTTGTATGTTATTACTCTTATTTAAAATTTCTTTAATTTTACATTTTCCAGGATACCAATACAGCCAGGTTCTTTGAAAAAAAATAAAAGTGGTGGTTTGACTATATTTCTTAAGAAATAAAACATAATTGGCTTGAGTCATTAAGGAAAGTAAAGCAACAACAACAAAAAAAGACTAACTTTGCTCCTGGACAAATCATATTACAATGCAAGGGGTGCAAAATACTTTATTATTTGTCAATCTGGTCATTTCTTTCTGAGAGCTGTATGTCACCCTAGGAGTTGTAGGTTGGGTATATGTGGCTTACGTTGGGCATATGCTCCATTTGCTTAGTGTAAAATACATACATTTCCACATGCACGCCCACACACACACAAAAAAAAGGAGTATGCTTACGGTATGGAGATTTTGTACTTGCACCACTTGCACCACCTTACACTTGGAGAGGCGGGAAGTGGTGTGCAAATGCAAACTATGTACAGTAATGTTTGCTTAATTACAAACTGAGGCAGACCCACATGTAGACGCATATATATGCCTATTAGTATCCAAATCAATTGTGGGTGCTTGTTGGTTAGGGCAAATGCACGCTGATAATTATGACCTGCACTATCCAATAGCTTCCGATTGACCGACTGTGAATGCACCTCTTAAGCAGATAGGGGCTTTCCTTATTCATTGTATAATTTTTTATTCTGATTTTTGTGGGCATATCTTAAAATGAATTTATTTTGCTACTTTCACTCATATGTGAGAAGGTATATTATATATTTTATCTGACTTTTTATTGTATTTATGAGATGAATGCATCTTGAGATGCCTACATCTCAACATATGGGCATAAATGCGCCATTTTTACATGCAGCTCTTTGCAGCTTAGTTTTTGAATGTATATTTGTCCAACTTAGCATCAGCCCCTATAATCTTTAATTTAAGCCTGATAATAGAATTGTTTCCTGGGAGCACTCCCATTCCTTGTTAAGGAACACTTTTATCCTTTATAAAGAGACAACACTTAACACTGTATTGTACAAGAAGAGGATTAATGTACAGATGTTCTACATATAATGATATTAAATAGAAGGTCAATACCCATACAGGCTTAATTTAGCATACTGCCATGGTTTGATGACAACTGGGAATTCTGTACATGGCAGGAGTTTAGTCAGGCACTCATTGGTTGAAGTAATAATATTATAAATATACATCATTGAGTCTATCTGGGATTACATAAAGAGACAGAAGGATTTGAGCAAGCCAACATCCACAGAAGATCCCAGACAGACTATATGATGTTGAGAAAAGGACTCTGTGGGGGCCATATCAGGGAGGCACCTGATTGGTTCCATATTTATTCAGCAGCAGGACAACACCAAACATACAGTCAATTTCATTAAAAACAATCTTCATCTGTCACTCCTGTCGGACAGTACGCCCCACCTCCCCTCCCAATTTGAATCTCTTTGCCTCTCTTCCCCCCTGCAAAGAGGTATGATCTCCTCCCTGTATAGTCTCCAATTAGAGAAATTGGTCATGGCCGGGAATATACATGAGAGGGAGTGGGAGAGGGATCTGGGCCCTCCCCCGGAGGAGGACTGCTGGGAGACCATTAGACTAAATGTGGCCTCTAGTTCGATCTCCACACTTATCAAGGAAAATACATATAAAGTATATTATAGGTGGTACCTTACACCTGATAGGCTTGCAAAGATGTATCAGTCGGCTTCTCCCGATTGCTGGAGAAACTGTGGTCACCGAGGCACTCTCGTACATATTTGGTGGTCATGCCCTGTTATTTCCTCCTTCTGGGACAGGGTCGCGAGACTTCTCTCCTCCAATGCCCTATTAGGAAGAACCCGTGGTCCTTTTTACTCTGTTACCCTATACAGGACCTTGACACCCACTCTGCGAAGCTAGCTTCACACGTGCTGGCGTCCGCCAAATGCCTGATAGCTAAATCATGGAAGCGGGTGGAGCCTCCTCGTATCTCTTCTTTAAGATCATACATATGGTTTATAGCCAACATGGAAAAGATCACCTCGTCACTACGGGACATGGAAGACAAATTTCATCAGGTTTGGGCCCCTTGGCTCTATGCCTAGAGTCCGTAGTCTCTCTTCCTTTAATTACTCTCCCCTTTACACAATCCTACATAAAATTGAGCCTATTGTTTCTCTAAAAATGTCACCTTAGACTTGTTAGCGCTCCCTCCTGAGAGAGAGAGCACGCTTCTCTTAGCTTATCTCATTCTACGACCATGTCCTTTCCCCCTTCCCTACCCCACACCCCTTTAATGCCCACTGCCTTACCCCCCTCCCCTGCCCACCACTAACTTGTTATACTGTAATGTATACTTTTGTCATGAGTGTGACATTGCTGGATACATGTATTTTGAATGTTCTGTTCAAACTTTTTTCCGCTCTGTTTTTGTCACTCATGTTCTTTTTTGTTTGCAATAAAAGTTTGAGTTAAAAAAAAACCAAAACAATCTTCATCATATAGAAAAACAAGGGGTCCTGGAAGTGATGATATGGCTCCCACAGAGCCCTGATCTCAAAATCATATAGTCTGTCTGGGATTACATGAAGAGACAGAAGGATTTAAACAAGCCTACATCCACAGAAGATCTGTGGTTAGTTCTCCAATTTTGTTTGGAACAACCTCCCTGTCGAGTTTCTTCAAAAACTATGTGTAAGTGTACCTAGAATAATTGATGCATTGATGCTGTTTTGAAGGCAAAGGGTGGTCACACCAAATATTGAATTTGATTACCTTTCTGTTCATTCACTTCACAATTTGTTAGTTGATAAAAAAAATAAAACTTAATACTTCTATTTTTGAAACACTTCTATTCTATTCTCCTCCCTACCAACCATCTACTTAACCCCCATCTCCTCCCTTTAGCTTGTCCTCCCTTCTCTCCTCTTGCCTCAACTGGCTCCTCTTGTGCCTGGTCTGTTTACCCTCCCTTAGGATGTAAGCTCGTATGAGCAGGGCCCCCTCCCCTCCTGTCTCCCTACCTGTTCTTGCGCTCCGTCTTTACTTCATATGACTAGCCAGAGTTTCTGAAGTATTGGTACTTTTTGTTCATTGTTCTGTATTGTTTCACCCTGTATACTCTACTGTTAGTACTGTGTGCGGCGCTGCGGATACCTTGTGGCGCCTAACAAATAAATGATAATAATAATATTGTATATTTGGATTTCTTGTCTCAAGCCATAGTCCTATCTCCAATAATGTCCTCATAAATTTAGTACTAACTGCCTAAGTTACAGTTGTAATTTAATTGCAACTTTTAACATATATTTTTTGATAATGATTTGAAATAAAATATTTTATTTGGAATAGAACAATAAAATTAGAAAAATGTAGTAATAAAGCACACATTTTACTCACGATTATTATTAGATAACTGGTGCTCCCCAAGGAAATTCCCAAGTTTATTTACCGATTTCTCCCATTTATTTAGGTATGTCCACAAACACATACTGTCCCAGAAAAAAACATTTTTAACTGTCTATAATCAGGCCCGTCCAACCTTTATGCTTGAGGACCAGAGACAGGACATGATTTCAGGGACACTCAAGCACATTGTGCAGAAAGAGCTATCTAGCAGCTAATTGACTGGTTGCCTCTTCATTACTGAATTCCTAAAATTCTGAAACAATTCCAGGCCTGGAGGACTAAACTGGACATTCTTCATCAAGAATTAAAATGTATTATTATCCTATGCTAACTTCGTCACCTTTCTCTCACTTCACCATAATATCTGACTTACATGACCAAATCAAAATATATAGACTGTATTTTCTGGTCTTTCAATAAGTTATCTGTTCTCTGCATTTCTACTACAATTGAAAACTTAGAAAATGAATAGAGGGTTCCATTATTTCACACCCATTTATATCACATGCATACCAAGTCTGTTACAAATATTTTATGAAGAACTGCGCATGAACAGATGAAAGTGTATTACACCTTTAATACACTGCCTCTTGAATGCCAGTTATCTATCAGCTCTACATTCTATTTATATAAAACAAAATGAGCAAAACTGTACAATAATGTACCCGATTCAAAATTACTTGCAGTATATTATTGCTTAAGCAGTGAAAAATAACAGGGTCTTAAAAATTCGAGCTTAAAATCAAAGATGTTCTGTGAAATCTTACAACTTTGACAAGGTTTAGGCCCCGTGGTATCTCCGGAAAGCCGTAGCTGTTTACCCCCTTTGGCTCTCTCGTCCTCTAATGGTATATAAACTCTGGGCCGTCTCCGGATCCTCCAGGTTGGTCGTCGTGTGCCATGGGTAAGAGATCCATATATCTTGCAGTCTACTTTTTATTTTCTTATTTATTTTATAGGTCGTTATTCTGTAGCTACGTTGCTTACAACCTCCTTTGTAATAGGTATGGTGATATATGTGCCTGTCCTTAACAACCCTCCCACCCGTTCCTCCTCCTTAAGCCGTTTTGTTTCCTGTCTCTTTCCTACCCTTTCCTTCTACTATAAAAATTTAAAATAAGAGACATCTTGCTGTCTTAACACAGTTGTTTTTTACTTGTTGTTTGCTCTTTTCTATGCTGTTTCCTCTTGTAACAAATAAAGAGTTTAAAAAAAAAAAAAAAAGTGTTCTGTGAAATATTCACTTCAATCTACGTTGGGCCACAAAATTACACAACTTTCTCAATTTAGCCTTAAGTGCTCCAAGCTCCATCCAACCTTACCACACAGCAGAATGCATTGCTCACTCTAAATTCCGAGAGATGGACATTGATACAGTGAGAAAGGCATTCCGCAAGTGGCAATGTGAAAACAGAAATCCATGATTGTATCACTGGACCTTCATACGTCTGTTACATACACTGCAAATCTTAAAATGCACAAAAGTTTGCAGCAACTTTGCTAATTTTTTAAAAATATCCAAAGTCAAACTAGATTTTTTTTGTGCCAAGTTTAGCTGTCTCTTTATTGAACTTACAGGTATTTTTTTTGTACTAGTTTTAATTATCAATTTTAAGAAAATTATAAGCGTCAGGTACCCCAACATGAAACAATTGGCTGTGGATATAAGCTGTCTGCATTGCCAGGTAAAACTGAGAAGCTGGAGACTTTGGTTTTCCAAGCTAGATTGATGATTGCAGATATAGGGTGTCTGGAGGCACCAGATGATCCATGGGAGAATTAGGCAAAAAGGAGGGTCAGACCAGCCAAACAAAGCCAAGGTCTTGGTCACAACAGGAGGTACAAAATGTAGGAACAAGCAGGAGTCAAATGCCAGGGTGGAAGTCGGGATCAGTTCACAGGTGTTTTCACAGGGAGACCAGCAGTGACAATTGATGACCTAGCTCAGTTTACAGGGAAAGGAAGTCCTATATATGCCAGATACAGCTGATCATGATCCAGATCCAATAAAGAGAACTTAACCCTTGCAGGCAGGAACAGATAAAGGCACAGCAGCATCTAGGGAGAAAAAGCTGAACTGCAGCCAGGGGTAAATCATGACAAAGGGTGGCTGCCCGTAGTACAAAATAGTATCATAATTATTATCATCATACATAAAACAGGGACATACAAGGTAGACAAGATAAATGCAGACATGAAAACAAAGGGTATGGAGAGCCCTGCTCATGAGAAAGCTTACATTGTAAGTGAATGAGGACACAGCATAAATAAGAGGAGCGAGTGTGGTTCAGCATGGAGATAGGGACAGTTGTGAGGATGTACTAGTGTGAGTAGTATCATTAGGGATAAGGCAAGCACTAAAAAAAGATGGATTTTCAAAGATCATCTAAATATTTGAAAGCTGTGGGAAAGCCTGATTGGACATGGGAGGAAATTCCATAAGTGGGTAGCAGCACAGTCTTGTAGGCAGGACTGACAGGTGGTTACCAGAGATGAGTCAAGGTGCAGGTTAGAGGTAGATCTAAGAGGGCGAGTATTGTGATTTGAGATGTATGAATGGGTGGTGGTGTTGTGGGTGAGTAATTGGAATTGGATTTTGGAGAACTTAGGGAGACAAGGTAAGGATTTGCAAACTGGTGTACCAGATGTGGAGCGGTGAGAGAGGAAGATCAGTCTTGCAATAGCATTTAGGATGGACTGAAGTAGGGATACATGGGTGTGGGGAATGTAAGACAGCAAGTGGTTGCAGTAGTCAAGACAGGAGATGAGAAAATGGTGGATAAGACTATTGATAGCACGCTGGACAAGAAAATGGCACATTCTGGCAAAATTTCTAAGGTGGAGTCAACAGGACTGGGAGAGAGTCTGGATGTAAAGAATAAATCGGGGCGGAATCAAGTGTTACATGACGGCAGCAGACTTATGCGAATGAGGAAATTGTGAGAGCAGTTCCAATGGCGTTTTGGGGGTAGAAGCTTAAATGCAAAGAGTGGACAGAAAGTGAGGCAGTTGTTCACCAATTGCTCAAGTAATTTGGAGGCAAAGGGAGGACAGAAATAGGGCAGTAGTTGGAGAGGCTGCATTGAGAGATTGTTTAGAATTGGTGAGATGAGCGCATGTTTACACGAGGATAGAAATGTGCTAGCGGAGAGAGATATGTGTAGAGGGGAGTTAGAGGTGGGCATGCAGTGGGGGAGAGGAAGTGGAGAAGTTGGTAGTGAACACAGTCAAAAGGACAGGTTGTAGGGTGAGATGATGAGATGACTTTGTCTTCAGTTACTGGAGAGAATGAATTAAGGGTGGATTGGGTTGTGTAGGTGAAGGAGGGTAGAGTGTGTAAAATTTGGCATGAGGAAAGCTCTTGTCCAATGGTGTCATTTTTGTATTTGAAGTAGGTGGCAAAATAAACTGCTGTATGAGAGAGGAATAGGGAGGAGGTGGGCAGAGAAGCGAGTTGAAGGTGGCAAAGAGGCAATGTGGGTTAGAAGTCTGGGTGGATATTAGAGGTTTGAAGTATGCTTGTTTGGCAATTGAAAGGGCAGTACTGTAAAATGAGAGGATGGATTTATAGAGGAAATCGGGCTAGGAACAAGATTTCCTCCAGTGGCAATCTGCCGTGGTTGAGTTTTGGATTATCGCAGACTGTATGTGGTAGCTGGTGCTGTATTGTATAGTGCTGAAGTGCCTGTTTTCTTGCAGAGGGGGGCAGCCTAATTATGGCAGGACAATGAAAATGAGAACTGGATAGAGTTACAAGTACTTAGGTGTAGCTGTGTACGGGTGGATTCGGGGGGAGTTTAAAGTGGGGCTGAAGGTGGTTGAACAGTGGGAAGACTAAGTTGGAGAAACTAGAAATGGAGCAGACATGGGAAAAAACACAGTCAAGGGAGTTTCTATAACAGTGAATGGTCCACTGGTAGAAACCAAAGGAAGAACTACGTGAAAGAAGTATATTGGCAGAAGAGACAGTGGGATTATCAATGGGAATATTGAAGTCGCCTAGTATGAGAGTATGCAGGTGAAAGGCTAGAGAATAAGTGAACCAGTCCACAAAGTTGTCAAAAAATTGTGAAACTGGACCTGGGGGGACGATAAATGACAGCAACACGAAGATGGAGAGGATAAAATAGGATATGACTCGGAAGATGCAGCTGGAAGAAAGTAGAATGCATACTATACCACCTTGTCTGTTTCTGGGTATGGGAATGTGGCTAAGGGAAAGTCCCCCCAAAAGAGAGAGCTGCATGGTATGTAGGGTCAGAGGAGGTGAGCCAGGTTTCTGTAATGGCAAGGAGGCTGAGGGATTTAGAAATGAATAGATCATAAATGGATGCAAATTTCTTACAACAGATCTGGCGGTCTATAGTGCACTAGAGAAGGGAAGAGATGGTAGTGGATATATGCGAGTGAGGTTGTCGAGATTGAAGTACTGTATAGTTTTGTGGAGGAGCTTAAGCAGATAGTAGGGATTGTACGGGGTCCAGGGTGAAATGTCACCAACAGTTATGAGAAGGAGCACAGCAAGAAAGAGGACATGCTAGGTGATTTGTCTATGTGAGGTTTATATCTATTTATGTAGGCTGGTGAGTTCAAGCAAAAAAAACAGAAACGGTACATGTCTGCAGACTAGCGAGAGGGGAAGTAGCAGGGGCGGATCTAGGAAATTGTTATACCGGCGGCGATTTCTGACTTCTGAGGCTGCCGGCGACTGCACAGTATGTGCAGGTCCGCTCGGCAGTGACAGTGTGCTGCCTGCCCGCTCTGATTGTGTTTTAAACACAATCAGAGCAGACGGGCAGCACATTGTCCCTGCCTGTCGCTGCCGAGCGGACTTGCACATACTGTGCAGCCGCCGGCAGCAAGCTCCTGCTAGGGGGGGGCGATTGCCCCGTTCGCCCCCCCTCCTGGATCCGCCACTGGGAAGTAGTAAAGGGGAAAAAACAATAGGGGATGGAGAATTAGGATGGAAAGAGAGGAGGAGTTTGGAGAGAAACATGGTGAAAGTGAATAGGAGAAAGAGAGCGTGTAAATTGAGTAGTTGCATGATGAAGAGATTTGGATTAATGTGTATTAGCTAGGGTAGGTATTGAGAGAGTGGGAAGGAACAAATGCTCCAAATTGTGCAGGGCAATGTAGGAGGTGAAGGATACTTTCAGGGGCAAACGCAATATTCAATGAGGGGGGTTTCCACGCCACGATACCAGTGGGCGTGACCAGAATGTGTAGGGGCGTGGCTACAAACACACATCGGGTCAAACACACAGACATGTAAATTGTCCCATACACAGACAAGCACAGACAGGATCAAACACAGACATGTAAGCTGTCATATACACAGACACACATTCCTACCTTCTGCTGCTGCCTCCTGCATTACACCCATGCTGGCTGTGTGGGAGGAAGGGGCAGGGCCAAACTGCCAGCAGAAAGCTGTGCTCACACAGCAGGGGACTGACTAGGAGACGATCCTCCCAAGCTACAAGCAGTAGTGGCTGGTCCCCGGAGAGGGGTCAGCCACTGTAAGCATACAGCACCCAGGTAGGACAGGGGTTTCTGGGGACTAGGAAACCCCTCCTAGGTGCGCCTCTGACTTTACCACCCCCTGGCTGGGGTTAATAAAGTATGCAGTTTCTGCAACTCTGACACAACGAGGTCCAGGATGCTGACTGCTGGGTGCAGAGGGTCCATCTGCCAAACAGAGATGGCAACAGCAAATCACAATTGAGCTCAGTGGACAGCTAAATAGATGTTGAAACATAGTAAAGTTCTTTTTCTAACAGGATGACCCCCATATGACCCAAAATGTGATAATGAAACACAAATAACTGAGAAGGGATTTAAAACAGCAGATTTCCTTTTAGTTTTATTTTATAAAATAATACTTTATTGTACACATCCCCAACCAAAATTTACATTTGCTTACAAAAAAATAATCATAAATACTATGATGTATTTGAAAATTTCAAAAGTGTTGATGTCTCTTCCAGCCTAAGGGAAGGGGGACACAGAAAGAAAATGTTAATTATACTACTAGTTGCCCAAACAAAACACTGCTAAATGTATTGCAACTTAGTTTAAAAATATATGTTCAAAAACACAAAATATTCTGAAAAAAAAAGTATTTTATTTTTTCTTAATTATGTAGAATGTTTTAAAAAAAACAAAAACCAATAGGACCAACAGGGGGGTGGGAATCATTAACCCTTTGTTATTCACTTGACAGACTGAGGTAACCATTAAGTGTAAAGTGGTCTCCTAAACATATTAGACTGACTCATTCTAAATATTTTATTTTGTTCACACTTCTATGGGACACTACACAAACACAAAGCAATATTCTCACATTCCTATGTTGCGGCTCCTATGCTCTGATTAGTTGGTCCATGGAAGGTAACAGGAGTTCTGTGCAACCTCAAAAAGCTAAAATCACAACGCTGAACACTTACTCAGCTCAGGCAGTTTAATGACTTGTATGCAGCTTACAGAAACAAAATTAAAAGAGAAGAAATAACAAGTAGGCAGTATTGGCTACTTGTGGTAGTCAATTCTGCACAAATTTTGCCAAGATATTGTTTCAAAGGGTCTTTTCAAGCATTGCCTATTGAAATAGTCTACAGTGAAACGCGTAGCAGGGACACAAATCGTGGTTAGCTTGATCAGAATCACTTGTGAAATATTGCTAAACTAATGGCCAAATTATCTCTTGGCATTGATAGGGCAATTTATGTTTAACTTTTTTTGATTAATAAATTAATTTAATAGATATAATCAATAATGTCCTAAGTATGTATTAAATTGGCTTCTTGCTTTCTGAACAGGCTGCATTCCTGGGTTGTCATATATGTGGATCTAACTGTACATTACTTCATTGTGGCTGTTGAGTACATGAAGGATGGTATTCCTATGCACTAGTCTTCAGGTGTTCAACGTGCAGAGGACACTAGCAGGTATAAGTGAGGACTGATTGTGGTGTACTGTGGGATACAATGGTATTGGTCTAATGTGAAGAGGTAGCTGGGTAAACTATGCAAATCATTTGTCCTTTTTTCTTCAAACTTTCTGGCTTCTAACATTTGGCAATAGCTAGTTGCTGGGGGAAATCATTTCATGCAAACTCCATGTATGGCATTCTGCAATCATATAGTTTCAATATCTATCTAGCAAACCTAGAGAAAATGTTAAACGGCACTTTAATGAATAGTAAACAGACAAACTTACATTTTAGTTAATCTGTCCATTCTTTGTCTTGTGGTCTCCTGTAAACATATAGGAGTTGTTAGTTGACATCATACAGAACAAAGCTATGACCTAGGCTAATAGTTGACACACAATGCAGCTACCTTTGGTAACCGATGGGCATGAAATTAAATACAGTGGAAGCTTGCTGATTAGGTGCAGTATGATATTTGTGCCTCTAGGGTTGAAACACTTTGCCCAGGCACTGTATTCACTATTGGTGCCAATTAACATGATAATCACTGTAGAGCTGTGGCCAAAAATACTGGCACCCTTGTAGTTTTTTGTAATAATGGTCCATGTCTTCCAGAAAATTGTCAAAATAAAAAAATATTTTGGTATTCACATATGCATTGCTTTGGTTTGCAGTGGAATAAAACACAAAAACAGAACAATGAACTAAGTCGCTCACACAGAAATCCTTAAATGAGCTGGACAAAAATTATTGGCTCCTTCTTCGAAGTAGTTAGAAATCATTCAATTTCAAGCAGGTGAGTCTCCTTCAATTTGGACACTGAGCTGACCTATCTGGAGTAGCTGCTACCTACAATATAAAAATCACTCATTAAACCAGCTTGATTAGAGAAAATGACCCATACTCCTGGCCTGTGTCATTGTACATACTGCAATGAGCAAGGTCAGACCGAACATTGTAGCCAAGCATGGACAATCTCAAGGCTACAAATCAATCTCCAGAGACCTTTCTGGCCTAGTTTCCACTGTACGTAATGTTATTAGAACGTTCAAGGCCGATGGCACTGTAGCCAACCAACCTCCTTGAAAAGAGACAGAGAGAGACCAACTGAACAAGCCAAATTTCTACTTTGAACCCGTCTACAGTGTCTAAATGTTGGTGGATTAACTGTGGAACAGTCTCTAAATTTTGTTGGAGTAACTGTGGAGCTGTAGGAGACCTAGTACATGTGTTCTGGTCATGTTGTCATTCAGTCCCTCTGGCAGGAGATCTTTGATCTAGCCCAGAGAATTACCTCCATATCCTTAAGTCCAACCCCATCCTCTTACATCTATACCCCGACTAACTGCCTAAACACCATCATTATGTTTCAGGTCCCATTTTAATAGCCACTAGAGCAGCAATAGTGCAGTTTTGGAAAAAAAACATCTCCTCCTACCATCCAAAGTTATTGCGAAAATCCACTTTAGTTTTCAAATGGAGATATTAGATGCCCCAAATTCTATGGCACCACCCTCCCCCATTGTTAAATGGATGTCGTGGCACGTATTTACAACAGATGGTGAAGGCTTCAGACTTATCATCCTATTGAACAGTCTAGTTCCCCCAGCTCCCATCTCAGTTAATATACCCCTGGTTTCTAGTCAAGTTCTCCCTGCTGTGTCAACTTATCACCCCCTAACTAGTTAGATACTGCTTGTATGTACTTTGCTTAACGCTATGTGGCTAGGTATATATTATGTCTGCTCCTCACTCTGTACCCCCCCCCCCCACCTCTAAAACACTAAATTCTACTAAAAATTATTGATGACAAATTCCTACTGGGAACATGTCCTGTGGACAGAGGAGATCAAGTTCTAGAGGCTTACTGTTTGCTTGTTTTTTAGAGTACATCATCCCTATGTTTACAAATAGAAAAGAACACCTTCCTTACAGTCAAACGTAGAGGAGGTTCAATTATATTTTGGGGTTGCTGTGCTGCATCGGCTCCTGGATGTCTATGTGCATGGCATCATGAAATCTGGAGATTACCAGCCCATTTTGAAGCACAATGCTAAATCCACTGTCAGAAAGCTGGGTCTCTGTCTAAGGTTATGGGTCTTCCAGCAATGACCCAAAACACAATTCAGTACAGTCCAATGTCTTGCTTGAACCATTCCTGGGTGCTTTTTGCAGTGGCCAGCAATGAGCCCTGATGTCAATCCCATAGAAAACCTGTGGAGAGATCTGAAAAGGGACAAGACACCCTTCAAATCTGGGAGAACTGGAGCAGTTTGCACAAGAAGCTTGGACCAAACTGTCATCAGAGAGGTGCAGGACGCTCATCCCTAACCCTGTATTGTCTACTGTTTGTGCATTGTACGGCGCTGCGGAACTCTTGTGGCGCCTAGCAAATAAAGGATAATAATAATAATAATAATAATAATAATAATAATAATGGAAGAGGTTGATTGCAGTTATTTTGACCAAAGGCTGTGCTACCAAATATCAAGTCTAAGGTATCAATTTTTTCAATACCATTTCTTTTAATCTTCTGATATAAAAGCATATACAGTATTAAATTCAGTATCAAAAACAAAGGTTCTATATATTAACAGAGAAAGAATTGTGGAGACCAAATACAGTTGTTAATTTCAGCTTGTGTTACAGGAAATTGTGTGATATTAGAAAAAAGTGCAAAGGTGCCAATATTTTTGACCACAACTGTAACGTAAAAAACATTTATCAGCACTAATGCTTACTTGTTCTTTTGACCCTGGAATGGAATTCACTGAATCATTTGCCTATTTTACTTACTGTTGAGTCCTCTGTGAAGTTCCTATAATTAATGTCAATAGCTATGGGAGATGTGTCTGGAGATAGCAGAGAAGTATATCCAGAGGACTGATGATTGTTCTCTGAAATATCTGCCTTGACGTTCAAATCTGTGGAAAAAAAAAAATCATTCTAAAATAATCTTTGTCTTTGTCTAGGGTTAACTATCAAAACAACTTGATTTACTGCACTCATAATGAACAAACTGTGTTTATATGAAACACTACTGTTACTGGTCCAACTGGGGTTATCCAGCAGTTCTTAGTGTTAAATTATAGACACACAGAGAAATGCCAAGCAGCCCAGACAACATGAAATCCAAACCTCTAACCTCAAGAATGTGCTGCTGATCATTTCTAGAGATAAGAAAACCATCAGTGCTATTAATAGGTAAACATTAGAACACTGTTTGTTAAAACTGTGAAATATTATTTTATGGAATTAAGACATTATAATACATTCTAAACACATCTTCACAAAATGAATGTAATGTTAATAATGCATATTAAATCATATGATTTCTAACCTGTGTCTAAATTTCACTGTACAATACTGAATACTGAATTTATTCTTCAAACCACTAGATGGCAGTAGAACTACATGCTGCAATATAGAGACTTAGAGGAAACTCAGTAAATACTAATCTGCAATATAAAATCAACATAATATGTGATTTCATTATTTAACATAGATAAAAAATAAAATTAAAAAACAAAGGAAAGAAAAAACACAACTACTTACAAATCAAGCCAACAGTGCCAATTTTGAGAATTTAGATTTACCATGTTTTCTGTTTTTTTTTTTTAACTTTACGTTTTTAAGTTATGCAAACAATAGGAATGCCTCTTCCTACCAGGCTGTGAGTGCTAGAGAAAAAGAGCATCCTGTATATTGTGGACGGCATTTGGGTACAGCTGCTCATTTATCAGCTCTGTGCTCTACCTCCCACATAATCATCTTCTTCTCACAAATATAAGACAGTTGTGTGGCGAGTTTGATTCCCGACCAGGCCATATCTGTATGGAGTTTGTATGTTTTCAGTGTGTTTGCGTGCAGGGGCGCATGCAGTGGGGGAAGGGGGGTTACCTAGTCTCTGAAAACCCCTGCCCTGCCAGGTGTGCCTTATGTTTTTATTAACTTTCTTTTTCCCCACCCCTCCCCCGCTCACAGCACTCCCCGCTTAATAAAAACATCATTGGTAGTCAGTGGCAGCAACAGGCAGCCAATCGTGAGGCTGCCTCTTGCTGATTGGCCTCAGGAAGTGCAGGGAGTGCTCATTTCTTTTCCTGTCTGAGCAGCGCGAAGTGATGCAGCAGATAGCAAGGCAAGTGTGTGTGTGTGTGTGTTGACAAGGGGCTTGTGTCAGTCTAATGTGTGAGGTAGGTAGTGGCTAATTAATGGGTGTTATTGTGTTTGTGGGGTGATGGAGGGGCAATTTAAGTTAATAGTGGGGTTGGTGCAGACTTATCAATGTAGGGTGGGATGATTAATTTAATATTGAGGTGGTTTGGGCGCTATTATTAAATGTGTGGCAGAGTTTTGGAAAAAGGATTGCCATTTCTTAAAAGTAAATGCAAGTTATTTAATGTATGGTAGGAAATAAAATTATTTAATAAATATGATTACTATTAATTTAATGTTGGGGTTGTTTGGGGGAAATGGGTCTTTTTATTAAAAGGTGAATAAAATTATTTTACAGTGGGGCTGGTTACAGGAAAGGGGCACTAATAATAAAACATGAGTGGTTTTGATTTAATGTCGGACTGCATAGAGGCAGGGAGGCCTACTGTGTCCACTCATTGCTGATATTTCTATATGTCATGTACCTATTCTATTTCCAAACAGGGAACCAATATTCCAGGATCCAGACAAGTACAAATGAGCCTAGGACCCAAGCGGCAGCAACAAGTATTGAAAGCGGGAAGAACAGGTAGGAGAGAGCACGACATACTGCAAACTGTCCTGATTCTGGTGGGGCAGTCCTGAGTTTGGGGACCGACCCACTCAGTCAGGACTTTGTCCCGACTACACGGACAGTTGGGAGGTATGTCCCACGTCACACTGCTCTACTCATGAAGGGGGAGCTGCATGCACCTTACAGTAGTGCACCCAGCATTGCTTGTGTATTTAAAGGGAAATTGGAAGAGTTGGAGAGCTACCTAGCACTGTCTAAAATTATAGCAACGCCCCCATACATGCTGGTCACACCCACTGGTGGTGTGCTGTGGAAACCCCCCTCCTCAAATCCTGCGTTTGCCCTTGGCGTGGGTTTCCTCTGGGTGCTCCGGTTTCCTTCCACACTACATACTAGGAAGTTAAGTGTGTGTGTGTGTGTGTGTGTGTGTGTGTGTTCGGACAAATATCCTCTACAGCGCTGTGGAATTGGTGGTGCTATATAAATAAATGATGATGATGAGCAGTTATAAAGATGGTAAAGAGTGCCATACCGGACACGCAGTTACTCCGAGCTGGCGGATGACCACAATAGTACTCATGCAGCAAAAGAGATAAGTCTTTTCCAGAACTTGAAGAGGAAGGAGGTTCAGTTGACAAAAATTTTGAAAGACTATCAAGGCTGCCAGCAGTCTTAAGGCTTTTACAAATGACCAATTCTTCTTAATCTTTCATCTCTCCACATTCCAGTCTCTCCTCATTCCAACCATAACACACTACAGATAGCTGCACAATAATGTCAGTCACCAATGACGGCTTTAATATTGGTGGCTGATCACGCTTCTGCCTTACAGTCGCCACACCATCTCCCCAAGAGCTACAACTGTTTTTCCACTACCTTATATACCCATTATTCTGCAAGCCTCTTAGATTGTAAGCTCATTGTGACAGGATCATATATACTTTGTTTCATGTGAACATAACTTATTTATTTCTATCATGATCCTCTCAATGCACAGTGCTATGTAATATGTATTGATATTATACAATATTAAACCAGGAATCATTTTTATTTGGAGGTTTTAAAAAGTTTTGATGTTAATTTTCTTTTGATAGATTTGAATTTGAAAATCGCCAAGAAATAACCTTTTGAATAACAACTTCAGCAAATCTTCATTTTACTAGATTCCTCCTCAATTAAACATAAACATGAAGCGAATGATCAACTAGGAAAAAAAAAAAAATGTACAGAACCGATGTGCTTGGGTTACAAAGCAAATTTGAGTTTCATAAGAAATCTGTAGCTCACATCAAACAGTTCCCTATAGCATTACATCTATTGTTTCATGGAAAGTAAAGATTTCAAACTCAGAATCTTGATATACTACTGCAATAATGCAAATAATATTATCTGTACCACAAACATTTTGGGAGATGTCAGTGGAAAAAGGAATTTATACTCTGCAGAGGCTAGGGATGCTTTGGAGGTCTCGATTTTTAACTGTGGTGAATTACGGAAAAGAATAAATAGTACACGAGTCCTGTATGATTGTTAGTATTATACACTATGGTGTCATATTATTTTAAGACAGAAAGAAAGCTGTGCGGATCTATACATTAGATGATAGCTAGGAAAAGAGTGATGGATCACTGGGCAGCACAGTGGCCTAGTGGTTAGTACTTCTGCCTCACAGCACTGGGGTCATGAGTTCGATTCCCGACCATGGCCTTATCTGTGTGGAGTTTATATGTTCTCCCTGTGTTTGCGTGGGTTTCCTCCGGGTGCTCCGGTTTCCTCCCACACTCCAAAAACATACTGGTAGGTTAATTGTACTGCCATCAAAAAAATTGACCCTAGTCCAGGGGTGGGCAAACCTGTCCTCAAGGGCCATATCCAGTTCATGTTTTTAGGATTTCTTTAATCATGTACAGCTGAGTTAATCTATTTGGCTGGGTCAGTAATTATCCCACCTGTTTCTACAGACAGAAATCCTAAAAACATGAACTGGATATGGCCCTTGAGGACAGGTTTGCCCACCCCTGCGCCTAGTCTCTCCCTCTCTGTCTGTATCTGTGTGTGAGTGTGTGTCCATATTAGGGAATTTAGACTGTAAGCTCCAATGGGGCAGGGACTGATGTGAATGAGTTCTCTGTACAGCGCTGCGGAATTAGTGGCGCTATATAAATAGATGATGATGATGGATCAGCTGTTTTAACTATAAACACAGCACACTGCAGTTATATTATACTCACCTTCATTTGTCATTCTGCTTGATGGACAGTCCTCACTTATAGTAGTGAACTCACATGTCAAATCTCTCTGGAAATATTAAAGAAACATTTTTTTTTTTTTTATATATCATTTTCTTTAAAAAGTATGTTGCACCATATCATTTTGTAAATAAAGTTGCAAAAAAAAATAAATAAAAATGATTAGTTGACCAGCAGCCTTTGCGTTGCTCAGACCAAAGTAAACACAAATATTTAACACCACAATTGCAAACGTTTTCTTATATAAAAAGCAAAGATTTCCTGAGCTCAAAGCTAAAATGGTTATTTAATTATTTTTTTTTTAACTCTTTTGCTAAATAATGTTCTCTTTGTTACAATATTGTGGTGTTACATACAGGGTACAGCACATTTAGCACAGAATGTAGGAGTAGAAAATAAATGGTTATGTGCTCCACATCCAGCAACCTATCACAGTCTCACATACCATAAATACATAGTTGCCTACTCTCCCAGAATGTCCAGGAGACTCCTGAACTTCAATCTTCCGGAAGTTCGGTAAATTAAATGGAGGGGGCGGGACTTAATTACGAGATTCACGCGTCATCACGGCCCCGCCCCTGTTGGTATAGGCCAAAAATGGCAATGAAAGATTAGGGGACGGGAAGAATCCTGGAAAATGATTTGCCAAAGGGTAGCAAGTATGCATGAATATGAAAGTCGAACAAGTAACAGCCAAGAGTTAGTACCAAAAAACCCAAAAAACACAACTCTATAATCATTATAATAATGATAAGTACAGATAAAAAGAAACCAGAACATACTGCGTCTCTGCCAGCATGTTCCCATCCATCTTAGGAAGGCTAGAGATCCTCTAACCATATTTTAAAGAACCTTACCCTTTTATGGGGGTAAATATATCAATCTGCAGAAATTTAAAACATCGATTTTCTGCAATTTGCTCGCGTTAATTAAAATGACAATGACACGTTCCCCCTGGTGCTCATATAATATCCTTTAATATTGTAGCATTTGGTTTACCAAGTTATCCCATTGTGTGGGGAGTATCCAATAAGTACAGCACACTTTCTAGTTAAAAGTATAAGTTTATGGATGGGAATCAATTAAAATTTGGTGATTTTCAACATCTCCCATTAGCCCAAAACACCGACTAATGACAGGACTGAGCTACCAAGGCATAAGAAGAAGAGTCGGATATATAATCTGTTGCTGTGGTATACAGGATACGCCCCATACCTCATCTGTTACAGTATTTACATCTCTTCTTAACAATTCCCTGATCGGGCAATATTCCATTCCTACATCTGGGCTGTATACAGATACCTGACTATGTATTACTGTCTGAAGCATTGACATAATTAATGATTACTTTTTAAGTGGAAATCTAGTGAATGGGAGCGACTTATCTACAGGCTGTGCTGATCTTGATGTACAGGAAGCATATATGGAATATAATCATTATAAGAAATAAAAGTAATAATGACATGCACACTGAATGAAATGGCTTTGTGCATGCCAAGTATGCTGCAGGTGGCCAAAGGCAGGCGACGACTGTCATCCACGAGTCGGGGAGTTATTTACGCTGTATTAAAGAGGTTTTACAGGTTTTATTGATGCCCAACAGCAAAAATAAACTATGTTGCAATTTAACAGTGTTAAAGTGGATATGACCTGGGCATTTACTACAATTCGTGATAGGGAAAATAAATCCAGTTGACAAGGGTGCCATGGTGAATAAATTTGATGCAATTCTTTTGCTTTACACAGATACACGGACACACATTTCGCTTGTTCTACCATATACAGAAGGAAACTGGTGTTTGTAAAGGGGTGTCCACTACTGGACAACCCACTCTTTATGTACTCTCCTCCCACTTACAGCTAATGGAGTGTGAGCTCCTCTGGTACCGCTACGGTTACCTGCAGACAGGGGCTGCACCAATCTGTTTATGCAGCTCACAGCTCAGCCCAAATGACTGGGCAGACGGCATCTTTCTGCACAATACATTACAAGAGGAAGGGTCTATAAGTGGACGGTCTTAAAAATTGAAAATAATTTTGCACAGAACCTTATATTTTTATTGAAGAAAGTCTATGTATTACTGTACTCTTAATAACTATGAAATGTACTTTAACCTTACTTTGCCCTTTACATTTGTCTAATGGGAACAGTTAGAGATGACTGTATGATCATATGCGTTTTATAGGTGTTTCTTCAAAGGTGTTACTAAGTCTGCTTGTAGAGTTTATCATTCTTTCCATCTGTTCCATAATCCCAGAGCCGTCCTGGCAGCTTTAATCATGTGTGATAAACCCCCTCACAATACAAAAAATTGGGGGTATGGCCTGGTGAAAAGGGGCATATATCCCTTAATGGTTAGACAATAGGCACAGAGGTGGCAGTCACAACTCCCTATGTCTGCTCCATGCCCTGCACACAAACTACGTCTAGCACATGCTTTCCCCAAAATAGGCACAATTAAGAAAGGACAAAGTGTATGGTTCTAGCACATAGCTACAATGACTGCATCATTAGGGACATGGTTTTGTTTTACAGACCTGTTTATGTTGCAACAAGCGATCTGTTTCCAAAAGAAGAACGCGGCTAAGGAGGTTATTCCAGTCTGTCTCATCAATAATTATTTTGCCTTTCGTACTGGTCTCCAATGCCTGCAGTCTGTCCTCCATCCAATCTAGCCGTGCAATCTTCTCTTGACATTCAGCAACCTGGGCCTTTAATAACTCTATCTGTACGTCCTTTGTCACCTGCAATGAAACAACTTCTTTACATTTCCCAAAACATATTTAGATTAGCATCTCACATAAAAGAACTGCCGTTACATCACAGTTTCTTCACTTTTATGTCAGAACAGCCATATCTAAATAATTCATAAGCTACTTGCTGACTAAACTGCACAGTTTACATTATTTTATGGTCACTGACCTGAATCAACAAATATATTCGCTTGCTAGCAACAATATAGGTTACAACAGACTTTTTACAATTCGGTTACATTAAGTTATGGGTAAGTTATGACAAGCAGGGCAAAGACATAATGTGGTGCTGTCCACGGAAACTACTCAGATCACTGCTATAATTTATAAACTGCACTACAATAATGAGAGCATCTGATGGGCCGATATGAGCAACAGCACATTATTCCTTGGTGCACTATGTATCATGTGTATCCCTCATTTCTGTTGTCATTAGGAATCCGCTGAAAAATGTGGGTGAAAAAACACCTATAGGGAGTACAAAAGCTAGTTCAAAAATACAGCACAACACCATGACGTCGGATGGATATCAATAAACAGAAACCGTGTAACCAAGGAGACAAGAGACACGACAATATGAACTCTGCCCAAAATGTTCATGGGGCAGTACAGTGGTTTTGTGGGATAACTGTACCGTGTTACTATTTAACCTGTGTAGGTCAGAGAGATTCAGCACGGTTGGCTAAGTGGTTAGCACTTCTGCCTCACAGCACTGGGGTCATGAGTTCAATTCCCGACCATGGCCTTATCTGTGTGGAGTTTGTATGTTCTCCCAGTGTTTGCCTAGGTGTCCTCCGGGTGCTTCGGTTTCCTCCCACACTCCCAAAACATACTAGTAGGTTAATTGGCTGCTATCAAATTGACCCAAGTCTGTGTGTATGTGTGTATGTGTGTATGTGTGTGTGTATGTGTGTATGTGTATGTGTGTATGTGTGTGTGTGTGTATGTGTGTGTGTGTGTATGTTAGGGAATTTAGACTGTAAGCTCCAATGGGGCAGGGACCGATATGAGTGAGTACTCTGTACAGCGCTGCGGAATCAGTGGCGCTATATAAATAAATGGTGATGATGATGATTTTACCAAAAAGCATCTCAGAGCCCATTACACCAGTATACAATGCAAAGCTCAGACAATTCTACTCACCAACTTCTGTGGTTACATCATGGGTTGGCTGTATCCAGGTACAGATTAGAGAAAGTACACCATCAGTAAATAACATGCATGGATATACTGCTCTCACCCCCCTTACTTTCTTGTAGCACCGTAAAAGAATATCAGTATCTAGATTTTCAGGTCTTTTCTTACCACGTTCTCACTTTGATTTTCTGCTTCAGAATCAGACATATAAACTTCTCCTTCTTTCGGTGACACTGTTCGTGACACAAACAGTTCAGCTGTCGGCAATGATGGACAATGAAGATTGCTACTTGTGTGCCGCTCCACAAGGGAATTTTTCTGTAACAAAAATGACATGAAAATATTAAATATAGACAGACCAATCAGGGGCAAACGCAGGATTTGTAGAGGGGGGTTTCCACACCACGCCGCCAGTGGGTGTGACCAGCATGTATGGGGGTGTGGCTATAATTTCAGACAGTGCTTGGATGCTCTCCAACTCTTCCTATCCCCATAATATACATGGGCAATGCTGCGTGCACTACTGTAAGGTGCACGCAGCTCTCTATTTTAAAACAGAGCCGTGTGAAGCGGGGGCAGGGTCCTGCACCTCAAATATACAGTGCCCCAGGCTTGGAGGGGGTTTTCCAGGCACTAGAACCCCCCCCCCCCACCCCGTTTGCCTATGCCAATATAGACTGGTGCGGAAGGAAAGGCATAATGGTTTAATGATGCCAAAGATCATTAAACATCTTTAGAATAGTGTCATGATGGGCGAGATACCGTAAAAAACCTATATACAGTCATTTCAGCTACTGTGATATCACAGTGTATAAATCAACCAAATCACACAGTGCATATGTGCAAAAACAAGGCTGACAAGCTGACAGTCACTGCATGTCTGCTCAGTAAGAGAAGCATCTCCTTCCTAACATGTCAATCTCCTACAGAGCGCTGAAATAGAGCATGATGAAAGTACAGGATACATGATACAACATTTCAGTTGTATCATGTATATTTTTCAGCTAAGGAACGGACAGGCTTTAAAATATTAATATCAAATAATAATACTTGCACTTAACATTGGTCTCATCAGCCACCCCCACAGATGCATCCATTTTGTGGCTATGCACTTATCAGTATAGTAGCGCTCAGTGACTTCACCAAGGCACAGCCTTGTTATTCACTAGGCCTGACCTAGAATCATGAGGTACTGCTTCATTCTCATGAATATTCATTCAGTTGGCAAGGTGGCAGCTTCCACCATGTGCAGATGACAGCTCCATTATAAGGTTGGTTTCTACAAAGAAGACATATTCTTCTCACACAATATTTACACATAAAGCTCCTCAGCTGCCATATTGATAATAGTTGTGACTGGTAAGACAACACAGAGTGTATAGACCAGCCATTTATGTGAATAAAAGAAGACAGCCAAGATCCTGAGCTCATCAACACTATACAGGGTAGAATCAGAGTAAATACTCTTAGAATTTCCAAAAGTGCAAATACTTCTATACTGGGAACATTTCAGTTAACAACGTAAAGAAATCAGAACTCCTCCATTCATAAAATTACAAACTGAGATAACCCAATATAAAATGATTCCACAGGGACTCGTAGATCCTATAGTGAACATATAGGCTGCATTCCTATGAAGATTTGTTCACTCACAAAATGGCTGCCTCCACTGTGTGCAGGCGACAGGTACAATTAAAAGGAAAGAACCATTTCACTTTGATGGTGTTGACATGAAGCAGACACACAAAGAAATACCAGTTTATCTTGCGACCTGTCACAGAGAAGCCCAGCATTCTAGGGAGATTTTTACATGTGGTTTCAAGACATGGGTTGAACATACTACTTACTTGGGAAAGCTTTTCAGTTTTCACCGACTCTTCAGGATAAAATGCTTCACATTTATCTTTTACTGAAACCACTTTCTTAATTGTTTGTATTTTAACCTTTTAAAACAAAAAGTAGATTGCCACCTGTCATTAACTGGAGGGAAAAACCACCACCTCTACAAAAGTTCTTATTTAAACAACAAAATCACAAAATATAAAATTAAAATAAGACAATAGGCAAGAAATCTTGGGAGATTTTACAGAAGACAACAAATGAGAAGTATTCTTTGTAGTAAAAGTGGAGAAGTCAGGACCATCGATGGTCTGTAAAGGAGCTGAAGGGAAACATCCAGTGGTGCAATATAGAAAAAACACAGGTGATAACAGCTCCAAGTGATGCAGACACAAACACTGTATTCAATTATTTTTATGAATATGCTATTCAATAATCAAATATGCAAACCAGTGACAAGGTAAAGGCCAAAGCTGCGATAGGCTTTATATATAGGCTTGTTTACTCCTAGGAAACCTTGCATGTAGGCTTGCTAAGTATTTGCATAGAATACAAACACGGCATAATATAGAAAAAAAAATGAGAGAGAGAGAGACACAGACAGAGAATATATCTAAATCTCTCTCTGTCAATGTCACACACACACACACACACACACACACACACACACACACACACACACACACACACACACACACACCTCAAAAACAAAAAGGCATTTACATATAGAAGATTCAATATTTGCTTTACCACCTAGTCATAAGAAACACACAAAAAAAAAAAAAAAAAAAAAAAAAAAACCCCACACACACACACCAACAAATCAAAGCTCAGTTTAACTGCGTAACTATGCTTACACACTAGGGGCTAGATTTACTAAGCTGCAGGTTTGAAAAAGTGGGGATGTTGCCTATAGCAACCAATCAGATTATAGCTGTCATTTTGTAGAAGGTACTAAATAAATGAAAGCTAGAATCTGATTGGTTGCTCTAGGCAACATCCCCACTTTTTCAAACCCGCAGCTTAGTAAATCTAGCCCTAGGTATCTGTCAGATGACACATGATTTTAAAAGGTTTGGCCTCAAACGATGACAGCTGTTCCTGAAAGCAGATTGTAAGATGAATATCACTTGCATGGCATTTTCTCATAACTTAATACATTTCTATTCTAGCATAATTTCAGCATATACCAACTTGATTTTAACTACGTAATCCAAGTCCATGTGACACTACCCTTATTGTCTGCTGCCTACACCATTGCCTTAATATGTTTGGTGGATAAATAAAATGATGCACAGGTGGTAGCACACTAAAGCAGGAGAGGCATTAAGAAATTACAATGAACACTGAGTAAAATTTGAACATGAACAATGAATCAATTTCACTTTAAGAAGTAATGCAAATATTTACTCATGGTCATTCTCCTTCAATAGCTTGCTAGTGTTGGAGAAGTAGCTCACAGCAAGCCTTAAAAGTATCCTCTTTGGACACTAGAACATCTTGTACAAAACATATACACCAACTTGAAGGTGAAGCCATGAGTTATTATCTCTCCACTTTTAGTTAAACAGAACTTTTTAAGTTTGACGCACAGTTCATTTTATATTGACAGAAACAAATGAGGGTTTCACTGGATTATTCAACAGTTCCAAGATGTTATCACTACTAACATAACAAGCTCAGTGTGTATCAGCAGGTAGAAGGATGGGAACTTAGTGTAACATTTATTCAAACAAAATCCATTTCAATGGGAAAAGGGAGACATAATTCAACAGAGTAGACTGTGACCTTCAAAGATATCATCAAATATATGGAAAAATACATTGTTCCCCCAAGTGCTATGTCCTTTTCCAGAGTATTCTTGCCTGGAATACTTTAATGTATTACTCCAGCACTTTCCTACATGCTACATCATTACCTGCTTTATAACATATTTAGTTTATAAAGCTGCACATAAACTACCTGGGTGGCCATTCTACACCGCATAACAAGTTTATTCCTGGGGACTGTCCATCATCTAACGGCATCACAGCTGCTTTAGATCTTCTCTATGTAACCAGTAGGACACATCCAAGACAAACCTTAACTTAAGATGTCAGGGAATGAATGCACCCAATGAGAGTAAGAACACTGGATCTATTGTAGGTTTTGCAAGTTAGAGTAACAGCTGCTATAAATACAAAATAATGGAGGCCAGTGGTTATCAAACACACTGAAACTGAGTCGTCACAGTTTAACTGGGGGGCAAGGCCGTGAGCATGTATTGCTGCATGGGCACTAGAGTGGTCAGGGAGCAAAACCAACCTGTAGCCAATCAGAGCATAAGGACTTTTTCAGTACTAGCATGAAACGTAAGTAATCAGAGCATCACAGGTTCCCAGGGATAGCCCAACCAGAAAGTTTGCAGGTCTACCGGTAACCAATCAGCTTTAGAATTTGCAAAGGGCTTGACTAACCTGTAGCCAGTGCATTAAAATGTGCACAATTCAAAAGCTAACAAGTCCAACTGCAAAACAAACCGCAACAAAGGGCCTAAATTAGAGTATATCAAACATTCCATCATTGAGAAACCATGTGGCGCTGCAGATGGGGGCGAATTTTAGTGTGTTAATAGATATAGAGTTGGGAGAGGGGCATACCCTAGCCTACATCAAAGTGTTTTTTCCAGCATACAAAAAAAAATGCATATGCATCACAAAATTTGTCCAGGCGCAAATGTGTTCTTTTTAGCTGAATTTGCTCCTAAATAAGGCCCAAAATGTGTGAGGAATGGACCACTGCATGTAAAAAAAAAACAAAAAAAACAAACTGTATATAACTTGTTTATTAAACAAAGTGATTGGTTACTCATGAGAGTAGATGAAAGGGATAGAAATGTGTGCACTTACGCAAGTAAAGTGTCCATTGAGGAAGTACAATCAAACAAGACATCTTCAAACTGATTCTCACACATGCAAACAGCTAAAGTACATAGACAGACATTTAGGGGCAGATTCAATTGGCCGCGATTTTACCAAGAACATCACAGCCGCGCTTTATTACCGTTTTTTGCTTGCTCCTCTAAGGGGTGAGAGCAATGGTAACCGTTAATTGCACTAAAAAAAAATCATTATCAATTATCGTGTAGTATCTTGTGGCCGTTCTAGGACACTACATGGCGATTTTTTTACTAATTGAATCTGCCCCTTAGAACTAGAATTATACATTTCTCTAGAAATATGTAACTTACATTATCGCAAGTTAGCAATTTAATTTCACGTGGCAGGACAAGATTTAAAATAGATTCAAGGGCTGGAGAATCCACATTTGATGGCATTCCTCATTCAGCCGACAGCTGCAAAGCATTTCTTCCCCTGCTTAAGGACTTTATTTTTAACTAATCACCCGGAGGCACTGGATACCAGGCCTTGGCCTTTACTTTCAGTTGACCATCTTTTGTACCATCCAGACATATGTTAAATAGGAAAGAGCTTTTTTAGGTGAATTTTTACCAATGCAGTAAAAAAATTCTAACATACACAACAGACAAGTGTAATAAAAACAGTGGAAACAGCCTTATAATTAAAGACATAAGAATTTCAACCGCAGTATTTTAGGATAAAACGGATATGTTTAAAGTAATGAAGGGGTGGTCCTAAAGTGGACACTGCCCTCATCCCGAATAGCCGATCAGCAGAGGTCTAGTCTCCATGGGACCTCTGGCATTTTTCCGCTAGACTTCGCTCAGCGAGAGCAGACTTATACTATTTGAGCACAGTATTCCTGGACGAATAGGTAAACAATCACGTCACACAGCTTCATTTACCGGTGCCACCCAGGCTGAAACGTGTTAAATTAACAACAAAGTGTCACATCTGGTTATTCCTTGTCACATAGCTGCTGATCTATACATTACGTAAATGACATAAAAAGACATACAAATAAATACAAATACTTGTGCCACTGCCATTACTTCCCTTTGGAAGTCCTGCACTGCAGAACACATTCCCTATAATAAGACAAGGTTAATGGGAAAATTGTGCACACATGTACTTCTTAAAACAAAATTACACTTCCTAGGCCACAAACAATTTCATCAGCCGCTAATGGACTCCAGATCAGCTGGACAAAGAACCACGGCCAATTCATAATTAAAGATGTTTCAATGGTTTAGTCCAAGTGTCATTGTAAAAAGACACGTTGCGTTACTAGCAATATGAATTGAAGTCAGGTTACATTTATTCAATATGGGTTTGAGTGGTCTTTCTGTAATTTAAGACAAAAAACAAACAGTATTGCACAAATAATAACAGTAATTAACTCTCCCTTGATATATATACTCCGATGTCTTAGCTGATAATATTTTTTAGCAAATGGAAGTAAAAATAAATGTCTCTGTGTTTTTTGCTCTTATACTATACAACACAACAGATAGAAAAAGAAATATTAAACAACCACTACTAAGGCGCTATATGATCCTAAATGCAGCCAAAATCCTAAACTCAGGTAATACAATCTGAAATAGTCAATAATAACAAAACATTAGAACATTCAGTGCATAAAAGTTCCCATAGAAAACAAATGGTTAACAGCAGTCCATAATCACAATTCCGTTCTTATAGTAGGGTGATTATTTCTGTGACATAGATGTAATCTCTTTCAAAGTGATTGAGCCCTTCCCATCACCTTCCGTGGGAAATAATACAAATGGATTCCTACCAGGGTTCCTGATGTTCTCAGCGTATAGGATATCCAGCGGAATCCTCTGGATGTCAAGCAGATCTTTGGAATATCACCACTTTTCCACCTTATTACAGTCCTCCAAACGTTGCTCACATCCTTTGCTGGCCTCTCAATCTTGCTGAGTCTCCCGCACTGTCCAATTTATCATTAGTAAATTAAACTGAGAACAAATGTCCAAAATATTGATTTAGATGTCCTGGGCTGTCATTTGCACTCTCTTAAGGGCCCCAAGGTTATTTTTATAACTCCTTTGGTGGCAATGTGTGTAGCTCGATACCGTTTTTTCTGCAGCCAAAACTGGGATGCTTAAAGTAGTCAACAGCCAGGACAGTCTCTCATATCCTGCATTACCATTGATGCTGTGCTAAGGGGGCCCTTAAGAGTGCAAATGACAGCCCAGGACATCTAAATCAATATTTTGGACATTTGTCCACAGTTTAATTTACTAATGATAAATTGGACAGTGCGGGAGACTCAGCAAGATTGAGAGGCCAGCAAAGGATGTGAGCAACGTTTGGAGGACTGTAATAAGGTGGAAAAGTGGTGATATTCCAAAGATCTGCTTGACATCCAGAGGATTCCGCTGGATATCCTATACGCTGAGAACATCAGGAACTCTGGTAGGAATCCATTTGTATTATTTCCCACGGAAGGTGATGGGAAGGGCTCAATCACTTTGAAAGAGATTACATCTATGTCACAGAAATAATCACCCTACTATAAGAACGGAATTGTGATTATGGACTGCTGTTAACTATTTGTTTTCTATGGGAACTTTTATGCACTGAATGTCCTAATGTTTTGTTAAGATAGAAAAAGTGACTACTAGCACCATACCAAGGAGAATTGACCGGATCATGACAGTAAGAAAACAACTGGCCATAAAGGGGTTATGTATGAAGTGAAAAACAAATTCACCAGTCATGCAAATTAACATTTAGAAATGTATTAATTGTCCACAAGAAGATGGTCTGATCAGTCTATTGGGCATTTTCCCACCCGTCAATAACCCACTGAACACAATATGAAAGCATTCGGGATGGTCTAAGGAAATCCTTTAGATTCTTAATTAACAGATAGCCATTAGGTATCCCGGTACTTGGTACAATTAGATATATTTCATGTACAAGAAACAGGTAAAAATTATTGAAAAGTGCTGCATGAAAAACATTAAAAATATTTATAAAAACAAACCAAGAGACAAATGTGAAATATTGTACCTTGTTCTGACTTGCAATTTCCTTGTGTTTTTTCACTACACAGTCGATAATGTCACAAACAGTCTGTATCTTCCTCTCCGAAAATGCACACTGAAGAAACTGCTGCTTTGATAATACAGGCTTGTAATGAAACACATCTCGGAGAACCTGCAGTATCAAAGTTTCAATAGTGTTCACAATAATGATTTTTTTCACTTGGCAAAAAAGACCATTAAAAAAATATATGGGGGGTATTAATATGGGTTCAGTTACGACCAGGGCAACTATCTGTGTTGAGTTTCTATATTCTGCCCAAGTTTTTGTGGGTTTCCTCCAACACTAGTAGGTTAACTGGCTTCCGATGAAATTAACCCTGATATGTTTCAGTGTGGTAGAGAATATACACTGTAAGCTTCACTGGAGAAAGAACTGATGTGAATGATTAAATATTCTCTGTAGAGTGCCCTTAGCCCGGGGCCTCCCTTCCCTTAATCCGGCCCTGTGGACAACGTAGGCACTACATCATCATCATCAACATTTATTTATATAGCGCCAGCAAATTCCGTAGCGCTTTACAATTGGGAACAAACATTGATAAGACAATACTGGGTAATACATACAGACAGAGAGGTAAGAGAACCCTGCTCGAAAGCTTACAATCTACATAAATAGACAACTGTTAATAAATTATAAATAATAAAAATGGAGCATACGAAATTGCACTGCAACTCTTATTAAATCACATTGGGCCCGATTCATTAAGGAAAGTTAAATAAAAAATTGAGTAAGTAGTCTCCTGGACAAAACCATGTTACAATGCAAGGGGTGCAAATTAGTTTTCTATTTTGCACATAAGTTAAATACTTTGTTTTTTCATGTAGCACACAAATATCAACTTTACATTTCAGTGAACAAATAAGCTATCAATTATTTGTGTGCTGCATGAAAAAACATAAAGTATTTAACTTATGTGCAAAATATAAAACTAAATTGCACCCCTTGCATTGTACCATAGTTTTGTCCAGGAGACTACTTATTCAATTTTTTTACTTAACTTTCCTTAATGAATCAGGCCCATTCAGTCCTTTATTCTAGTAATTTAGAATATTATTTTTCTCTAGTTACCAGAACACCACTTTTTCAAAAGGCTGTAAAAGTTTTTAGAAGGGAGGAATTGTCTTAGGATGGGGCGGGGTAGGCAAGTGTGAAAATGTGAGTTTAGAGGGAGCACTTGAAAGATTCGTGCTTGGGGGAGAGTCTAATCAGGCAAGAAAAACAGTGAGGCGAAGGTCATTGACAGAACATAATAGGAGAGTTGGGGAGTATTTCTTGACAAGGTCAGAGATGGAGGAGGGGTAGGTTAAATAGGGCTTTATAAGTGAGGGTAAGCAACCTGAACTGTATTCTGGAGGAAATGAGGAGCCAATGGAAGGCCTTGCAGAGAGCCACACAGAAAGAGGAAGGTTGTGAGAGAAGGAGCAGTCATGATGACGCATTCTGGACAAATTTCTGGGAGGGGGGACAGATGTTTGACAACAGCTCAGAGAGGAGAAGATTGCAATAATCAAGGCAGGAAATGACAAGAGCATTTATGATGGTCTTGGTGGCATCCAGAGAGAGTAAAAGGCGAATCTTGGCAATGTTGCTAAGGTATTTCTCCTATAAATACAATCATATTACAACTCTCACATAATTTAATAAATGTAAAAGACACACAAGTTTTATTGAGTCAGTCTACAAAAACAAAACAAAACTGGAAGGGCGCCCGAACTTCGCAAATGCTGTTTTATTTTTCAATCTGTTAAATTTAAATAGTAATTCTGCATTCCAAATGTACAAAACTGTGTGATGGGTAACGGTGTAATGTGCAGAGGATGTGCAGCGAAACATTTAGTCTGACCCTGGGTGTCCAAACTCTACTTACGTTACTTAAGGGTCTGTCAAAAAAGTATGCTCTATTGATTATTATGAAAACATTGTTACTGTACTTGGGCAGTGTTTGCAAAAGCTAATCGGGTCATGGAAGGTGGTAGGAAGATTCCCAAACACATTTCGTTTGTAATTTAGAGAACTGCCATTTTTGCTAAATTATGCAATAAAATAATTTTACCTTGTAAACCGCGTCGATAAATCTTAAATCACTCTTTCCTGCAAGTTCAATATCTAAAGACGCCAAGATCTCTGCAATGTATGTTGAGTAACAAGTGAATGTGTAGCTGATAATAGGCAGCGAGGCTGCAGGATCACCCTTCACCAACCTATAGGTAGAGAATAAAAATGGAAAAATAATTAATATCAAAGTTTACGAATATACATAAACATTCAATAGTCAAAAGTACTGACAACATATAAGATGCAATAAAATAAGAAGTACCTAATAAAAGGTTTAGATACCATTACCCAAGTAGACTCAAGTCATTTTTAAGATGATTGAGTTCAGTGTTTGGTTAATGGATAATTCTCTTTTGAAGAATTGTTGTCACATGATAGGGATCATGCTATTCCTTTTCTTCATAAGTGCTATTCACAATGTAATTGTGCATGGGATGGCAAAAGTTAAGAAAAAAATAGCAGTCATGTACACAAGTTCTGTGTTGCAGAGTGAAATGTCTTGCGTAGCGGCAATGGTTTTTTTTTTGTTTAATTCCTCTACCGTAATGTAATCTACTGTTGTGAAATTGGTGAGAGACTTAAAATAATTTTAAATTTGAAATAATAGCCTGAATTTTCATCATTGCAGGATTGAAAGTCTAATGTAGCCGATTATTTCGTATACTGCAAATATTATATATAAAACTTTTCTCTCCAATCTAAATGCAGACCAATGTAAGGCCATTCTTTTCTTAAATTGTCCAGTGGTCTCCCCAACGTAATAATGCCCACATGGGCAAATTCCAACTTGCTGGAACATGTAAAAAGAAAGACAGAGTAACAGGTCAGCTTTAGAGGTGGGTAGGACGAGGGAAATCACATTAACCTTAATGCATAGAACTTTTACATTACACTGTGCATTCTGTAGTAGCACCTTCTAGGAAAAGAAAAAAAAAAAAAAAAGTGTATAAAGGGGTCTGTTCCCTTCCAAACTTCAATTAGACGAGCTGGTGCTCTAACCTCGCACTACAGGGTTCAGCCACCTCCTGAACAAATATCAAGCTCTCAAGTAATGTAGCATGCCAGACAAAAAAGCTTCAAACAGTGATTGAATCAAAATTTCAGATTTAGTTTGTTGTTTATGTTTGTTGGGCAATGAATGCATCGAATGATAGGTGGACGTCATGAAGCACAACATTTTGGTGGGGCTTCTTATCCCTTCAGTGAAGCTCCCTGAAACATGCATCACGCCATCCACCTGTCATTTAAAAATGAGCTGATGAGCTGTTTGAAGATGTGCGGTCTACACGTTACCTTTCTTGAAAATATGATAGTCCTGCCATTGGCAACAAGTAGCCCCAAGAAGTCATTTTCTTGTGTTTGCTAAACGTTCCCCTCACCACCGTCTTTACTCTTCCTTTTCAACCGCAGGTAATTACTTTATTTTCTTAAGGACACTTGTTTAAAGGGGAAGAGGATGGGAAGATGATGATGCACAATAATTTCCATTGTGTTTAAACAAATATATTGGGTCCGCAAGCAAAAAAAGCTGGCTGTATTTTTACATTTACTTTCTTGCGCAAAACACAAAAAAAAGGAAAATAAGTTCAGATTGCCTCTAATTAGAATTGTACGTTTAACAACCACTAAACCAGAAGTAACATTTGAATAGTATTAATCCAAGCTGCACAGCACTTTCATTAGGAGCACCCATTTGTACTCTTTTAAATGCTTAATGATCCTTTAAATAATTTTGTTTATACAAACACTGGGCCTCATTTACAGCTGGGAGTAAATTCAGCAGAAGGTGCAATGCTGGCAAAACCATGCTGCGTTGCAGGGGGGGGGCAAGTATTCAAAATGTGCATATTTAGGGTTAGGATGGGATGCACGTCCTAGCTCAAATCTAAATCACAGGCTAAGAAAAAAGCTGTCCTCCATGCATAAGCAGACAGTATTTTCCATGCATCAAAAAAAAACAAAAAAAAAACATGCATTTGCACCCCTTACATTGCAACATGTCCTTAGTGCAAGTTTGCTCCTAATTCTAAATGAGTCTTACAATTGTTTTCCTGTATAACACTTTGGGGTGGGGAATTCAATTCCCCCCAGAATAAATTTGCGTTAAATGTATTACTGTTAATACAGTAAATTTAACCCGGATTTCTGCTTGTGGCTCCTTGAGCCGCACGCAAAAAACAGTGTTAAAGATTACCGTACTAACAGTAATTATGCGCACTATTACCCTAGTAGCAGTAATAGCGCGCAGGCCGCGTTACTTTTGTCAGTAACGCGGCCAATTGAGCCCCCCCCCGTAAACGCATTACACTGTAACCAAATAAGTAGCTCGATTACTGACTGGCTCTTCAATTCTACAGCATTTGCCCACCCGTCTTTACTGTGGAAAAATGCAAATTCAACAAGTTTTCTGAAGGTGGTGTTATTATTAATCTTCTAAATCAATTTAATAGAAGATTAATACTTTAGGATTTTAAAATTGTATTGTCAGATATCGAAATGGAACATATTAAAACAATTTAAAAACTTTGGAAAAAAAAAGCTTCACAGCTTAAACATGGAACTTGAAGGACTTTAAATGTTAATTTACACAATTTCTCATATAGAAGGGAGTAAAGAGATTTTTGTTTATGTGTTTCAGGCCATGAGACATTTTTTTTTTTTTTTTTTTAAATAATGAAAAACATCTTACCCTGAATAGTCCACATCCCTTGGATAATTAAGCAATCTTAGTCTTTGTTCCATTTTTCGGACGACCCCTTTAACATCCCCTGTGGTCATGGTTACTTCTTTCACGTTCTTGATTAAAAATTTCCTGAAAAAAAAAATAGCTTTCATTTTCAGATATTTAAAAATGAACACATTACATGTGACGATTACACGCTAAAATTTAGATCCAGACTGTAGAGTAAGAAAAAAAAATTAAACATATTTTTAAAGATTTGCATTAGTCTTCTGTTTGGCAATTGTGCGGTGTTTGTTCTGGTCCAGTTATTCTCCATTAGGGACATGTTACATCATTCAAAGCTATTGTTCTCTATCTTGGATTAGCAGTTTATTTAAAATGTCTTCAGAAGATGGGCTACAAGAAAGTTGATGGAAGGTCAAAGCCATCCATATAGTTTAAACAAATTTATATTTATTTTTTTTAAAGTAGATTTTAGTGGTGATGCTTTTCAAAAGAAATAAGATAAATATTTTAGGTGAGCACTTTTATGCCTAAAATACACATTTCAGTACTTTGTAGTTTGTGCCTTAGACAGACTTCGTCAGACACAGATGCATATACGAGTGTCAGGAGGCATATATTTTGTGAGTGCCTGATCCCTGGTAAAAAACACGCATTGATGATGACGATCAGCAGTAATATCTAGCCATTTCTCATTGGCAGGTGTGACGCGGTTTATAATTAAGGACTATTTTACTGTATAAGCGCAGTCAGCGCAACTGCTAGCACATATTAGAAAAATATTTTTTCTTAAAGCTATGCTCAAGAAATATTTGCTCCAACAAAGGAAACAACATTGTGGGTTTTTTTTTTTGAGTACTGAAGTCAGCACATTTTCCAAACACTGCAAGAGCCACCATAGGAAAGATTGTTTTCCTTCTTAAGGCTATATTCAGTAAATAACCACAAAAGGCTTGGAAGCCTGCTGGAGGGCTAACTTTGAGCACTAGATGCATTTTTTTTTTTTTTGAGATTACTAAAAGTTTGTTTTTAAAAAATGCATCTTTTACATATATTACATTAAAATTTAGTGTCATTATAACATTAGGAAAAAGTACAAAACGTAATGTTGAGAAGTCAGACATGTACCCCAGAAAGATCCGCACAATTGATTAATTGTAGTGTGTCATTCAGTAATTGTAAGTCCGTCCCATGAATTACACAATTCTATAGTTCTATATAATTATATAGGATCTGCATAATTGACTAGCTGATTGTAGGATGTGTTAGGTCATTAGGTATCACAAAGTACACAAAGCTTGACTTGTGAAAAGCAGTAAAGTAAGAAACAGTACCAAATCATAGATACTACTGACATAGTAGCACCCTATTCTTATACAACATCCTGTTAAACACATAATGGACAATAATGTATCAACTCTGAGCTAGCTTCTATGAGCTATTTCCATTGAGAAATACAACATAGGCTCTGCAGGATATACGCCCTGCTCTGAATCTTCATCTAGCCGTCTCTTGTGGATATACGCAGTGTTCTCCCCAGAAAATTTTGCCAGTCGGGTGGGGACAGTTGTAATACATTTTTTCAATTATAATGAAAACAATGTTGGAAGTTATTGCCCACACCTGCCAGGACTGGTCAGACTGGTGGTCTAACACACACTGCTGACTCTAGTACTTGTTATAATAAGAGAAACAATTTATACTATTATAATAGGACTTCAAGAGCCGGGTGGCAAGTATAAACAGCCTGGTGGAGCACCCGGGACATATGTGCTGGGGAGAACACGGATACGCCTGATGTCACATTGGTGCATATACAAATGATGCAGACCTCGACACATCTAGAGGTACATTTGACTCAGCATACATACGTAATTGCATCTTTTTTTCCCATACGGTTTTAAGTCTGCATTTCTTTTATTTATTTTACATAAAATGTGTCCAGCTCTACATGAGGCCCTCAGTGTGCCAGGAGCAGAGGAGCTTCTATGACAGTGTTTCTCAACTCCAGTCCTCAGGACCCCCTAGCAGTACATGTTTTCCATATCTCCTTGCTTGAGCACAGGTGTATTATTATTATTATTTATTATCATTTATTTGTTGGGCGCCACAGGGTTTTCGCAGCGCCTTACATAATACGAACAGTAGACCATACAGGGTAAAACATCACAGAACAATAAACACTAAGTACCAATGCTTCGGAAACTCCGGGCAGACATATGGAGTGAGGGCGGAGCAGAAGAGTCGGTATGAAGACAGGAGGGGAGAGGGGCCCTGCTCATAGGAGCTTACATCCTAAGGGAGGGTGGACAAAACAGGCACGAAGGGAGGCAGTGATGCAAGGGAGAAAAAGGGACCAGGGGAGAGGAGGGAGAACAAGCAGAGTGGATGAGGGGTTAAGTGGATGGTTGGTAGGCTTTCAGGAACAGGTGAGTTTTGAGTGCCCGTTTGAAGGAGCACAGATTGGGAGCGAGACGGATGGAGTGAGGGAGGTCATTCCAGTGCAGGGGGGCAGCTCGGGAGAAGTCTTGGACTCGGGAGTGGGAAGAGGTAATGAGAGTGGAGGAGAGGCGACGGTCGTTTGCCGAGCGCAGGGAGCGAGCGGGAGTATGAATGGTAAGGAGGTTAGAGATGTAGGGAGCAGTAGACTGGGAGAGAGCTTTGTAAGTGGTAGTAAGGAGTTTAAAGAGGATTCTGTAAGGGAAAGGGATCCAGTGTAAGGCCTGGTAGAGAGGGGAGGCAGAGGAGGAGCGACGTGAGAGAAAGATAAGTCTGGCAGCTGCATTGAGTACAGATAGGAGCGGGGCGAGATGGGAGAGAGGGAGGCCAGTGAGAAGGAGGTTGCAGTAGTCCAGGCGGGAGATGATGAGTGCATGGATGATGGTTTTGGTGGCGTCTTGTGAGAGGAAGGGTCGGATGCGGGCGATGTTGCGCAGTTGGAAGCGACAGGCTTGAGCAAGGGATTGGACGTGGGGGCAAAAGAGAGAGAGGAGTCAAGGGTGACACCCAGGCAATGGAGTTGGGTGACAGATGAGATGGTAGTGTTGTTAACAACGATTGAGAGGTTGTGGTGAGAGGGAAGTCTGGAAGGAGGAAAGACTATGGGCTAGATTTACTAAGCTGCGGGGTTGAAAAAGTGGGGATGTTGCCTATAGCAACCAATCAGATTCTAGCTTTCATTTATTTAGTACATTCTACAGAATGACAGATAGAATCTGATTGGTTGCTATAGGCAACATCCCCACTTTTTCAAACCCGCAGCTTAGTAAATCTAGCCCTATGAGTTCCGTTTTGGAGATGTTAATTTTGAGAAAGCGTGAGGACATCCAGGAGGAGATGGCAGAGAGGCAGTCAGATACACAAGAGAGGAGGGTGAAATTCATAATTGAATTCAGTACTGACTGACGCAGGAGGGTGGGTGAGGAGAGGGGGGTGTATTCATTACTGACTGACACAGTGTAGCAGGTGGTATAATTATTTCACTGGTCACCTGGCAATCCTGCACGGTTAGTGGGTCCTGAGGACTGGAGTTGAGAAACACTGTCCTATGGCTATGTGCAGACGCACAAAGCAACAATGTGATACTTGAGATAAGATTAGCAAACTCACCAGAACATTTTGTACCATTCTCAACAACAAGCAAAGATGGGCAAATGGTCATCACAAAAATGTTACACTAAAATATGGGGTTGAAACAATTATGTCACACCTGAGTACCAGATATTTGTGGGTTTCTCCCCTATAACCTGAAGCAGGACCTCCTTCCATAAAGAAGGAAACTCACAAAAGGTATTTAATAGGATAATAAAATATGTTTGTAGTGTAAACGTGTGTTCAGGTGCTGGGGGAAATCTGCCCCCCCAGGCCGGTCCCATAGTGGGCTATGCTTATAAAATCAGAATTGTATTCTCAACCGAGAATGGAATGACATTTTCCAACACACTCACGCTAGTTCAGTCATCGTGCGAGTGATCGAAACACAATACAAGGTACTGACTCGGTGGTACCGAGGTCCCAGTCTTTTGGTTAAGATGTTTTCAGGGCTCCCTGACCTATGTTGAAGATATCAACTGGCATCTGGCACTCCACTACACATCTGGTGGGAGTGCACAGCTCTCAGACACTTTTGGGAGGCTGTGTTACTCATTTCCAAAGAATTGTGAGGAAAGAAGTACCCAATTGTCCAAAATATTGGTTACTCAACTACATCAAATTGCCCATTTCTCAATATAAAAAATCCACCTTGAAATACCTTAGTTGCGCTGCAAATGCTGCGATACCGGTCCACTGGAGATCTCCAAAGCCCCTTCAATAAAGGAATGGGTCGCGTGTTTAGGCTTTTATATGACTATGGACGACATGATTTTCTCATCAGCTGACAAATATAGGGAATATTACCTACTATGGTTCGAGTGGATTGAATTTAAAGATTCTCCACTGTAGTTAATGGAGCAGAGCTGGACATAACGAAGAACACAAGTTTTAGCAGCATTTCGGATGTCAGCTGGCGTACATTAGCACAACAAGTTCCCGAAAATAAGATTTTTTCGGGACTTGCTAAATTGCGCCCAGAGCAGTCACCATAGTGTTGTATGGTGACTGCTCGCAAAAACGATCAGGAGTAAAAAGCAGCAGATATCAATGATATCTGCTGCGATGCACCGTTAATAAATTTGAGTTGGACACATCGTGGACTAAATTACACGGTAAGTGCACGATAGTGCACTACCGTTGTTTCTTAAATATACCCCTTAGTCACATTACGTTTGCTTTATTTGAAAAAAATAAATTTCCTAGGTTGCCGAATGAAAGTTATACTTGTAATGTACGCCACTTGAATGTTGTTGCCGTAGATCCAGCTCACTGCACTGCATACTATTGAATTGAATCTACCTTGACATATGACATGCTGTATTATTTTCAATAAAAAAAGGACTGAAATTGTGTGTGTGTGTGTGTATATATAATATATATATATATATATATATATATATAATTCAGAATTGTTCATTACATGCCTTTGTTGAACAGTGAATATATTATGGTTCTATGAACAATTGAAGGATGCTTCATGTTATTTAGTACTGGTCCATACAAATAATAAACTGACTTAACAATAGCTCTCCAGTTGTACACTACATCAACAAATACTTCTGAGAGTTTCCATTAAAAATCATAGTGCATTGTGCAAGTTTTCTTTTAACCATGAACTCTGATTACCACTATACATAAATGGCAATCATGTCAGCTCAGTACCACAATGTCACATCCAGTAGAGCCGTACATCTAGTAAAACAACAAGGTAAACTTAGTACAGAACATGTACAGTAAATCAGTGACTCGCTGTCCTTGAGACATCACTAACATGTTTTCAGTTTACCAGGACAATGAACGGGATCTTAACCTGTGAAGGAACTATAAGTCCCAGCATGCTCGTGTCTCTCGCACCTGGAATGCTCCTTGTTAATTAAGCCTACTAGATTCTGAAGCTCCTGCAGACAGCGATAATCGTAGTGAATACACACTGACATACCTGATCACACTGACATACCTGCTCACACCGACATGTACTATAACTCAGTGCTGTCTGTATCGGAAGTAACGCAAAAGCAATATAGCAACACAGCCCAACGTTTCTAGGCGGCCCCGCCCACCTCATCGCCCATAGCCAATGAGGAACCTGTCTATGAACTACCAATGGTAATTTATCTTACACCAGGATCCAGCGCTGTATGAATGTGACATCAGCATTGCGATTGGCTCAGAGATGCAGGGACGGTTCAGAGGGGTGGTTGCGGGATATTTGACGGTTAGGCGCCTGGTGCTTGGCGCTTGGTGTGTGTGTGTCAGTCATAGACTGTGACTGGCTTGTGTGTTGTCTACCTGGACGAGCCTACTCGCAGCATGTTAAACTGTGTTGTGTAGTACTGACTGTCAATAAATACATTTATTTTATTTTACAGATGGTTCGCAACAACACCCATCAGGGACTTGGCTTCATATTCTTACGGCTCTGTTATGATCAGATATCACTGGGTCAGGACAGGGAAATGCGCTCAGATACTACCCTGCTGGAATACAACTCCCAAGTCCTACTCCCCCCCCCAATTTGCTTATACTGAATTTCACCCAATTCTCCGGAATGGTAGGCCACCCTCATGGATCTTCATGTGCAGGGCAAGATTAAGGGAATGGAGGCCCCTGGGCTAAGGGGGCCTCCATTCCCCCGTGAGGCCCCCCCTGTGTGCTGCCCACCATGAGGCCCCCCCCTGTGAGCCGCCCACCGCCCCCAAGCGTTTACCTCTTCTCCTGTCACTGTAGTCCTGCGGCACGCTATGAGCTCTTTACTGAGGAGATTTCGTGAGAGTGAGACTGAGTCTCACTCTCACGAGATCTTCTTAGTAAGGAGATTACTGAGCATCGGGGAAGGACTACAGTGACAGACTTTCAAGGGCCCCCTGGATGCCCGAGGCCCCTGGCCTGTAGCCCAGTTAGACCTCGGGTCAATCCAGCCCTGTTCATGTGTAGTGGGGCAGTGATGAAGTGTTTAGCTGCAAATCGTGTCCCCCTCCCATACTATGTCATAACTTGAATCGCACAATTATACAATAAAGACTTGATCAGGTTATCATGATTTCCCACCCCCCCTTCTGCACTTACCATTTGCTAATTGGAACTCGCTTCTAAGATCTCCCACAGGGGAGGTCCCAAAAGTGGCCAATTATGATTTTACTCCTGCAATTTTGCTTCCTGTTTTGACAAGTTTTCCAGTCCTTGACACAGAGAAGCTTTCTCATAGTATTATACTACAGCCATAGTGCTTCATGGTAGGAACAGTATTCATTTGATGATGCAGTCTTAGGGTTGTGCCAATCAAAACACCTAGGGGTATATTTACTAAACTGCGGGTTTGAAAAAGTGGAGATGTTGCCTATAGCAACTCATCAGATTTTAGCTGTCATTTTGTGAATGTACTAAAATAAATAACTAAAATCTGATGGGTTGCTGTCTTTACTACAACATCTCCACTTTTCCAAACCCGCAGTTTTTATTATTATACTCCCTAGTCTTGTGTTAAAAATTCAATATTCCCTTCATCTGGTACTTGGGTTCCCCATATGCTTTTTTGCAAAATCTAAGGAAGGTTTTGTTTTCACAGTGATAAAATTAGTTGACAGTTATAGTTACCAATTTCAGCGAGAGCCCACGACGCATCTGGCAGTATTTATTTGCTAGTTTTAACAGTCATTTATTGGTTTTTCATACCACCTACATTTTTTAATTATTCGCTAATGTTGTTTAAGATATACATACTATCATTCTTATTTTAATGCATATCAATAAAGTGTATAATATATTTTATTTAGGTTCTTGAGTGCCCTGTGTACACATCTTTTTCCCTCCCACTATACTAACTTTCAAATCCTTGATATTGTGACTGCTATATTTAAGCAGATGAATAGATTCATGGGGATAGATGATACTCCAGATAACATCTCCAAAATTCTCTATTTCAGTATCAACAAAAACAAGGCAGGCTATTTCTGGTACACAGAGTGATTAAAGAGCTTGTCAAAAGAATGGGAGCCCCTTGGCAGACGCCAGGTTAATCCTTAATCTTTTAAGGATAATGAAGTTTTCAAGTGTCTTTCAGTACCAAAACTTGATGCAGTAGTGGCTAGTATTTCGGCCAGGACCACACTCGCTCATACTTTTCCTTCTTGACTACTAAAATTTCTGCTGTAGTTCCACAGGTTTCCTGAAGAATGCCTTAAACAGATCCTTTCTCTTAATACAATGAAGGTTCAAGTGTCTGGCTTTAGGATTTTCCTGGAAATCAGATTAGCATATCACAATCTTTTCAGATTATTTCAAGTAGTAAGGACAGGTATTAAACCTTTTGTTGCACCTTGGGATCTTAATATAGTTCTAGAGGCTTCAATGTCTAGTCCAGTGGTTCCCAAACTTTTGCAGTTCGCGGCACCCTTAGTGTCTCCATAAAATAATTACTGAGCAGTCCTATTTAATAAGTAGCTGGGTCAAAAACCGTAATAAGTATTTAGGTCAGGACAGAAAACTTATTTAGTTGTATGTGTATGCAAAAATACACATAAATCCAAGGGAAAATAATATTTTTCTATATTTTTTTCAATTATATTTCTGTCAAAGAATAATTTACAGCTAACTCACTATGTGCCCCTGCATCATCTCCATACTCACTGTGCCCCTGCATCATCTCCACACTCACTGTGCCCCTGCATCATCTCCACACTCTGTGCCCCCCTGTATCATCTCCACACTCTGTGCCCCCCTACATCATCTCCACACTCTGTGCCCCTCTGCATCCACACTCTCTGTGCCCCCTCTGCATCCACACTCTCTGTGCCCCCTCTGCATCCACACTCTCTGTGCCCCCTCTGTATCCATACTCTCTGTGCCCCCTCTGCATCTTCGCTCTGCCCCCTTTGCATCCCGCCATGGCCAGGAAGTGAGCAAAAAAACAAGAAAAACCTTACCAATCCGCCAGCGCCCGGGACCCAGATTCCTCTCTCCTGCCGCTTGTCACTGAATGTCGGGTGTGATGACGTCACGCCCGACATTCAGTGAGGAGGGAGGAGGATGCTGGGTCCCGGGCATCGCCGTATTGGGAAGTTTTTTTGTTTCTCTTCCAGTCCACGGCACCCCTGTGACAGCGCCGCGGCACCCCTGGGAGCCGCAGCGCACAGTTTGGGAACCTAGGGTCTAGTCCCTTTATACCTTCACAGGCAATTCCACCCAAATGGCTTACACTTAAATACTATTCTTAGTAGCAATTAACTCTGCCTGTCAAGTAGGTGAATTACATACCCTGTGGCATAAGGAGCCTTTCCTGAACATATATGCAGAAAGCGTAGTGTTCAGAATGAATTGTACATTCCTTTCTAAGGTAGGTTCTTCTTTCCATATCAATTCCATACATACTCTGATTCTTGTCAGAGCAATCTCAGTTTATGTTTCAAGAGTAAAAGAAGCCAGAAAGTTTTTGTTCTGCCCGCATAGCCTCGGCAAGGGCATGTTTCAGCTCGCAAGATGAATCAGAGGTCATCGTCCCGACTTACAAAAGGAAAAAACATAAGGTGACAAAAATCCAAAGGTGCACTCTACAAGGGAAGTGGCACCCTCCTCATCTTGGAATGGCACAAGCTTCTCCACACCTTTACAAGGCATTATTTCTTGGATGTGACATCTGCTGATGCTCAGTTCATAAGAGACATTATTCAATTATTGTATAAAATGAAATTATTTGTGTTAGATTGAATTTGTCAATCTTGATTATGCTTAAACCCACCCTCTCTATTTATTGCTTGGGTATGTCCCAATCATTATGGCTGCCTTGGAGTTTGAAAGGGAGATGTGAGAATTATTACCTGTTAATTTCCTTGTAATACTTCATGGCCGCCAAGATTTCCCTACCTTTGTTCTTTGTTTGCATTGTGGAAGTCAAATACTTTGGTTAAATTAATTAATTGTCACGGGCACTAGGAGTCTTTACCCAGGGATCACCAGGTGATAGGCTTACCAGAGCAGTATAGGTGGTAATATGGTACTCTGGTAGCAGGGTGATCACGGAACAGGAAATAGCAGATGATGAGATGCTCAGGAAAGTCTATGACTAGCGGCACTGGCAATATGGAGGTAGTAATACACGAGGAACTGTATGGACAAAGGACACGTGAAGGTAGTCAGTGGTCTGCGGTAGCAAGTTGTACCACTGCTATAGTGAGGAGGAATGTCCAACAGAAACGAGGAGGTGATGAGAGTCAGCGGTCTGCGGATAGCAAGTTGTACCGCTGTCTGAGTGAAGGAATGGAATCCAAGTGGAGGTATCCGGGGAGTCAGTGGTCTGCGTTAGCAAGTTGTACCACTGCTATGTGAGAGGATACTGGAGCAGGTGAAACTGGAAACAGGGGTCAGTGGTCTGCCACTAGCAAGTTGTACCACTGAATATATATGTGAGGAGGTGCACGGGGAGAGACTGCAACACAATATATACACGGGCACCTTGACTTTGATCCACAGTAATATGCACAATATAAATGTATAAATGACTGAACAACACTGCCAATATAGAAAGTCTCTTGAAGTAATCCAGCATGAGATAACACAGTCAATGATGGCAATAGCCTCAGCGGATAGTACACTCCAGAGGAGAACCAACACAGTCCAGCAAGGTTCAGGAGAAGGCAGTCAGACAGAAGTGCAGAGATACCTGAACGGCAGGAGGCCGGCAGGATGCAAAGTCCCTGGATGGGTGAAGCGGTGGTCTAGCAGGTGCAGCGCCCAGGTAGGTAGACCAGCAGGGAACCCAGGAAGGCGTGGAGAGCGGATCAGCAGTAGATGGATGCGTAGCGCTGAGAAGTAACAGCAGCGGGTCTCTGCGGGAACACGGACGTAGCCAATAGCAACCAGCAGGTGCTGTAACGATGGGACACGGGAGAGCAGAGTTGAACAGGCACTGTTGATCACGGAGAATAGCGGGTAGCAATAGTGGAGGCAGACTCAAGGAAACACGGGAGCGTTGACAAGGACTGAAGACTGAAGCGCACAGAGGCAGCGGATAGGAATCAGCCAAACAGTCACGATGAAACACAGACGGGTTGCAGGTTGAAGACTGTAGTGCACGGAGGCAGCGGATAGGAATCAGCTAGCAGTCACGATGATGAAACACAGACGAGTTGCAGGTTGAAGACTGTAGTGCACGGAGGCAGCGGATAGGAATCAGCTAGCAGTCACGATGATGAAACACAGACGAGTTGCAGGTTGAAGACTGTAGTGCACGGAGGCAGCGGATAGGCATCAGCTAACAGTCCCAATAATAAATGGTAGAGTAGAAGTGGTTAGAAGACTGTAGTGCACGGAGGCAGCGGATAGGAATCAGCTCACAGTCACGATGATACAGTAGATGGTAGAAGTGGTATGGGAACCACAGTAGGAGAAGTGGTTTGAAGACTGTAGTGCACGGAGGCAGCGGATAGGAATCAGCTCACAGTCACGATGATACAGTAGATGGTAGAAGTGGTATGGGAACCACAGTAGTAGAAGTGGTTTGGAAACCACAGAGGTAGAAGTGGTTTGGAAACCACAGGAATCAGCTGGGCTGAATAAACGAGGAAACACAGGAACACCTTCAGAGACTCATGGGGAATGAGACTCCAAGATCAGGCAACGTGGTGTTGACCACAGGTGCTTAATATAGGGAGGTTGCCTGATCTGCCAATTAAGTTAAAGGAACATACACTGGAGGTATAGAAAGGGCTGCGCATGCGCAGTCCCTCAGGATGGAGGACGGCCACGGTTCCTAAATGTCCGGGAAGAAGCACTCACAGTCCGGTGAGTGACAGTACCCCCCCTTTTAAAGGTGGGCACAGAACGCCTGGAACCGGGCTTGTCCGGATTTTTGGAATAAAACTTCTTCAGAAGGGCAGGAGCATTAAGATCTTCAGCTTTGATCCATGAACGCTCTTCAGGACCAAAGCCCTTCCAATGAACGAGGAAACGGAGGACTCCTCGCGAAATTTTTGCATCCAATACCTCAGTAATCTCGAAATCCTCCTCCTGATGAACTTGAACTGGCTGCGGTGCTGAGGGAGGAGTCGAGAAACGGTTGATGATGAGAGGTTTGAGCAAGGACACATGGAAGGCATTGGAAATCCGAAGATTCTTAGGAAGAAGAAGTTTAACACATACTGGATTGATAACTTGAATGATCCTATATGGACCAATAAAACGAGGGGCGAATTTCATAGATGGAACCTTCAAACGAATATTTTTGGTAGATAACCAGACACGATCTCCAATTTTTAGTGGTGGAATAGCCCGCCTCTTCTTATCTGCGAAAGACTTATATTTATTAGATGTCTTCTTTAAACAGGTTTTGACCTGAGACCAGATATTTTTGAAGGTTTGACAAGCAGTCTCCACAGCAGGAACTTGGGTGGGCGGGAGGGCAGGAAATTCCGGAAAAGACGGATGGTGACCGTAAACCACAAAGAATGGAGTTTTGGATGATGACTCATGGTACATGTTGTTATGGGCGAATTCAGCCCAAGGGAGCAATTCTACCCAGTTGTCTTGGTTGGCTGAAGAGAACATCCTAATAAAAGTCTCAAGATCTTGATTGACTCGTTCCGTTTGTCCGTTAGATTGCGGATGGTAAGACGATGAGAGTGCTAATCGTATGCCCAAGGTTTTACAAAGGGCCCGCCAGAATCTGGAAACGAATTGTACTCCTCTATCCGACACAATCTCAGACGGACATCCATGGATGCGGAAGATTTCTTTAATGAAATGTTCAGCCAGAGTAGACGAGGAAGGTAAACCGGACAGAGGGACGAAATGGGCCATCTTCGAAAATCTGTCTACCACTACCCAAATAGTATTGTGATTCTTACTTGGTGGCAAATCAGTAACGAAATCCATACTAATATGGGTCCAAGGCTTGGACGGAATGGGTAGTGGTCGCAGCAACCCTGCTGGAGTTCTGCGGGAGGATTTGAACTGAGAACATAAATCACAGGAAGCAATAAACTCTTTGACGTCTCTCCTCATTGAAGGCCACCAGTAACTACGAGAGAGAATCTCAAAGGTCTTGTGTTCACCGGCGTGTCCAGAAAAACGAGAGGCATGGAACCACGAAAGGATTTTCCTCCTCAGAGTAGGAGGCACAAGGGTCTTCCCAAATGGTAGCATTTTGGTGGATGAAGCAGCCAGAGAAATACATTTGGGGTCTAGAATAGCATGGTTGGGAACCTCTTCTACATCAGAGGACGTCACAAAAGCTCGAGATAGAGCGTCAGCTTTCTTGTTCTTAGCGGCTGGTTTGAAGGTTATAATTAATTCAAAACGGGAAAAGAAAAGAGACCATCTTGCTTGACGAGGGTTCAAGCATTGAGCAGATTGCAAATATGACAAGTTCTTATGATCCGTGAAGATCGTCACCGGATGGCGAGCTCCTTCCAACAAGTATCTCCATTCCTCTAATGCAGCTTTGATGGCCAGCAACTCCTTGTCCCCGATAGTATAATTTTTCTCTGCGGGCAGAAGACCCCGAGAGTAGAAGGCACAAGGATGTAATTTTTGTTGCTCCGAGCGTTGGGAGAGAATAGCTCCTAAGCCCACATTAGAGGCATCTACTTCTAGGAAGAAGGGGAGTGTCACATCAGGCTGTCGCAGAATGGGAGCAGACGAGAAGGCCTCTTTGAGGATTTGAAAGGCTTGGAGAGCCTCAGATGACCATTGCTTAGTATTAGCCCCTTTCCGAGTTAGGGCCACAATGGGAGATGCAATGGATGAAAAGTCTTGAATGAAGCGTCTATAGTAATTGGCAAAACCTAAAAAACGCTGGATGGCACGAAGAGTAGTTGGCTGAGGCCAATGTAGTACAGCATTTACTTTGTCTGGATCCATCTTCAGGCCAACTCCGGAAACTATATACCCCAAGAATGGAATCTGGGGTAACTCGAATGAACATTTTTCCAATTTACAGAACAATGAGTTTTTCCGTAGTCTGGAGAGGACCTCTGCCACATGTTGGTGATGAGAAGGCAGGTCCTGTGAGAAGATCAATATGTCGTCTAGGTAGACAACGACACATACATATAATAAGTCCCGAAAGATCTCATTGATGAAACCCTGGAAAACAGCGGGGGCATTACACAGCCCGAAGGGCATTACTAAATATTCGTAATGCCCATCTCTGGTGTTAAACGCGGTCTTCCATTCGTCACCGGAACGGATTCTAATTAAATTGTAAGCACCACGAAGATCCAACTTAGTAAATATCCGAGCTCCCTTGATGCGATCAAATAGCTCAGTGATCAGCGGAATGGGATACCGATTCTTGATAGTAATGGCGTTGAGTCCACGAAAATCTATACAAGGGCGTAATGATCCATCCTTCTTTTTGACGAAGAAGAACCCAGCTCCAGCGGGAGAGGTGGAAGGTCGAATGAACCCACGCTGGAGATTCTCCTGTATGTACTCAGATGTGGCTTGAGTTTCAGGTAACGAGAGAGGATAGACCCGACCCCTGGGAGGAGTCTTGCCAGGTAGAAGGTCGATCGGACAATCCCAAGAACGATGAGGAGGAAGACGTTCAGACTGAGCTTTATCAAACACATCGGCAAATGAAGCATACTGAGGAGGGAGTCCCGGGGAGGAAGATGAGATGGAAGATCGCTGTACTTTAAGAGGAATAACTTGAGAGAGACAACGATGGTGACATTCAGACCCCCAAGACGTAACTTGAGGGGTGCGCCAGTCAATCTGGGGAGAGTGACACTGAAGCCATGGAAGGCCTAAGACAATCGGACTTGTCGTAACTGGAAGAATTAAAAACGAAATTTCTTCATGGTGTAGTACACCAATCTGAAGGGTTACTGGAGACGTACTCTGGGTGATGAGACCATTGATGAGGCGTGATCCATCTATAGCCGTCACAGTAATGGGTGTTTTTAAAGTGATCACTGGTAGGGACCATTGATTCACTAGTGATTTAGAAATGAAATTTCCTGCTGCTCCGGAATCAATCAATGCCTGTGACTCAAAGGATTTGGTAGCAAAGGAAATCGTAACATCAAAAGCGCAGACTTTAGATTTCATAGACAATGGAGAGGACTCCAGGGACCCTAACTTCACCTCTCCAGAACTAGTTAGGGCCTGGCATTTCCCGATCTCTTAGGGCAAGAGCTGAGCATATGCGTGGAATCAGCACAATAGATACAGAGTCTATTCTTTACTCTTCGTTTCCTTTCCTCTGAAGATAATTTGGAACGTCCTATCTCCATGGGAATCACAGAGGATGGAGCTGGACGAAATTGAGGGTTTAAACGAAGAGGTGCTTTGACAGCTGTTGTTTTCTCAGACTCTCTTTCACGAAATCTCATATCTACACGATGGCAAAGAGAGATCAAATCTTCTAGTGACGAAGGAAGCTCTTGGGTAGTCAGTGCATCTTTAATTTTATCGGAGAGCCCCTGCCAGAAGGCGGCAACTAATGCTTCAGTGTTCCACTGAAGTTCAGAGGCTAAGATCCTAAATTGAATGACATACTGTCCTACTGTATGGGAGCCTTGTCGCAAACGAAGAATGCTGGAAGCAGCGGAGGTCACACGACCTGGTTCATCGAACACACTTCGGAACGTGGAAATGAATTTGGCACTATCTTGTAGAATTGGATCGTTTCTTTCCCACAGGGGGGAGGCCCAAGCCAGGGCTTGTCCCGAAAACAATGAGATAAGATAGGCCACTCTGGAACGATGGGTAGAAAAATTTTGAGGTTGGAGTTCAAAATGGACTGAACATTGGTTAAGGAAACCTCTACAAGTTTTGGGGTCCCCGTCATATTTTGACGGAGTAGGCAGGTGAAGCGTAGGAGCTGTAGACACCTGGGATGGCACTGGGGAAACGGAGGAAAGCACAGGAGCTTCAATATTAGCTGTAACAGTCTGTCCAGATGTTCCTTGGGAGGTTAATGATTGGTAACATTGAAGTAACAGCTGTTGGCGAGCATCCTGTTGCTCCACACGGCTGACCAGATGCTGCAGCATCTCTTTAGCGGTAGGTTCCGTATCTGGGTCTGTCATGGCCTGATCTTACTGTCACGGGCACTAGGAGTCTTTACCCAGGGATCACCAGGTGATAGGCTTACCAGAGCAGTATAGGTGGTAATATGGTACTCTGGTAGCAGGGTGATCACGGAACAGGAAATAGCAGATGATGAGATGCTCAGGAAAGTCTATGACTAGCGGCACTGGCAATATGGAGGTAGTAATACACGAGGAACTGTATGGACAAAGGACACGTGAAGGTAGTCAGTGGTCTGCGGTAGCAAGTTGTACCACTGCTATAGTGAGGAGGAATGTCCAACAGAAACGAGGAGGTGATGAGAGTCAGCGGTCTGCGGATAGCAAGTTGTACCGCTGTCTGAGTGAAGGAATGGAATCCAAGTGGAGGTATCCGGGGAGTCAGTGGTCTGCGTTAGCAAGTTGTACCACTGCTATGTGAGAGGATACTGGAGCAGGTGAAACTGGAAACAGGGGTCAGTGGTCTGCCACTAGCAAGTTGTACCACTGAATATATATGTGAGGAGGTGCACGGGGAGAGACTGCAACACAATATATACACGGGCACCTTGACTTTGATCCACAGTAATATGCACAATATAAATGTATAAATGACTGAACAACACTGCCAATATAGAAAGTCTCTTGAAGTAATCCAGCATGAGATAACACAGTCAATGATGGCAATAGCCTCAGCGGATAGTACACTCCAGAGGAGAACCAACACAGTCCAGCAAGGTTCAGGAGAAGGCAGTCAGACAGAAGTGCAGAGATACCTGAACGGCAGGAGGCCGGCAGGATGCAAAGTCCCTGGATGGGTGAAGCGGTGGTCTAGCAGGTGCAGCGCCCAGGTAGGTAGACCAGCAGGGAACCCAGGAAGGCGTGGAGAGCGGATCAGCAGTAGATGGATGCGTAGCGCTGAGAAGTAACAGCAGCGGGTCTCTGCGGGAACACGGACGTAGCCAATAGCAACCAGCAGGTGCTGTAACGATGGGACACGGGAGAGCAGAGTTGAACAGGCACTGTTGATCACGGAGAATAGCGGGTAGCAATAGTGGAGGCAGACTCAAGGAAACACGGGAGCGTTGACAAGGACTGAAGACTGAAGCGCACAGAGGCAGCGGATAGGAATCAGCCAAACAGTCACGATGAAACACAGACGGGTTGCAGGTTGAAGACTGTAGTGCACGGAGGCAGCGGATAGGAATCAGCTAGCAGTCACGATGATGAAACACAGACGAGTTGCAGGTTGAAGACTGTAGTGCACGGAGGCAGCGGATAGGAATCAGCTAGCAGTCACGATGATGAAACACAGACGAGTTGCAGGTTGAAGACTGTAGTGCACGGAGGCAGCGGATAGGCATCAGCTAACAGTCCCAATAATAAATGGTAGAGTAGAAGCGGTTAGAAGACTGTAGTGCACGGAGGCAGCGGATAGGAATCAGCTCACAGTCACGATGATACAGTAGATGGTAGAAGTGGTATGGGAACCACAGTAGGAGAAGTGGTTTGAAGACTGTAGTGCACGGAGGCAGCGGATAGGAATCAGCTCACAGTCACGATGATACAGTAGATGGTAGAAGTGGTATGGGAACCACAGTAGTAGAAGTGGTTTGGAAACCACAGAGGTAGAAGTGGTTTGGAAACCACAGGAATCAGCTGGGCTGAATAAACGAGGAAACACAGGAACACCTTCAGAGACTCATGGGGAATGAGACTCCAAGATCAGGCAACGTGGTGTTGACCACAGGTGCTTAATATAGGGAGGTTGCCTGATCTGCCAATTAAGTTAAAGGAACATACACTGGAGGTATAGAAAGGGCTGCGCATGCGCAGTCCCTCAGGATGGAGGACGGCCACGGTTCCTAAATGTCCGGGAAGAAGCACTCACAGTCCGGTGAGTGACATTAATATTGGTTTACCGTGCTACGCAACATCGCCCGCATCCGTCCCTTTCTCTCTCAGCAGGCCACCAAAACCATCATACATGCACTCATCATCTCCCGCCTGGATTACTGCAACCTCCTCCTCACCGGCCTCCCCCACTCCCGTCTCTCCCCCCTCCGCTCTATACTCAATGCGGCCGCAAGACTCATCTACCTCTCACGTCGCTCCTACTCTGCCTCCCCTCTCTGCCTTGCCCTACACTGGCTCCCCTTCCCCTACAGAATTCTTTTCAAACTCCTCACCACTACTTACAAGGCTCTCTCCCACTCTACTGCCCCTTATATCTCTAACCTCCTCTCCATTCACACTCCCACCCGCTCCCTGCGCTCGGCCAATGACCGCCGCCTCTCCTCCACTCTGATCACCTCTTCCCATTCCAGAATCCAGGACTTTTCCCGTGCAGCCCCCCTTCACTGGAATGACCTCCCTCGCTCCATCCGCCTCTCTCCTACTCTGTGCTCCTTCAAACGTGCACTCAAAACTCACCTCTTTCTCAAAGCCTACCAACCATCCACTTAACCCCTTTCTCCTCCACTCATTCTCCCCTCTCTCCCATTCCCTCAACTGGCTCCTCTTGTGCCTGATCTGTTTAACCCTCCCTTAGGATGTAAGCTCGCATGAGCAGGGCCCTCTTCCCTCCTGTCTCCTTACCCGTTCTTCTGCTCCGTGTCTATTGCATCTGCCTGCCTGGAGTTTCTGAAGTATTGGTACTTTTGTTTATTGTTCTGTACTGTTATACCCTGTAAATTCTACTGTTTGTACTATGTGCGGCGCTGCGGAAACCTTGTGGCGCCTAACAAATAAATGATAATAATAATTGCGATCAGTACGCCATGACGGACTGTTTCTGGATCCAGGGGCTGCGCAGCGTATGTATCGGTTGTACTTTGTATTATCATTGTGTTCTGCTTAATTTTGCTATTAACTCTCTTTTGTGCTTTGGAAACACATTAATCGTATCAAACAATATTTATTGATAGCGACAATATGTACATTACAATATTTTGTAGGACAGCTTGGGCAGTTACTCAAAGACACTGAAGTGAAGAAAAAAACACTATAAATCTACCAGGAGCCACCATTTGATGTGAGCTGCAAGGACCCGTTGGACTCGCTGGGATCCACTAAGCCCCAGCATCATAAAAATAATAAAATGCTACACTACATCCTCACTGCGCATACTACCTTACTCAGCTGAGAGACATAAAAAAAACACTGAAGGGAAGGAGATGTCACACTATATACCTTCCGAAGATGTTATCTTAAACCTGTCTCTACTCTAAGTAATTAACCCATTTGTAATGGCTGCCATTGAGTATTTCAACTAAATGAAATTAGCAGGTAATAATTATCATAGTTTATTGCATCTTTCCCTTGATTGGTGCATTTCCATAACATTTTCTCAAATTTGCATTGAATGTTCTTTGATCTTCATGATGAAGTTCTTGTTTGTAAATGCACTAACCCAGGGTTTTCCAAACCCAGTCCTCAGGGCTCCCTAACAGTGCAGGTTTTTCATATCTCCTTGCTGGAGTACAGGTGTACTCATTACTGACTGACACATTGTAACAGATCCACAGCTGGTCCTAATTATGTCACATGTGATCCGGAAAACCTGCACTGTGGGGGAGCCCTGAGGACTGGGTTTGGGAAACCCTGCTCTAACCATTTGTGAGCCCCTCACAGAAATGTTTTTTTTTCTCCCCATCAATTTAAACACTTCATTGTACACAAGTGGACTCGTTAATATGTGACATTTGAAAACAAATTATTGCATAAGGATTTATTTATGTGTATCTTAGCAAAAAGGAGTAAATATTATTTTCTTACTAGACTACGGCATTTTTCAAAATCTGTGTCTTGAAGACATTCCCAAATGTGTCTGCTACATCGAGCAGTACTGTAGTTTAGTGCCTGGTGAAGTACTCATGCCTCACTCTTTGACTGGGAATCAAGACTGTGCTGACTGCAGTATGGCCGGACAAACTGTACTGCAGTCAGTGAACTGCACAGGAATCTCACATAGTAGTGAGCATTTATTGGGAGGATTGTCTGCTATTAATGCATGGGGTTATAATAGTACCAATTACCATAAGTGTTGAGCTTAAGTGGTACACACTGTTTTGTGTCAACTTAATAATTATACCACATTCAATAGCTCTTCAGGAGACATGAATTTAATCTCCAGTATTGGAAATCTGCATCCCATTATCTCTAACCATGCCCATGCCCCAATATCTTCTTATGTCGGCACTGTATCTGAAAAACAATGGGATGACGAGCATGATTTGTTCCTTCTCCAAATGCTTTGAACTAGTGATGCCTTAGTGCATAAAGTGATGACTACAGAATCATCAGCAGTGGGGATGAAGAGATTCTACCAATGACACTTACCAGGCTCACGTGCTTTTTACCTGCATTCCTCCTATTCTCTTCTTCTCAGCAATCCTTGGTAACAAGTTATTAGTACTAAGCATTAGCTGTGCAGACCAATTGTGCTGGTGATTTTTCAGATTTTTTGATTGAAAAAGTAACTTTATTTGTATAAAGGTACAAAAAACACACAATACGTTACATTCAAGTGTACGCAGTACACCGTGAAACATAATCATTCATACATTTAATATAATACAAGGCATAAAGTACAAGATATGACATCCTACACTATACATCAAGTACTGCACTAACCATGCAAACTTAAACGATATAACAAATTCAAAAAGCAATGGATGCGAGGGGACGGTAGGTGAGAGGGGTAGGGTGGGGAAGTCACAAGCCTGAAGCTTTTTTGAGGACAGACACAAATATAGGGAAAGGTGCATAAATAAGGCAATAACACTTCAAACAGTGATGGAATGGGTTGGAGGAGGTAAGGGAGGGGGAGACACAAGCCCAAGTCTTTGCAGAATAAACAGACACGGGGAGAAGAGGGAGACAGAAAAATTAATCATCTTCCTCAGGACGGTCAATGGTGTTATAGTCTCTTAATAGGCTGTGGACAGCCTGCGACATTCCTGTGTACTGCAAAATGGGAAGGATCTCCTTGCGCAGCACCAGTGCTTTCCCTTCGATGGTAAGGTTTCTGAGGCTCCACAAGCAAACTTTCTCTCTGACTGTCGCCAGTCTCTCTTCCCAACACTTTAGGGCCGCTTCCCTCCACCAAACCAAACTACAAGAATCTTGATGCAGTCTGACTTGATTGTGAAGGGGAATGCAGTGGGGAATGACAGGCGCCACTGCCCAAACAACATTGCCTCTGACTTCCCGCAGTTGACCTTTTCCCCTGAAACTCAGCTGAAGTTCTTGCACGTCTGGATGATTACTGTCACCAAACGCTAGTCAGCGCAGAAGACAGTGACGTCGTCCATGTAGACCAAACACTTGGGACTAGATTTACTAAGCTGCGGGTTTGAAAAAGTGGGGATGTTGCTTATAGCAACCAATCAGATTCTAGCTGTCATTTTGTAGAAGGTACTAAAGAAATGAAAGCTAGAATCTGATTGGTTGCTATAGGCAACATCCCCACTTTTTCAAACCCGCAGCTTAGTAAATCTAGCCCTTGGCCTCTAGATGGTCTAGGCCCGGTGTAGTGATGCTGGCGATTACTTTGATACTGTACTTTGCTTGCTTGACCACCCTGTTTTCTCAAGCGGTTAAATGTCTCCTGCAATGACATCATTGTGGGGGCATGGAACAGGGAAGTTCCGCTCCTTCACAGAATACATTAAGGAGAACCTTTAAAGACGATTAATTTGACCTTCTTTCACTCTAGCATTGGTAGGATGTTTCTTTGTTTAAATTAGAGATGGGCGGGCTCGGTTCCCCGAGAACCGAACCCACCCGAACTTTGCCTATCCAAGTACCGAGTCGAGCAGGCTCGGTACTCTCCCGCCCGCTCTGAATCCAAATCGAGGCCGAACGTCATCGTGACGTCGTCGGATCTCGGGGCTCGGTTCTCGCGATATTTGAAAATTATAAATATCTGCCTCCACAGCAATCCATCGCCATTTGACAGAGGGAGAGAGCAGGGTGTAGTCACAGGCTGATTAGAGCAGGGACAGAGAATACAATTCTGATTACAATTCTGATAACAATTGATAGAGAAGAGAGGAGGATAGAGGAGTCTTTTTTTTCCCAATATTTAGCACTCCCGAATGCTTTGGGGTGTCCCCCATTATTTTGCATTAATATTTCTGGCTGTCAAAAGTCTTATTTGTCAGCAGACTTAAAATATAATATTTAGCACTCCCAAGTGCTTTTGGGGTGTCCCCCATTATTTTGCATTAATATTTCTGGCTATCAAAATTCCTATTTGTCAGCAGACTTAAAATATAATATTTAGAACTCCCAAGTGCTTTTGGGATGTCCCCCATTCTTTTGCATTAATATTTCTGGCTGTCAAAAGTCATATTTGTCAGCAGTATCTAAAACAATTTGTAGCACTACAAGTTCTTTGGGCTCATAATGGATTCTAAGCAGTCCACATATGAGCAAAATCAGCAACCAGTTTCTGTCACCAATCCTGATTGCAGTGTTCCCAGTACGTCATCTGGGAAAGGCGATGTCAAACTACAAAGTCTTTTGAAATCAGTCAAAAAAACACACCCAAAAAAAATTTACCGTGTTGAAGCGCAAAAGAAGTGTAACTGAGGAAAAGTTAAGTGCCGATAAAAAGAAAATTGCCAACATGCCATTCTACACTCGCAGTGGCAAAGAGAGAATGAGGCCTTCACCTTTGTCTATTAGTGGCAGATCAAAAAATGTTACAGAGCCTACAAGTGGTGCAAAACTACTGTTACGCGTCAAAGCCGAGTTGCAAGATAACAGTAAGGCATTAGAGGATAATGTTTGCTCTGAATCACAAATGACACCAATCCCTGTGGAGAGTCCATCCAACAGTGGGATGTCTAATCGTGAGCATTCTGTTACTGTACCCATAAAGAGGGACCTTTTCAGCAGTTCTGCTGATGTCTGCCTGAACAGCCCGAGTGTAGCCGGTGATACACAAATTGAGGATGCCACTTTGGAAATAGAAGAGGATGAGGGGGAGATTTGTGGAGCTGACGAGGGCGCTAAAGAGGATGTTGATGAGGATGAGGTTGTTTGTGTCAGTCCTGCACCAGTGGCAGCAGTTCTGGCACGTGACAAGAAAAAGGCCATTGTCATGCCAGGCCATAAAACAAAAAAATCCACTTCTTATGTGTGGAATTATTTGTACCCCAATCTACACAACAACTGTATAGCCATTTGTAGTGTATGTCAAGCCACAGTCAGTCGAGGGAAGGACCTTAACCATCTTGGAACCTCGTCTATGTTACGCCATTTGGCGAGAGTTCATGGCAAAGTGTTGGGAAAAGCTGAAAGTTCTTCCAAAAAAATGACAAGCACTCCATCATCAGCTAGGACCCTCCGCTCACCGACATCCCGACGGCTACAAAATACACCCACCACACCATCCTCATCAATATGCTCAGTAGTGCTCGGAGTTAGCCCTGCATCCCAATTATTAAGGCTGGATGACTCCTGCACTATTATTGATTCCTCTGAACCAAGCGCTAGTCCCAGTGCTGCTGCTGGGGGTGAATCGTCAGCCCAGAGGAAGGCCAAGAAAAAGAGCAGTCCTACATTTCAACAATTAACTGTGAAACAATCATTTGCTAGGGGAAGCAAATATGACAGCAGTCACTCAGTCGCCAAGCGAATCACAGACGCCATGGCTGCCATGTTAGTGTTAGATCTGTGTCCAATATCCACAATAAACGCATTACAGAATTCCATCGCGACACCATTTTTCCCGTAAAGCTATTCCACAACTATACTAAAAAGTGTGTACAAATGTAGAGATTGCGCTGAAAAATGCCATTCTGCCCACTGTCCACTTAACCACAGATATGTGGACAAGTGGAAGTGGTCAAACCAAAGACTATATGACTGTGACAGCCCACTGGGTTGGTCATTCACCTTCACCAGCAGGAACAGCAGCAGCATGTACACTACTACGCAACATTTGTCACAGGCAGGCCACTCTTTGTATCACCGGCTTCACTAACAGGCATACAGCTGACAATTTGTTACGTAAACTAAGAGATGTGATTGATACATGGCTTATACCACTTGGACTCTCCCCAGGATATGTCATTTCTGATAACGCCAACAATATAGTGTGAGCATTACAGCTGGGTGATTTCCAGCACATTCCCTGTTTTGCTCACACCATCAACTTGGTGGTGCAGAGCTTCCTACAAAATAACCGTGAGGTGCAGGAGATGCTTTCGGTGGCCCGTAAGATTTCAGGCCATTTCAGGCATTCGGCCAAAGCACGTAAGAGATTGCAGCAGCTCCAAGAGCAGTTTAACTTGCCCTGCCACCAACTTAAGTAGGAGGTGGTCACTAGGTGGAATTCCACCCTGTACATTCTGCAGAGGATGGAGGATCAGCGCAAAGCCATCCAAGCGTATTGCACAAGCCATGACATTGGGAAAGGAGAGGGCATGTATTTCAGTCTTGCACAGTGGGGAATCCTTTCAGTGCTGTGCAAGGTGCTGAAACCATTTGAAGTTATTCCTTTAATTAGACTATTGGAAAAGCAGCTTGAGAAACTGAGGGAGGAGATGAAAGCAAGCAATTCCGCAAAGTATGTTGGCCTTGTCGATCAAGTACTTAATTCGCTTCACAATGATCCTCGAGTTATTAAGATCTTGCGCTCGGATCAGTACGTTTTGGGCACTGTGCTTGATCCAAGGTTTAAGACCTACATTGAGTCTTTGCTTCAAAATTAACCAGATGTGAACTTTTGCAAGGAGCTATTGCTCAGCAAGTTGTCCGCTGAACTGGGCCTTGGCTTGACGACGTGTCCTCTTTCAGTTTCTCAAGCAGCTGCTGCTCGTAAAAAATAGAATTTTCAAAAAAGAAGCAGGGAAGACGCAGGGGGCAGACCAGAACAGTTTAACATCTGGGCTGGTTTGAAGGATTTTTCAAAAAAATGTGTGACCTTGCCCATAACTCCATCTAATATGAGTATTAACATGGAAAGGATGGTGGAGGATTATTTTCATGAGGTAATCGATGTGGAAATGTCAGACAGTCCCTTTCCTTACTGGGAAGAAAAGCAGGCAATTTGGAAACCCATGTACAAACTTGCTTTGCAATACTTAAGCTGCCCACCCTCCAGTGTGTACTCTGAACGAGTGTTCAGCACAGCCGGGAACCTAGTCAGTGATCGCCATAGAAGGTTACTTCCCAAAAATGTGGAGAAAATGATGTTTATTAAAATGAACTACATCTTCCACGAGGAAGGCCTTCACCATCCAATACATCCAAGCACTGACTCTTCCCTAATGGCGGATTCAAGCGGCGATGAATTGATAGTCTGTGATGATGATGTACACACTGATGAGGGTGAGGATGAAGCTGAAGATGATGACGATAACATTTTTTTAAAACTTTCTATGTATGTGTAGGGTGCAATCTACCCCCAAAGAGGAAAGGGACTTGGGGCATTTCCATATCCGTACCGTCTTGAAAGGCTGCTGTTTGGGCAATTTCTCCTTAAGGGTAGGGTGTCATACACAGAGTGACCCCAAACTGTCTTTGTCTATTTCTCTTAATATTGTACAGTCTGTAATGGCTGAATTTTTTGGTATTTTATACAAGTGGAGGGGGGCCTAGAGAGACAGAAACCAAACTGGCTTTCTCCATTTCAATTAATATTGTACAGTCTATAACGGCTGAATTTTTTGGTATTTTATACAATTGGAGGGGGGCCTAGAGAGACAGAAACCAAACTGGCTTTCTCCATTTCATTTAATATTGTACAGTCTATAACGGCTGAATTTTTTTGTATTTTATACAAGTGGAGGGGGGCCTAGAGAGACAGAAACCAAACTGGCTTTCTCCATTTCAATTAATATTGTACAGTCTATAACGGCTGAATTTTTTTGTATTTTATACAACTGGAGGGGGGCCTAAAGAGACAGAAAGCAAACTGGCTTTCTCCATTTCAATTAATTTTGTACAGTCTATAACGGCTGAATTTTTTTGTAATTTCAACAACTGGAGGGGGGCCTAGAGAGACAGAAACCAAACTGCATTTGTCCATTTCTTTACATATCTAAGTATAAGTGTAGGGTGTAATATACATCCAAAGACGATGGCTACATTGCCAATATTCATAGATGGAGAGGAAGACAATCTGGTTTGTGTGTAAAATTAATGAAGGCCTACCAGGAATGATAATTTATTAGCTTTACAATTACATTACTTATCCAAGAAACAGGTGGAGCACTAAATTTGGTTATTTTAGGCCCAAAAACATTGATTTTTAATCAAAATAGCAAAACAAAACCAAAACACGCAATGACAGTTTGGCAAAACCAAAACACGACGGTAATCCAGATCCAAAACCAAAACACGGGGTCAGTGAGCATCTCTAGTTTAAATAAAAGACAGTATACTTTGCCCTTGCATAGACTACAAAGGACTAAATTTAACAGTCATCAAGAGAGAGTCAACATCTCATCCCCATTAAGGAGGGCGACAAATCTAAAGCCACTTTATAAGTACACCATTATGTTACTCACATTATGCAGTAACCCAGCATTATTCCATGGCCTTATTTGACTATTAAAAGGTGTCTAACTTGATGATATCCTCATTTACCCAAAGCATCTACATAGCCATTAAGATCACATCAGACAATTTCTATAGACATTTCTGGAGCATCAAATATTTGTAAAGAATTAAAAATGCCACTTCGAACAAAGAGAAATTCTGACGAAGGATTTAAATTGGAGTTCTGGATTGGTTCATTCTTATTGGCATTGAAGATCTCTAATTATTAGATTTGGAATTTATTATAGGAGATTCATAAGAAATGTCTCTAAAATTATAGCTCCAATCATATTCCCCACAGACACTTCCCTTTAGCTTTCGGTCTAGACTACAAATGCTCAAAGGGTTTCCTGAAGTTTTAAAGAGACATTTTCTTGGAGCTGTCCTCTTACAAGACACAGCTTTTCAAGTGAAATGTCAACCTTATGATGCCTTATACAGAAATGTTTCCCCTCCTGATCAAATTATGCAACAAGGAACACCTGGCTACTAAAATGTCTCCAGAGGAGTGAAGGTATTATCCTAATAACGATCCTATATGACAAAATGCAGAATCTTCCATGGACAAATGTACCATTTTCTCAACTCCCATTGCAGCTTTGATTCATACGGAATTATGGACCCAAATCTTGGAAGTTCCACCTGGCCCTAATGCGAGAATGTTTGTTCCACCAGAACGTCATTTCAAAGTACTCCAATGGGCTCACAATCCTAAATAGGCAAGTCAACCAGGGTTTAGGGTCAGACAAACTTCTGATGACACAATTTAAACAATGTAAAGAACATTGTAGTTACTTGCAACATTTGTGCTCATAGTAAAGCACCTTTATACTTGCCCTGTTGTCTTTTACAAACCATGGTCACACTCACGCAGTATATTTCATTGTAGAGCTCCCTCTGTGAAAGGCATCCCGTCAGCCTTCTCCAAGCAATCTCATCTGGTTCCCATTAAAAAAATGCCATTGTCTGTGGAGCTAGCTGAACTCTAAATGAAAGAATCTTTCACTTCCACAGAGTAAAAGAAGTTCCCAATGAGTCATTCAATTTTGGAAGGCATTTTGTCAAAGGCTGGGCATCTCATTTTGGTTACCTTCATCCTACCACCACAGATCATGATTTTCTTTGGACCTCAACAACAAATGAACAGCTCTGCTTCCAGTTTCTTAATATTGTCTTCAGTACCCTCAGACAGGAGTTTTGTGGACACTGTCCTTCTGTATACAAGGGCACCATCCTGACCTCTTTTACTTATCTTCTGAGTACTCGGGATTCCAGCCACTGACCTAACAATCCAGGAAATACACTTGGAATGGGCCCCTTGAAAACGAGGTTGCTAAAAAAAAAAAAAAGCCGTTCCAAACATTCTTTTCAGACAAGGGTGTGGCTCCTCACAAGAAAACTCAAATTAAAAGTTGCACCTGCTGAGCTGGGATCTAAAGACATTAGTCCCTGCAAGGTCCTATAGATTCTGCCACCACATATTATAGTCCTGTAACATGTCCATCTTTCAAAACCCATATAATGTTCAATGTGGCCCTCCACAAACTATACAATACATATTTATTTTACTTTTCTTTAACTTTCCTTTTGTTCTACTGGAAAATGGTCCAAAATTGTCAGATTATGAAGACAAGCATATCCTGGATCTCTAGGAGAAACTTCAGTATTTGGTTCCCTGGCAAGGCTACAGGCCAGATCCTGGGGTGATGCCTCACATCTTCATGCTCCCAGATTGACAGGAGTTTTTTTATCACAAAATGCCTACAAAGCCATCAAAATAGGTCATAAATAGGTTGCCCATGAAGGAAGAGAGTGGAACAATGTCTAACTTACCTGACCTGGGCTACAGGCATGTGTGGGCCTTCATGTTCACACAGCTATTTCATCTTTACTAGTTCTGCAATTGGGTTTTTGGATATACATGTCATCAAGTACTGATATCACCATGCGTTGCTCTTATAGGTTTTTTTGTTCTTGTCACAGGATTATGACATCTCATTAGTGCCTACACCTGCATTTTTCCTATGAAAGCATGTATTGTCAGCACTCCTTGCTCTAGCAAGTATTATGATTTAGCATTTTCCTACGGTTAGTCATGCTGTTAATGAAGTTTGGCTTACTTAACCACCCTGTTTTTCTCCAACCTGGCTAGTGGTCTCACCTAGTCTGCTTGTCACATGTGACTTATTCACATGGCCTAAGCACTGGGCAATCAAATCCATCCAGTTTGGTCACTCCAAATCTGGTGCGCAACGTTCAAAACAATTCCCAGATCTAGCTGTATGATGCCAGCTTAAATATGTTCTAAGCTCAAACAAGTTGGATATATAAACTTTATTTCATACAGAGGGGAATTTAACTCTAGTCTTCCTGCATACGTTTTACATGTGTTTAACGTCAGTAGCTTGTGCTCTTGGATAACCCTGTTCCTTCCACTATCTTATTCTGTCTTTGGTTTTGTCTAAGTCTTCGGTTTCCACATTACTTCCATTCACGTATTCATATCCTGAACACTGTCCCTGTCACCCTACCTTCACTAACATAATTATTCAGTGTACATTCACCTTCTGAAATAATTAGTGCTACTGTGAACATTCTGATCTAATTGTTCTATTGCTACCCAATTCAAAATTGAGTAAACACAAACAAGCAAGATAATATTAATAAAAACAAAAAGGTGCTTTTACAAATGTCAAACACGCCTTAAAAATGAAACACTCAATTCTCAATATACATGTTATCTATTTAGACATGTTAAAATGATAAATGAGTATCTTAAATTAACTGTTATGACAAGCCTCACCTTGGCATGCATGGCGTGAAAGTGTGAAAGGATTAACCCAACAAAGCCACCTGACTAAAATACTCAAAATGATATCTCATGCTCACTACTAACTAACATAACTACTATAATTTAGTTTAAGAGCTAATGCTCTTAGGAAGTTACTGCTCTCTGACTTATCCCAAAATACAATCTCAACCTAATTGAAGCAGTTATTGTAAACCAGTGTCACTTTTGGGAACATAACAGAGATACTATATTACACCTACAGTATATTATATTACATATAATAAACAAGTTATGGGTTTTTACACATATGTATAGGAAACACCATTATGCAATATGGATTCCTTAGGAAAATAGTTTGGTATCTATAGATGAGGCAGATCATCTGACTGGTACTACTAGTTACAAATATGGGGTCTTCTTAAATATAGATTATGAAGAGTGTTGTTTTGCAGTGTATTCTTTACAGTAAATAACAGAAGGCTGTGGAGGAACCACAACTATTGTAGGCACAGAATCTGTGCGATCATAAACCATAGGTGATCCAAGCATCTCTGCATAAACAATTTCAACTAGGTGACAGTTCAGCATCCATTATCCCCTGTATTCTTGCACACAGTGGGCCTGAGTCATTAAGGAAAGTAAGGCAAAAAAGGGAGTAAATGTTCTCCGGAACAAACCATGTTACAATGCAAGGGGTGCAAATTAGTTTATTATTTTGCACATAAGTTAAATACTGGCTGTTTTGTCATCTAGCACACAGATACTTGATAGCTTTATATTTACACTGAAATTTAAAATTAATCTAGGACACGCCCTATCTCAAATATAAACCTGTCTCCACATTTTAAATCCCCCCCCCCCTTTCAATGCAACATGGTTTTGCCCAAGTGAAAAGTTACTCCTTTTTTATGCTTAATAACTCAGGGCCAGTGAGTTCACAAGTTAAAATAAGTAATATCTGGGCAGGGATTAGGACTGCATTATTATATTGTTTTCCTACCCTCTGATTATGTCATAATCACTAACCTAAATCAGATTTGCTGTCTCACCTGATTGGGAGCTGTATTTATGAGTTCTCTGGGTGGTTGAGACCTATATAAAACAAAGTTCATACATCCAATATGTTTATGTATTTGTTAATAAACCTATCTTGTTACACAGTAAGGTTGAAAAAACACACAGGTCCATTGAGTACCACCTTTTATAAATTATAATTGCATTGACTGTTATTAGGGATTTTTTATTAATAAGTAAATGTGTTTCCAAAAGAAAAATAATTCTGGGATAAATTTACAGATTTCCCATCAGTTACTTTTAATCCAGGCCTAAATCCAACCTGTAATTGTAGCTCAAGTTCTAAACTAACATCAATTATTTTGATTCCCTAAATTCTAGGAATTCCATATACTTTGTAAAATGTAAGTTCCTTATTAGTAAATACTATTTTCTATATATAAAATAAGCTTATCTTAGATTATGTGATAATAGATCCACAGTCAAAACAGTATATACAGTGCAATGCTAGTAACTGAAGGATCCAAAAAACACAGACCTTCACACCGTGCATCAACAGTTTCGAGAAAGAATGGAACGCTATTCTAGACACCTGCTCACAAAAACTGATAGAACTTATCATAAAGGACAGGCAGGCATCTCTGGAAAAGATAGAAGATGAAATAAACAGAATACATGAAGATTTAAAACCTCTAGAAAACCTAGAAGACTTCAAACAACTGGAAAGAATAACCCAAAACAAACTCAACAAGATAGAGGACAACATCATAGTCACAAAACAGAAGAAATTCTACAGGGACTATAAAGACTACGAAAACAACAAAGCCCATGAAAGAACACTATATTACCATATCCAAAACACCAGAAGAGACCACACAAGGATACAGCTACCCACTACAACACCCCGCCCACTTCTTCGCTCACCCATAAGAACAGCACAGCAGAGAAGACCACCACTCATCGCAAAAAGACGAAGATACGACAATCAAAACAGAATATACAAACCGCCAAAAGCAAGGAACTTCTCATACGGAGACCAACATCAACACATAGCAAGATTCCAATTCTCAGAAAGAAAGAAAACCCACAAAAACTCCATCTACTCCTAAAAAGAAAGAATAATGAATACAATCAACGATATGAACATCACCATTCACACAAGCCCAAACCAAGAAGCAGAAGTAGAAGAAACACTGGAGCATTTTTTAGAATTTCTCCAGAAACAGCCAGACCCACCGGATCAACCACGAAGGAGAAAATCAGAGAACCCGCCAGGCCTGAAAAGAAAAACCATAATATCAGACTCAAACGAGGAACAAGAGGTGGAATACTTGCAAAGAGAAGAGCCAAGAAACGCACACAAAAAGAAGAAATAAGACCAGAAGGCATCTTCAACCTCAGCGACCTCACCCTGACCTACCACATGACCACACTACTCAACAATGGTTTAAAATTCACTCCCAAAAACCAACTGGCCAAATTTGACACCTACATAGACCTCCATAAATTCAAGAGGAAACTTTGCCTGAGAAAATTCTTCAGGAAATCCGACGGAGAAAAAGAGGAAAGAAATGACACCACCAATGAAGATTCCACATACGTCCACACAAACCTCAACACCAAGTCCAACTTCTTCCCGCAACACATAAAAGGCGCATTCATAAAGACATTCGAAAAGTTAGTAGAAAAAGACCTTGAACAACTAAAGGACAAAAAGGTAAAATCAAATAACCTCTCTCCACAGGAGAAACAAGCCCTCAGAGAACTGAAGAGAAACAAAGACATTGTACTGAAACCAGCCGACAAAGGAGGAGGGATAGTCATCCTGAACAAAACAGACTATCTAGAAGAAGCAAAAAGGCTCCTGAGTGACGAAACCACATACAACCTACTGAACTGCGATCCCACAGGCAAATACCAGAAAGAGCTCCAAAGACTGCTGAACAGGGGTTTGAAGGAAGGAATACTGAACAAAAATGAGCACGCCTACATCTCCAAACCACATCCAAGCCAAGGATCCCAGTGTTCTACTACTTGCCAAAAATCCACAAAAATACTGAAAAACCACCAGGAAGACCGATTGTATCTAGGATTGAATCACTACCCAGCAATCTTTCTGAATACATAGACCAATTCCTGCAACCCTTAGTCAGCACGCAAAAAAGCCACCGAAAAGATACAACGCAGATCCTGAAGATCCTGAACGAAATTGAATGGAAAGAAAACTACATCCTGGCTACCTGTGATGTGACCCCCCCCCCTCTACACCAACATCATCCACAAGAAAGGGTGCGACCACAGCGAACACTACCTAAAAAAGAACCCTAGCATACCAAAGCAAACAGAGTTCATCATAGAAGCCATATCGTTCATCCTAAACCACAACTACTTCTGATTCGAAGGAAGCTACTACAAACAGACAACAGGCACAGCAATGGAGACAAATTTCGCACCCAGTTATGCAAACCTCTACATGGCAAAATGGGAAGATGACAACATTTGGAACAAAAAACCTCACCACAACAACATAGTGACATGGAACAGATACATCGATGACATCTTCTTTATATGGAAAGGAAGTAATGAAGACCTTACCTCCTACTTGCACCACATCAACACCAACAACTTGAACCTGAAGTTCACCTCCAACACAAGTAAACAACAAGTAGAATTCCTGGACCTGACTGTCTACGTCGAAAACAACAATATCCACACCAAAACCTACATGAAACCAGTTGACTGCAATAACTACATTCCAGCAAACAGCAACCACCACAAAACATGGCTCAAAAACATCCCAGTAGGACAGTTTAAAAGAATTAGAAGAAACTGTTCCTCCATGAACACATTCAAAGAACAGGCAAAAGCTTTAAACAAGAAATTTGAAGAAAAAAAATATGACCCTGAACACCTCAATAGAGAATTGGAAAATACAGAAAAACTTGAAAAGAGAAAACTTTCTCTCCTACAAACTCAAAGAAAGAGGAAAGAAAGAAAAAAGCACATCCCTCTTCATCACAAACTACCACAGCCACCACAGAAGACTCGAAAGTATCCTAAGAAAACACTGGCACATCTTACTCCAGGACGATCAAATAAAAGAATATATACCACCCAAACCACGAATAGTGTACAGAAAAGCAAGGAACCTGAAAAACATGCTAACGACTAGCTTTATCCCAAAAGACGAAAAGAAGAACAAAGATACCTGGATAAATGAAGGAAAGAAGGGCTTTTACCACTGCAACCGATGCATGGCCTGTAGAACAACGAAACACAGCTCAACCCACCATCAATTTCAGCTCCAACTCAAACGGAAGCACACACAAAATAGAAGAAAAAATGACATGTGACGCCACAGGAATTATCTATGTACTTGAATGCCCCTGCGGACTACAATACATAGGAAGAACAATCAGAGATCTAAAGACCAGAATCCCAGAACACATAAGGAACATAAAAAGAGGAGTACAGAACCCCAGCGTCTCGGAACACTTCAGGACAAACCATAACCAAGACCTCACAGGACTAAGATTCACAGACATCAAACAAGTCCCGAAACCATGGAGAGGAGGTGACTTCTTCAAACTTATCTCAAAGGAAGAAGCAAAATGGATCCACAAGATGGGAACCCTAACCTCGAAAGGACTCAACACACACTTTGAACTAGGAATCTTCCTTTAAGTATAAACCCCCACCCCATAAACCCCCACCCCTACCCCCACAGACCCATAACAGCAATTCCCATCTCACCTACGACGAAGAATCGGCCCAGAGACTCCCAACCCTGCCATTAAATTAGGCTCCCATAACACTGATACTGGAAAAGTGTGGTAACAAATGCACCTCTATATGAAACGAAGTTCATACATCCAACCTGTTTAAATATTTGTGCATAAACCCAACCTGTTACATAGAAAAAAAGACACCGGTCAATTAAGTTCAAACTTATATACATAATAAATACATTGGGGTCAATTCAATTCCCTGCGGAGTGCCTCTGGAACGGTCACGTGGGCACTCTGCGGATTTTGCTTCACACCCTATAGAGGTGCTCAGGAAAATCTGCAATGTTGGGGTACCATAGTACCTGTCAATGTGCGCAGCCAAACATTGTGATGATGTTCGGCAACACATCACACAATTGAATTATCCCCCTTTACTGTTGTGGAGAAGATACATTTTCAGGGATTCTTTATTAATAAATGGATGTTTTTCCAGGATAAAAATAACTTTGGTATGCAATAACAGATTTCCCCTCATGTTTTGCTAATGACTATGGGAGCCGACACATATGACCTGTGCCTTAAGCTATTAGTTTACTGGTCTCTCCTACCCTTCAATTACCATTGATGTACACTATATGGACAAAAGTATACAGACACTTGTCCATTACACCAACAGGGTACAATTGTAATGACATTGTATTCAAATACATATACTTTAATATGGAGTTGGTCCCCCTTTTGCAGCGATAACAGCTTCTACTCTTCTTGGAAGGCTTTCCTTAAGATGTTGGAGTGTTTCGGTGGGAATTTGTGCCCATTCATTCTTTAGAGCATTTATGAGGTCAGGTACTGATATTGAACGAGAAGGCCTGGCTTGCAATCCCCGTTCCAGTTCATCCCAAAGGTATTCGATGGGGTTGAGGTCAGGGCTCTGTGTGGGCCAGTCAACTTCTTCTACACCAAACTCATCAAACCATGTCTTTGTAGTCCTTGTTTTGTGCCCTGGGGCACAGTCATATTGGAATAGAAAAAAGCCTTCCCCAAACTGTTGCCACCAAGTTGGAAGCATCACATTGTTCAAAATGACTTGGTATGCTGAAGCATTAAGATTGCCCTTCACTGGAGATAAGGAGCCTAGCCCAAACCCTGAAAAACAGCCCCATATCATTATCCCTCCTACACCAAACTTCACAGTTGGCATAATGCAGACAGGCAGATAACATTCTCCCGGTCAAACCCAGGCTCGCCCATCTGACTACTAAACAGAGAAGCGTGATTCATCACTCCACAGAACACGTTTCCACTGCTTCACTACTCCATCTGATGCTTGGCATTGGTCTTGGTGATGTGAGACTTGCATGCAGCTGCTCGGCCATGGAAACCCATTCCATTTAGCTCCCGCCTTACAGTTTTTTTACTTACATTAATGCCAGTGGAAGTTCGGAATTCTTCAGCTATGGAATCAGCAGAGCATTGGAGACTTTTACACACCATTCGCCTTAGCAGTCATTGACCCTGCTCTGTGATTTTACATGGTATTCCACTTTGTGACTGTTTTTCCTAAATGCTTCCACTTTCTAATAATATTACTTACAGTTGACCGAGGAATATCCAGCAGGGATGAAATTTCACGAACCGTCTTATTGCAAAGGTGGCATCCTATCACAGTACCACGCTTAAGGTATCACAAATATTTGCAAATGGAGACTGCATGGTTAGGTGCTTGATATTATGTACCTCTGGCAACGGGTCTGATTGAAACACCTCAATTCAATAACTAACTGGTGTTGGCAAGTAGTTTTGTCCATATAGGGGGAAAGTCAATTCCGCCCGTATTTAAAACTATTACCATTATTACAGTAGTTTTAACCCGGCTTTCTGCTCACAGCTCAGGGAGCAAAAAGCCTACGTTGAAACTACCTTAATAACGATAATGAAGCGCATTATTACTGTAATCATTATCATTTATTTAGCGCCACTAATTCCGCAGCGCTGTAGAGAACTCATTCACATCAGTCCCTGCCCCATTGGAGCTTATATTCCCTAACACACACACAGAGTGGGACATATAGAGAGGGAGAGACTAGGGTCAATTTTGATAGCAGCCAATTAACCTACCAGTATGTTTTTGGAGTGTGGGAGGAAACCAGAGCACCTGGAGGAAACCCACGCAAACACAGGGAGAACATACAAACTCCACACAGATAAGGCCATGGTTGGGAATCGAACTCATGACCCCAGCACTGTGAGGCAGAAGTGCTAACCACTAGGCCACTGTGCTGCCCATAATAACTGTAATAATGCACAGGTTGCGTTACTTTTACCTGTAACGTGGCCAAATGAATTCCCCCCATAGTGTATGTTGCCTGAACCATAGCAGTGCAGCACCCATACAACACTTGCCGACAAATCATTGTTTGCAAATGTAGCTCCCCTATGAGTGAAAGGGGAACCCATCAGCCTCTGCTTGCTGCCGCATTTATATACCAGTCTAGTCAGTAATTATTGGTTTATTAGTGGAAAGACCAATAGACATGACCCTCTCTACACAGTTCGTACACCGTGGTGTTACAATATAGTCTGATGTTATGGTGGGTGACATCTAGTAACGGATACGTGTAAGTTTTAAATAAGTATTTTTGGAGGGGAGTTTAGTATTGAAAGTGTATGGAGAAGGAAGAGAATGGTGTTACAAAACAACAGGTGTAATGATATGTGTACATCATATCCTTGCGAATGGTGGACACTTCCTGCCACAGCAATGTGTCCTGTCACACAGCGCAGAGCTGGAAGAACCAGCATGCACACAGGCGGAGTCCTGATAACACGAGAACTAGCTGGAGCTGTTAATATCCCAGTGTTACCGCAGCAACACAGAGAGAGGCTTCCGGCAGCCTGACACCAGCGGCGACCAATGCGAAGCGGACTTGGGAAAGTGAACACTTTTGACCCAAACAGCTTCTCGTAGCCGGCTGACATCACAGTCACGTGACTTGATGTAAAGAAGAGGAAAAAAAAAAAAAAGGAGCCAGTGGGAGCTGAGGGAGCTGACAGTGGAGGAGAGAGAAAGTGGAGAGCGAGAGGGGGATCTACTGATGGGATCGGTGTAAGTCTCCATCTGGTTACATGTCAGTGTGTGTTATCACTGTTACACCTATGTGACATGTCTGTACTGTGTCTCTGGTGCCCAGGGCTGTATGGTTGTAAACATGGATCAGGTGAACCTTACCCTGGCCATTAGTCACACTAGTGCTGTGTATATGGAGGCAGTATTGTCAGTGTGTGCTGGACGTCAGGGGGTACAGCTTACCGCCAGGAGACCTCTGTAATGTGGGGATAATAAATAGCCCGTGATTGTGGAAAGTTATCATACACTATATCCAGAGTAGCTACATCTATCTCTTATCACTTGGCTGCATTCTCCCACACTGAGCCACAGTTCTATTACCTGGTTATATTGCCTTGTATTTAGTAATGGGCATTTTTATATATATATATATATATATATATATATATATATATATATATATATATATATATACACACACTAATAACAATATTTACATGGCATGCTTAGCATTTTGATTTTAATATTTTTTATTTTAAATTGTTAGGGATGCATTCACTTTTCTCATGTTTTTATTGTCACTATTGAATGTTTTTGTTTGTTTATTTTATAATCAACTGATATAGAAAAATTGTGTTATGCTAATTATGTAGTCTGCTGTCCATATCGTTATGTCCGAACGATAATCAGATCATTAAAAGCCAAACTGCACTAGATTCCTAGAGGAGCATAAGAGATCTTTATTGAAATATGGTATTTTGCTTTATGTTCTTGAACATATGTAAATCATAAACATTCATGTATGGTGCCTATAGCACATACATAACTATTGTGGCTGTAACTGTTGGCTATTGAATTGTATTGGGAGTTATAGGTTCAATTCCAACCCTATCAGTTTAAGATTTGCATGTTTTCAGCTGTGTTTAAATGGGTTTCCTCCTACACTCCAAAGACAAACTGGTTGGTCAATTGGCTTCTGACAAAATTAACTTGGCGTGTCTTTGTGATAGGGAATATAGATTGTAAGCTCCACTAGGGCAGGGACTGATGTCATTGACAACATCATTGTAATCAAAACAAAATGTTAGTCTGGCTTATAAAAGTAGTTATGGTTTATATTTATTTGGATATACCCTTTAGGTAAATTATGAAAAAGAGGAAACAATTGCCTCTTAATTTATCAATTGTATATTATTTTGGCAGACTTAATTATAAAATATGTGGGGGTGCCTATCCAGACACAAAGTATATAAGTAAAGAAAAAAAGAAGAAATAGACAATCCACCCGTAAAAAGTGACATTTCATGATTTATTAAATAGTTGAAAAATGTATATACTATAAAATACACCCACAGAGCTCCGCATAAAACATTAAAAAAGAAGACATCTGTCAATCATGGTGATAGCAGTACTTGAGCTGACCAAATTTGAGTAACATTATTGTCCTTTTTAGAAAATGACCATTTTAGTGTGCGTATGTACAGTGTTTTCCCCAGAACATTTTGCCTGCATGGTGGCATTAAGAATTAGCTGGGTGGGGGCAGTTGTAATACTTTTTATTAATACTGGATAATGTTAGTGGTTATTGCCCACGCCCGCCAGGACTAGTCAGACTGATGGTCAGTGGTGTAACACACACTGCTGGCTGTAGTGCTCACATAGTGCCTGTTATAGTAGGAGAAACAATGGTTTATTCTATTATAATAATACTCTGTTGGGCTCCAAGAGCCGGGTGGCAAGTAAAAACAGCCGGATGGGGTACCTGGGAAATAGGTGCTGGGGAGAACACTGATGTATCCCACATTTTAGGATGCATTTATATACTTAGATTTATTGTTATTAAGATGTAAAATGGGTAATGTGTGATTTGTGGACTGTTGCTTAGAAAGCATCCATTACAAAGCAAACATTAAATACCAGTTAATTATATGCTTAAAAACTACACAAGTATTTTTTTTAATGTTTATGCTGAGCGCTGAGATCATTTAAATTTTTCAATTTCTTTTTAATTTTTCTTTAAATGCATTGATTATAATTTAGAGTGCTATGAAGCCATTTCTTCTTGTTCCTAATTTTATTAATTTACTTTAAAAGGCTAACGCACCCTAAGAAACGTATATTTAAAACCTTAAACCTTGAGGGTCATTTATTTAAAGGAATTGCTTAGCTAACCGGTATCATTGGTTAGCCACACAGTCTATTATATTGCATGAAATGTTTCTTTCTCTTTATGACAAACCATTAGAACTGCTGGTGAAAGGGTATTTGGGACATGCTTCTTGTCATTTTCCCAATACCAGTAGGCTCTTAAACCAAGGACAAAATTTGGTCACAGGGATGTATTTTCTAGTTACCATGGTGACCCGGCAGATGGATTTTTTTTGGTTTTGTTTTTAGCCCTGGTTTAAAACCTATTCTACAGGGGACACCCAGCCATCCAGCACACTCTCTCTGACTGCTGGGGTGTAGACACTGGTGAGCGCTGCCCTCTGCTTACCTGTGAGACTGTTAGTTGCACACAGTACTGCGGAGCTCTTAGTCTCACAGGATCCTCGTTATTTTGGCTCTGGCTCCTAACTTCAGAAAAAAATGGTTTTAAAACATCAGGGCAGAAGGCTATTGGCTTAAATATGTGAAACAACAGTGCTGTGGGGGGAAATGATGGGCAAAGGTCTGTATACTGCTTTCTCTGTAGTTCAAAGTTTTTGTTTTATTTTTGTAACACTGTAAAAGAGTGTATCCAGCCAATTACAAATTCCATAATTATTTTCCAAAAACCTTTATTCTAGTAACAAATAGTTAAAATCTTGAACTATCCACTTTAGCTGTTTTCCTCAGCAGGCATTAGGGAACAAATATGTTGTGTAATCCAGAAGATAATTTATACCAACATTCCATTCATAATTCACATTTTAAAATTTTGTAGGCATAGACAACTTGAAACCTAACCTACTTTCAGCATTTTTAAATATAGGCAATTCTCTAGGACCACACCTTCAGTTTTATAATGCAGACACTAGGTTTGTTAGCTGTGAACTTGTTTTGCAACGTTTGGAGAAGGTAAAACTATAAATGGATTCTGTAGCTGTTTATTTGGAGGTCTGAAGTGGGATTATTTTTACAATATTATTCCTGCTGCCATTGCAATACACTGCCACGTATTATTAATTGAGTTGTGGCTTGTTCATGCATTGAGATGGGCAGTAAAGGTATATACATAGCCTTCAAACAGGTAACACCATTGTCCTAAAAGCTGTAGCATCTAAAGCCATAATCTTAAATGGGCTTCCTCTTTTGGACAATTTAGGGATCAATTTATTAAGCTGTGAGTTTGGCAAAGTGGAGATGTTGCCTATAGCAACCCATCAGATTCCAGATGTCATTTTTTAGAATTTACTAAATAAATGATAACTAGAATCTGGTTGCTATAGGCAACATCTCCACTTTTTCAAACCCACAGCTTAATAAATTGAATCCTTAGAGTTTATTGTTTTGTACTTTGCACTCCCATCAAATTTCACTGAATAGATTGTTTTGTTTGTCTAGTTACCTCCTGTGTTTTATCATTTCCTTTGTAAGGCCTCTGTATTGATAAAGCAGAATGGGTGATTTCCTTTGCCCTTTGATATGACACTACTCATTGGTGTCCATCGCATATAATTTCATTCACAGCAGTTTTCTTCATATCCAAGGTGGGGGGGGGACTACAAAGAAAATTCAGATAGAAAGTGACTAAAGCAATACAGTAATAGTTGCAGTAAAGTATATACAAACCAATAAGGCTGCATGACATTACAAGACCATATTAAAGCTAGTCTTTCTGTAGGACACTGCTTGTTATATTTTCTAAATTATACGTGGGGGAAACAAGCATTGTTGAGCCATTTCAGAGTCCCCATCATAAGATTTACATGCTGTCCCACACTTGGCATTGCTGGCACTCTCTCCAGTCTAGACATCAAACCCACAGGAAAAATTTCAGGTGTCCTCCTGGCACTGGATGGCTTCGTAGACACATGGCATTAGCAGTCTTATGGAAATTGCTGTCCCCGTGCATCACAGTAGTTCCCTGTGTATTGATGACATCAAAGTCTGTTATTTCATGTTACCACACGCTGTATCAAAAATCGATCCTTCTTTTTTTTAACTTAAAGTAAACATACAATTAAAGAGCATAAAGTGCCTTAATGCTCGTATTTGGGGAGAGTGTTGTCACATTTAAACCATTAATGTTTCCAATTTTGCTGCCCCATCCAAAATGTGTTTTTAATAATACATGACTATGCTTTCAATGGGTTTACCCGTTTGCTAATGAGATAGCTCAGTCCCAACACCACAACAGCCACTTGCTTACTGTATGGAGAACAATGCAGAAGATTGCTCCTCACTTTTTTTTCTCTTGCCTTAGGGAAGTACTACTACTTTTGCCTAGACTCTTAACCTGATCACAAAGTTAAGTAACACATATACAGAGATATCTAAAACTACAAAGATAACATTACACATGCATATGTAACTCCTTACTTTATAAGTAAACCCTTCTCATCCCCCCAAAATTACTGTGAGTTTGGTAAGCATTGGCCAAATATTAAAGCAAAAATAACACCTTCCTTTTTTTTGTTGCTGTCAGGTTATTCCCATTGGCTTTTTTTTTTTTTTTTTTTTAACATGGCTGAAAGTTTCTTCCATTGAAATTTTCATTTATTCATACCCCCCAATTGTTCCGATTTAGGCAGGACAGTTCTGATTTGTGGGCTCTGTCTCACCATCCTGATAGGTGACACCTTTGTCTGCAGGTGGGAAATTAGGGAGGTACTCTCTGTTCACTGCTCAGCGGTGAACGAGCGTGCATTGCAATAAGAGGTGTTTGGAGGGGAAGAGAGTACGGGGCAGTCTTGCGCATCAAAAACCATGACGTGCCCCCATAGTGACGTGGCCATGCCCCTGTCTCTATGCTGAATTCCCATATATTGGAAGGTATGTTTCTATACTGCATGCAAGTAACTTCCCCCTGCTTTATTGGTTGGTCTGTACTCTACCTGTTTACAGACTGGTGAGAATTAGGAGGTGGTTGCTAAGTAATAACGTACAAATGCTATATGCTAGCCAAAATAAATATATATATATATTAATCTTAACAACAAATATTGTTTAAAAAATATTGCTTTAATAAAAAAACAGGAAACATGCAATAATAACAATGACATCATTATCTGGAGTAGTTGGACCCCTTACTAGGTATGGGTGGTAAATAGATCAGACAACACTACTAACTGTAGCCGGGTCTAATGGTCCTTTGTTCATCCATCCACATCCCCATAGGGTAGAAAGTCCTTGCCTATAATCAACCGATGCATCTCTAGACCAGTGCTTATTCTTTATCAAGGTGGACATGGCGCCTTGTGCACAATGTTAAGTGAAAAAAAAAAAAGATAACTGGGTTCTTCCATGACCTTGTTCTCCCGGAAGAGATTGTACTAACAGCACTATCTTTATGTGCTGTGCTATGCTATATTTAAAGTCAGCCTCCTCCAGCCCTCATGTTGGGAAAGCTACATTGGGCCTGATTCATTAAGGAGAGTAAAGCAAAAAAAAAAAGAGTAAATTTGCAGCTTGACAAAACTATGTTGCATTGGAGGGCAGATTTATAGTTTGGGTAGGACATGTCCTAGATCAACTTTAAAATTCAGTGTACAAATAAAGCTATCAAGTATTTGTGTGCTACATGAAAAAAGCCAGTATTTATCATCATCATCATTTATTTATATAGCGCTACTGATTCCGCAGCGCTGTACAGAGAACCCACCCACATCAGTCCCTGCCCCATTGGAGCTTACAGTCTAAATTCCCTAACATACACACACACACAGACAAAGAAAGAGAGCCTCTAGGGTAAATTTTTTGATAGCAGCCAATTAACCTACCAGTAAGTTTTTGGAGTGTGGGAGGAAACCGGAGCACCCGGAGGAAACCCACGCAAATACGGGGAGAACATACAAACTCCACACAGATAAGGCCTTGGTCGGGAATTGAACTCATGACCCCAGCGCTGTGAGGCAGAAGTGCTAACCACTTCGCCACCGTGCTGCCCGGGAGTTATCTTGTGTGCAAAAAAAAACAAACTAATTTGCTCCCCTTGCATTGTAAAATGGTTCCAGGAGAAAACTTGCTAATTTTATTGCCCTACTTTCCTTAATGAATCAGGCCACTTATGAGGTATAGAGACAGCTGGTCCAATGGAGATCATAGTGTATGCAGGCAGCCTGGTTCTGCTTCAGCTTTAGAGGGCGCCATATTACATTTTTTTTTTTGTATGGATAGGAACCCCATTTTTGTAGTTTTGACTGCTTATTACAAAGTGCACTATTTAACAAGCACATGCTGAAACTGCAGGCAGGTTAGCAGTTTATACAATAACATACACTGTAAGCCCCCCCACCCCCCTTTCCGCTGTTTGAAATGTGTGAAGGTGTTTTTATTTCTTTTAAGTCAAGCTTGGTATGCCTGATGGTTGAAAGACATTGCAAGGAGAGAGTAAGCTTGTTTGTCTCTACGGTCTTCATCTAAGCAGAGGCTTATGTACAGTAAATCCTGGAACGGATTTAGACATATTAGGTCACAGTCTGTCCACATAGATTGTGCCCAATGTAGGTTAATGAAATAATTTTAAAAAAAATGTATACTTTTTTTATTCCCCCCCCCCCCGGCTTGCATTTCAAAGATTTTATGCAGTGCTTCAAAGATTTATGCAAATTTGTGACGTTTTTACACTGGCACACCAACATTTCTTCAAAGATGGAATAGTAAGAGTATACTGTATATAATTAAATTCGGTTAAACTCACTTTTTTGCAAAGAAGTTTTATTGTCAAATAAAAATAGATCATTTTTATGCTAAGCATAGCATTAAAATAAACACAATACATCAATAAAGTTTTCATTGTTTCATTGTTCATTAAATTATTATTTATAGCACTTTTGGACTATCCAACCTTTTTTGTTTCTTATACAGCTATAAGATTTATATGCAGTGCACCCTTTTTGATGCCGTCATCCTTGCCATAGATTGCGCATTGGCACTCTCCTATGAATAACGAACCTATTTCTTGTGGCCCAGTGAGTTAAAGAAAAACATAAACAAATGGTCGCACGAACATGGAAAAATAAGGCTACTCAACACCACTATGCAAATATTCCTCAATATAGACTAGGTAATTGTCACATAGTAAGATGTAGTAAATGACCGTATGCAGCATTGGTGGCATGTATCTGCTTCTAAAACCAGTCATTGTATAATACACAGTTTGACCTTTGGAACAACAATAAATAACATGAATGTAAAGTAACTGATAAAATGCAAAATAGAAAGCAAATGTGTATAGTATCTTTCTGTTGCTACATAAATATTAGCAAATAAATATTGTAGAACCAGCTTCTTTTCTGCAAAGTTTCTGCAGCTTATTTCCTTACAAAAATAGCTGTGCTATAAAATAAGACTGATTAATATCAAACACTGAACTCCCCCCCCCCTTAAATCCTCATATTCTCTAATGTTATTTACATGTGTTCTTCACTGTAGTACAATGCTAATGGGCATGAGAAGAGAATTGCTTGTGTTTAATGTCACCATTCCCACTCACATTTTCATTAGCGTTGAGTCTCTGCTTCAGATCTTGGAACACAGCTTGATCTGTCCATAGGAGTTTACCACAGGCTTATAGAGGCCTATAGTGATCACCTAATGTTAGTAAAAACGGAACTGTTTTATCTTCCATTAAGCACAAACTCATTTGGTATGTATACCTACATTGTTCTCTCCAGAAACTTTTGCCAGCCGGGTGGGGGCAGTTGTAATACTTTGTAACATCATCATCACCATTTATTTATATAGCGCCACTGATTCCGCAGCGCTGTACAGAGAACTCATTCACATCAGTCCCTGCCCCATTGGAGCTTACAGTTTAAATTCCCTAACATACACACACACAGACAGACACACACAGACTAGGGTCAATTTGTTAGCAGCCAATTAACCTACCAGTATGTTTTTGGAATGTGGGAGGAAACCGGAGCACCCAGAGGAAACCCACGCAAACACGGAGAACATACAATCTCCTCACAGATGAGCCCATGGTCGGGAATTGAACTCATGACCCCAGTGCTGTAAGGCAGAAGTTCTAATCACTTAGCCACCATATTATATATATTAAAAAGTGTTGGAGGTTATTGCCCACACCTGCCAGGACTGGTCAGACTGGTGGTGTAACACACACTGCTGGCTGTTGTGCTCACGTTGTGCTGTACTAATAGGAGAACAATGGTTTATTATGTTATAATAGGTCCCTGTTGAGCTTCAAGAGCCAGGTAGCAAGTTACAGCAGCTGGGTGGAGCACACGGTAAATAGGTGCTGGGGAGAACACTGACCAAAGAGCATTTTTTGGGTAGTATTAGTATTGTGGTTTTTAATGAAAGTTTAAAAAAGAAAGGAGAAAAAAAAAAAAAGCAGGTGCGAAATTCAAACCTGTCATGGCTATAATTTGAGCATAAAGCTTCATTTCTGTAGTACTTTAATGTGGCAGTTATAAACAATAAATTTCATGAGAGCAATATAAAGGTGCATGATTTCTGACTAATGTTGATATTGGCAGGATACATTATGTCATACATAAATAAAACAAGACAAAATTAAGTAGACACCAACTAAGCTGAATATTTGAACTATACACAAAAGTAAAATTGCCCCCCCTTTACCATCCTCTTCCAGTAGTGGAACGGTGAGGGTCCAATGATTGGTTCAGGAGTTACATGCCTGCAAACATGACTAAACTGCATTTATTGCATAGTCATCCGTGGGATTGATTGAAAACCATTTTGCGGTTACAAAAATGTGTTTTATCTCTAGTCTAGTTGATATATATTTTATAAAGGTTTTAAAGTGTAGTTAAAGGCAAAAATCCTATTTTACCTTCTAGCGGTGGGTAAACTGTTCGTTCTTGCATGTGTTTGCATATCAGAACAGCTACTCAGAAAATCTCACAGAAGTTGTTTCATGTTGCTGTATTTCTGGGTTTGTCCTTTCCATGTGCCAACACGCCCATTAATAAACTGTTTTATATATAATTGCACTGCCCACTATGTAAGGGAGATGTTCTTTTCATATAAAAAGATAACTTATGTGAAGTTTTTTAAAAAATTAACCTTTTCACTGCTATGGTTTGATTTCACTTTAATATGAAGACATTGCTTTTACCTTGAGTCCTAGTTATGCTGCCTGTTATCTACTTATCTTACCTAGATAATGATGTTGACCTTTAGACATATAGATATACTTTAGAGCATGATTTGAAGCCATTTGCAGCCTTTACTGCCACTTGTTCATTTTCAGATCATATATAGAATAATTGTTTAATTTGAATTTTAGAAAACTTTCTTTATATAAATGTGGAATAGATCTCTTGATTTTTTTTATTTTTTTCTATTTTCCCCTTGTGCTGAGTTGGTTACACTGTCAGTGTTGTGTTTATTTTATGTGTTTATTTGTTTTTCGTCTAGAGCTTAGAATGAAAGCTGATTGGTCAGTGTGGGTGGACCACCAGAAGAGCATATGCTGAGAAGCTGCAATATCACTTCCCATTTGAAGTAAGTTGACTTTCCACTGGCAACTCCGTAACTAAACGGCTGGATTCATTTTTTTAATTTTTTTTTAATGTTAATCACTAAAGTGAAGTAGGTATACATTTGCCAAGACAAGTTTCCATTGCATCAGTGGCATGTGATCTTACTTTTAATGTTCATCATACTTTTTTATTGTGAAAATATCTTTTTAGAAACATAGGTAGAACTTAGATTTAGGCAAAACTGTGTTGTTGTTATCTTATACTTGAATAACTCGCTCAGCACAACTTTATGCCAATGCGTAACTGATATTTGTGGCTGATTTTTGCATGTGATACTACCAATGGCAAATGATATTATCTGGTTTATTGATCAAGAAAAACTCCCTATATATCGTGATTTTTGGATGAGAATCTGCGCTAAGGGGCATATTCAATTCTTTGAAGTCCCTGCGGCGTTAAAACTATTACAGTTATTACGGTAATAGTAAGCTGGATTTCAGCCCACAGCTCCCTGAGCCGCGAGCTGAAATCCAGTGAGAAAACTACCGTTTTATACTGTTTATACCGTTTTAATAACGGTATTTACGGAGCGCGATATTTTCTGCGTTTCCGCCAACAACCGAATATGCCCCATAGTGCCTTCTTGGTAATGACAGGCATCAAGTGTAATTGGACCACCGTAGGAGTGTGTATGTGTAGATATAGATATCAGAGTTGTTAATAGGTATAAATATGCAGAATTGCAGTTGTATTAATACATTTCTTAATCTTGTATTGAGTTATATATCATCATGACAGTAGTCAAAAACTAAAATACAGTCCACAGTTTCTAGGAGTGGTATGCCAATTATTTTGTATGGGCAAGTCTTTATACCATAGTATGAAGTTTCCCACAACTGTACATATACCTGGAGCTCTTAACTGGTCCGTCTTCTGACAAGATTCCAATGTTGACTTGGAGTCTGTTGTGTTACTGTCCTCATCACCCCACCTGTGGTATCAATGATGTCTGCTAGAATGAGTACATGTGAGAGAGATACTGACCAAAAGTTTGTCTTAGATTAAATTATAAACACTTTATTATATTTACACACAATATTCTGTCAAGCAATAATACGTGCTACAAAATTTTAGTTAAGTACAGTTATTCACATGCACTGCTCCAAAACAGCAGTAGAGTGTGAATGTTCAGCTTGATGCATTCCACAGTGCAATTCAGAAAGTCTTTTACGGGTTATGAAGAACTAGTGTTGTCAGAAATGGGTTCCATCATGTTTCGTTACATGGTTACTGTAGTTTTTGTTAAACACCCTTTAAGGAATTGCCCTTTAGATCGCTAACTGGATAATCCTTTCTTATAGGTCAATCTAGAGTTCCAGTTTCTCCATGATGATTAGTGTCAATGTTTGGTATACTGAGTCAATTATCTATTCCAGATTAAGACATACATTTAACATATAATGACCATAATGCAAACGATCTAGAAACAACTTGGACACATCTGTGACAAATCCTATATAGTGGTTGGTTATCAGTAAACAACATAATGACAGTTATATGTATATAATAATTACATTAATGGTACAGTATTAATTTGAAGAAATAGCTGTAGAAAATACATATCTGTAACTGAAAATCTCACTTTAACTTATTACCACCTTTTCTTCTCCCCTTCCCCTACCTTAAGCAAGTTGTAAACATATTATATGATGCAGTGAAAAAAACATTTAATTTGTATGTTATATTAATGGGTGCTCTAATAGTCACCTCCATGTGAAAATTAGAATAAATAGTAACAGGCTTATCTGATAAGGTGGACATGCCTAATCGTATTCTCCCATTGAGTATATTTACCATGTAAAAATAGCCTGTAAGTATCAGAACACTGAACACTATTGTTTAGTAGTTTAAAATGTGATTTTAATTCTAAATCCCATTTAGGTTAGAAACACTGCTTTACTTGATGATCTGAACTGGCTTCTCGTGGTTGTGCCAATATTTTAGAATTTCAGGTTGCTGTTGAGACAGTTGTCAAGTGGCAAGGGAGATACTGGTTCAGATAGCTTTATAAAAAGAAAAATGGCCTTTGGCACTTTAGGAGAGGAATTAAGTGGTTGCAGTAAAAATCAGTTTTGTGGTTTTTTTTTGTCCGTTTCGTTTTTTGTTCTTATATAATGCAAACAATTAGACAAATCTTTAATTAACACCACTGTGGTTCTATGGGGCATATTCAATTAGCCACAAAGTGCCGCTGGAAATTGCCTCGATTCCTGGCTGCCCACCTTGCCAGCTAATACTGATTAGAAATCTCCCTTAATGAACGGAGATTTTATTTCTAAACATCCAACGCGATGTGTCAGTGTGTGTTCCGGAGACTCCTCATGTCACCTTGCGGCTGATTGAATCTGCCCCGGTGTGTAGTCCTTATGCCTTTTTGAGTATGGAGTGAAATTATACCTTTCTCTCCATGTTTATTTCCCCATGCACTAAAAAAAGAAACCATAATGTCTTTCCTGCTTGGGACCAAATAAATCAACCCTCTATGTACTTTCAATTCCTGGTTTCCCCTTGAGGTGGCACATACGGCCTTGCATGACCTTTCAGTAGAAAGATTGTGGAGTTGTGGTTTGCTCATATTGAATAGAGGTGGACCTAAAAAAAAGCCAGGATGTTGGGTATGACTGTAGATTCTGACAGGTGAGTTGCTGGGTTAAGGTGACAGACTTAATACCTCCGTTTGAGGTACATGTCTTTTACACCATTAACGATTCATTTATCAACTGTTAAATATTAGATCCAGTTTTGCCCTGGTAAAAAAAAGCATTGAGCATCGCTAGTCAGGTAAAAATAAAGCAGCAACTAAATATTATACCGAAATATTACTATTGTAGAGTTTAGTTTTTATTAAAGGAAAATAAAAGTAAATACCTAATGTAACTAGAACCACACTGCTACAGCAGTCGTCATCATCGTTTATTTGTATAGGTCCACTAATTCCACAGCGCTGTACAGAGAACTCGCTCACATCAGTCCCTGCCCCATTAGAGCTTACAGTCTAACTTCCCTAACACACACACAGACTAGGGTCAATTTAATAGCAGCCAATTAACTACTAGTATATTTTTGGAGTGTGGGAGGAAATCCACGCAAACACGGGGAGAACATACAAAATCTACACAGCTAAGGCCATGGTCAGCAATCAAACTCTTAACCCCAGTGCTGAGAGGCAAAAGTACTAACCAGTAAGCCACTGTCATGCCCATTAACATGAAATGAAGTGTAGTGCCTCATTGGTGCCGCTAATTCTGTAATTCATAGGCTGCATGCTCATGAATATTTGTTCGACCTACAAAATAGCTGCCTTCACCGTGTGCAAGGGCTTGGCACACTTGAATGTAAATCTGGGTTGCCCAAAATGATGTTGCAGTCCACTAAATACATGTGTTTTGTGGTCCAGATTATATTAAAAACAAAGTCCCACAATAGAGTCCATAGAAGGTTTTAGTATTTGGCTCCAACGCTGCTTCCATGATCTTAAATATTTGTAGAACTCTAGCCTGTAGGTTTTAGTTTTGGCTTTCAATCTAGCTCGCTCTTTGTTCACCATGGTAATTGCATCTGTTGACGGTACCTTTTCCCCCTACCATCTAAACAACATTGTACTCTTGTCCAAATGTAAACAGTCTCTACCTCGTTTCACCTCTTTCAGCTGTCACAAATGTATAGGACAGTGAGGTCTGCACAGTGTCTCACTTCTAAAAAAGTGCCAGCCAAGGCTACTCGCGCTGTAATTCTGTAAGATCAGATTGCCTGTGATCTATTTTTAGCGCACTTTCAGTTAAACGTCGTCTATCCTTATAAACATTTTAGACTTTGAAAAACTAATACAGTGCCTTTGTATTGCAAAAGGCTTGTATTGAATATAATCTGCATTTTACACATCTGTTAAGCACCACTCTAGAGAAAACGAACAAAAGAGAGAGATTCTTGGGTAGTATGCACTATAAAATTATGAATACACTTTAAGGAATTGGTCACACACTGGTATTATTATAACAGCCGATATCTATCTACATTTAATTGGTCTATGGATAGTGCAAAAATTATACTGACCACATAGTGTACAATCGGGTCATTTTGAATCCGCTGCGAAACAAAAAGTTTTCTGAGCAATTTGACAACACACATCCAGTGCTTCATGCAGCAAACGTACAATGGAATGCCACTGGTTTGCATACATTCCCCAGCATGACCTTGTTGGCCAATGTCCGCACACACGCAACAACCTTTTCTGACATGATTGAACAAATATGATCAGACTGAATCCAGAAAGAGAGCAAATATATAAATATGTAACGGCATTTACTAATTCATGTACCTCTGTGTGGGGGCACAGAAATATCTGTTGGGGAACGTTTATAAATGTGGTCATTCCAGCATGGTGGCTCTAGTGGTATAAAAGGGTGACATTAATTCTCAAAACCTACATATGATTTTTTTTATTTATTTTTTTCCGGTACACTGTGGGGTGAGACTTAAGAAAAATGGGTGAAAAGCAAAAATAAGACGTGTGGTCCAAACCAGGCAAATAGTTATAGTTCATTTTAAAAGTTAAAAACAAACTGTTAATTAGTTGTCTGGGCAGAACCATTTTTTTTTTTTATTTTATTTTTTTTTTTCTTAGCACCAGTTTTTTTTTTTTTTTTTATAAATCCCCCGTGTTTGCATGGATCACATTGGTGTAATAATACTGAACCATAGAACTACGCATAGAGAACGTAACAAGCTTCACTGAATTGTTTTATTAGGTAAATGTTTTATACATAATAATGTACAACAGTAAACCTTAGTGCACGGAAGCCTCATTTTCCATCCAAAACTGTCCTAATTCCCATTCATTACTGTAAATGGTTCTATGCCTTTTACAGGCAATAGACCTAGAGAAATGGTTCTCCGTTAAGTAATGTATGTTTTCCTGTACAGTAAATGCACAAAAGACAATAAGTCATTTACAAATTGCAAAATTTGTGGGGGTGGAATATATTTCTACTTGTGCACATATGCCTAAATGTTCTCCTACTCCTTCCAGCTTTTATAATGACCTTTGTATTCACTGTACGTGACCTTTTGTTGGTCCAGCTGGAAACTTGCATGGAAAAATGTTACTTTAAAGTCCACAAAACAAGTGCTTTAGCTTGTAACAAAATTAACCCGTGTGTGTGTGTTCATGCGGTAGGAAATGTAGATTGTAAGCTCCACTGCGGCAGTTACCGATGTGAATGATTAAATAGTCTCTGTAAAGGGCTGTATAATATGATGGCACTATATAAATAAAGGTTAATAATATATTCTTGACCAGAGGTGTCCAAACTCAGTCCTCAAGGACTATAAGCAGTTTTGTGGGTTTCTGTCTGTAGAAACAGGTGGGATAATTTCTGACCCAGTCATTTAGATTAACTCACCTGTGCATGTTTAAAGAAATTCTGAAAACATGAACTGTTGGTAGCCCATGAGGACTGAGTTTGGACGCCTCTGTTCTAGACCATACATTACTTTTGTATTTTAATGACGTTGTCCCATTTACCTGCAGAAAAGGGACGTTTGTTGCTAATGCAGATCAGAGTCCTTAGTGGTATAATGTTTAGCATTCAATTTTTATTAAGTCTGAAATAGATTTTGAAATCCAGCATAATGTCCATTTGAAACAACATTGGAACTCTTCAAAGACATTTTCTTGAACTGAGAGTGTTTTTCAAAGTTTACTTTCTGGAACAAATTCTTTAAATATTTATACTTAACATCAAGCATTTCCTGCAGAATGAACTCAATTTAGACACAATCAGAGAAGTATATTACTGAGCCAATCATTTTTGTAAGTCCTTTATATTTAAAAAAGTCCCCTCTTCTTTTTTTTTTTTTTTTTTTTTCTTCATCTTTACATATTCATATTCTCTAATTGGTTTGACACCCCCCCCCCCCCCCCCACCTTTTTTTTTTTTTTTTTTAATTAATTTCTGCTGCCATCTGATTGGGAAACCCTGGGGCTCTCCATGTTCTAGCTAAGGATTAATAATCCTGCAACAAAGCTTTGTTTTTGTTGATCTGGGATAATTCGACAATTGGAAAGCAGACCTTCGTAACTGATGGCATATTATCCATATCCTGGATAAACTGGAAGAATCCTTGTGACCACATTGGGTTGAAGAGCCATTCTGACATTGGTTATAATGGTCTGTATTGAATTTACAGTGCCAAGGGAAGGTATTATAGAGCTACTATACTTGGGACATGTATTCCAATAATTGGGAAACACCCATTTTGGTAGGAGGTCCATGACAAGGGAAGCTCTGGTTTTGTTTTTGGTAAAGTCCAGGAGATGGACTGTATTAAGACTTTCAAAGACTGATGGGTCCTGTAGATTCTTTTATCTATATACATGAAATGAGCGATCGACTGTAGGGATTGTTGTGCTATTAGCCACAGTCATAAATGTTAATTGGAAGAGTATGTGATTTATTTCAATGTGTTTTGAGATCGGAGAAGATGCCAAACTTGGTGATAATACAGAGGAGAAACACAGATAGGGAAGGTCCTGGGACTGTTGAGGTAAAAAAATGCTTTTATCAGCATATGAGTTGACACTTTCAGTAATATTATCTTGTCGAAAGGCCAATTACACTAGCTGATTGTCTAGTTCATTTGCTAGGTTATGTGAGAGGGGGGATGATGGGCATTCTTGACTGATGTCAATGATAAGGTAGTAAGGCTCAGAGATCCAGCAATTAACTCCTACATGCACTGTTGGGGATGAGTATAAAAGTTTGACTTAGAAAGAACAGACCTTTTCCGACCTTCTTCAACACAGACCAGAGCTAGGTCTTCGACTCAGTCTTATCTGTATCAAGAACAACTAAAGTCCCAGAACCCATATCTGCTTGTGGTATTTAGAGGTTAATATATAGGGGCAGCACGGTGGCGTAGTGGTTAGCACTTTTGCCTCACAGCACTGGGGTCATGAGTTAGATTCCCGACCATGGTTTTATCTGTGTGGAGTTTGTATGTTCTCCCCGTGTTTGCGTGGGTTTCCTCCGGGTGCTCCGGTTTCCTCCCACACTCCAAAAACATACTGGTAGGTTAATTGGCTGCTATCAAAATTGACCCTAGTCTCTCTCGTTGTGTGTGTATGTTAGAGGCTTTAGATTGCAAGCTCCAATGGGGGCAGGGACTGATGTGAGTGAGTTCTCTGTACATCGCTGCGGAATTAGTGGCGCTATATAAATATATGGTGGTGATGATGATGATAGGGGACTAATGTTGATATAGCTTGACTTACCAGGCATATAGCCCAGCTAGTCCAGGTGAATAATCACAATTTCTGGCATTCTGCACGAACAGAACGTCTCTCTGAAATCCGGCTGTCCAGTTCAAAGCACCCAGTGTTCTCCCCAGCCCCTAATTCCCAGGTGCGCCACCCAGATGTTTTTACTTGCCACACGGCTCTTGGAGCTCAACAGATTCCTATTATAAAATAAACCACTGTTTCCCCTATTGGAACAGGCACTATGTGAGCACTACAGCCAGCAGTGTGTGTTAAACCACTGACCACCGGTCTGACTAGTCCTGGCAGATGTGGGCAATAGCTACCAACATTTTTCAATATATTTTTGCAAAGTATTACAACTGCCCCCACCCAGCTACTTCTTAATGCCACCTGGCTAGCAAAATTTTCTGGGGAGAACATTGAAATCTGTAAAATTATACTTCAGCAAATTTAATCATGCTTTATAAAAAAAATTAGCCTCTTGTAGTATTTTGTCATCTGGTTATATTTTTATTTAGGAAGAATACACTCTAGAATATGGTGTAATAGTTTTGTATTGACATTGTGTTTTTTTTTGTTTTTATTTGCATTTAGCAGGATTCACAGATGGGTCAAGGCCTTTGGAGAGTCGCAAGAAACCAGCAATTTCAACAAGGATACATAGAACAGAGCTACTTGTCCTCAGATAATGACGACAATATGAACCATCGGAGACACACACAGGGTGGTATAGATCTCTATCACCTACTGAAAGCTAGAAAAGGAAAGGATGAAAAAGGATTTATTAATCTTGAAAGGCTGCCACCAGAACTAAGCCTTACCATTTTATCCTATCTCAATGCAACTGACTTGTGTCTGGCATCATGTGTATGGCAAGACCTGGCTAACGATGAATTGCTTTGGCAAGGGTAAGTATTTATTGTATAGACAATTGAGCTACAGAAGAAAAGAGTGGTAATGGGAAGATAGACTGTAGCATAGTAGTCTGCATTTAGAAAACCCTACAAATATTTTTTTTCCTTCAAATTAATTAAACCATATTCCATAGCTGATAGGACTTGCTACAGCACTCCTCACACTCTGCCTTTCTGGTAGTGCTGCATGGTTATAGTGTCTGGCAGGCTGGGTATCAACAAGAAAATTTTTTCACATATTCTGACAAACTCCAAGCATTGATTAGGCAAGAATGGGCGGCGATCAGTCAGTATGTGGCCCAGAAGTTGATTGACAGCATGCCTGGGCGAATTGCAGAGGTCTTCAAAAAGAACGGTCAACACTGCAAATATTGACTCTTTGCATAAACTTAATGTAATTGTCAATAAAAGCCTTTGACACTTTTGAAATGCTTGTAATGTTACTTTAGTATACCACAGGAACATCTGACAAAAAGGTCTTAAAACACTGAAGCAGCAAACTTTGTGAAAACCAATACTTGTGTCATTCTCAAAACTTTTGACCTTGACTGTATGTATGTGATTGTGGTCTAGACTTCACCATGCAGCGAATGTGAGATAAAACTAGGAATTATTGATACCTTATTAAAATGAATTATCAGTCTCTGATGGAGCAAGTTGTGCAGTGTTAAACAAGTTTCACACCACTTATATCTTCTGTGCTGCTTTTTAACTTTTATTGAGTATTGCCTACACATTTTACAGGACAACTAAACCCTAAAAATTAAATCTTTTTTGAATTTCATGACATTCTGCTGGACTCTTGGAAAAGCACTCTCTGTTCATTATCATCATCACCATTTATTTAGTTCCCACCCACTTCTCCACTTGTAATTATGGGCTCACACCCACTGCGTGATAATGCACATCATGGCATTGATGGGGGCATCGCCATAATGATACAATTGCATAGTTACTTCCCCACACTTCCTCCTTGGAGCTCCCCTCCATCCTCTCTCGGAGAGGAGATGGCCAAATTTGGCAAGTATGCAGCCTGTGTACAGCATCCTGAAGATGTTAGTCACTCTCACCAGCTCTGGCTTTATATATTTTTTTTTCTAGATGGAGACGTGCCACCATAAGCAATGTATGCTTCTTCAGAAGGATACAACTTGCTGGATATCGCTCTTTTCTCATTATAATCTCATTGGTTATTTATATAGCGCCACTAGTTCTGAAACGCTGTACAGAGAACACACTTACATCAGTCCCTGCTCCAATCCATTATATCAATTCTAATAATTAACTCACAAATACATTAGTATATACACTGTTAGTCAAAAAGTGGCTTAACTTGGTCTTTAAAAAACACATGCTGACATTTTGTAGATAATTGAAGAAAGTGCCACATATATATTGGGCAGAGACTTAACAAGTTTACTGTAATTGAAACCCTTCTACAAGGGATTAGACTTTTGCTGCTAATAGTACAGTCATACTATTATTTCTGTTCCTTTTTAAGTATAAGAATGCATAGTCCATACACAAACAAGTGAGAGTAGACCCAGAATGAATTACTAGCCCTCATAGGAAACACCTCTGCTTGCAGTGCCGCTGCTGCACTTTGGCTCATTTATGGCACAAAGGAAAAAGGTGGCTATTGCAATTGGTCCGATTCTAACAATCCTTTGTTTTAAAGTGTGTTGTTAAATAAATAATATTTGCTACACACAACACTACGTTTTCCCTTTGCAGTAGTTTTCATAACTGTCCTTGATGTTGTCTGTGCTTACATGATACCGTTTGCTAGGCATTCCGTACCATTCTGTGTAGAGGCTGTAAGGACAATGCTGTGATAATATGTGGTTGGTAAGCTTTATGCTTTAGTCCAGGGGTCAGGAAACTTTTTTTTTACCTTTTTACCCCAAAATATATTTAGATACGCCTATGTTACCCCCTTGATTTGAAAGAAAGGAAATCAATTATTATTAATTATTGGAATTCAAAATTTTATTGAATCAATTCAAAATTTCTTTGAAAGCTTCAACTTCAAAACTTCAGGTTTTGTAGAAATGATGTTGCTTCATTTTTGATACGAGAGCATTAATATTGGGGCATTTTGATGTCAGAGCAATTTGGATACAGTCTTTAGCGTCCAATCAATTTCTCTACTTTGTTTTTATGTTCGTTAGAGTGGAAAACCCTTGTTCGCAAAGGTAGGTTGTTGCACAAGGCAGCAACTTTTTGACTGCCTCCTCGCGCAATTTTGAATGCCTTTGCAGCTGTTGACATCCAAAAATATGACACCTCTGCTTTGCTTTCAAATGCAATACGTGCTTCATTATTGCATCGAAGCTCAAGAAGTGCCTCTGCCAGCCCTTGAGGCTCTTCTGGTACAACAGCAATTTCACATTTAAAGAGGTCTACAATCCAACTGACAGCATGTGATATGGTTAGTTTTTTCCTTTAATTTGCCTCTTATTTTTATCATAAAATATGCAAGTTCAGTGAATGAAATCAGTAATGCTCTGTAAACATTACATTGAGCAGTGTCAATTGCGCAATATTTCCAGGAAGATACCTTGTGTGTGGCTCTCACATAAGTGCTTGCAGTTCAATGACCTTAATTTATGTACTGCTATCTATAAAATTCTTTTTACAGCTACATTAACCCTGTCTTTAGCATCATTGTTCTTGTATACATAGATATACAATTAAATGAATCCTCTTTTCCTTGCAAGTAATTAAAACTTAAATTTTGAAATCCCTTTTTCTGGTCCTCCAGATCTCCAAGCAAAGACAGACTGGTGGAACACTTTTTATTACAGCTCTTAGACTCTATCTGACTTGCTTTTGTAAAGGCAGAATACCTAACTTGGATTTACTCAGTTTCACCAGTTATAGAACCATTCTGTATGTCATATTCATGTGCAGACCTATATAAACTATCGACCACATATAGTAGAAGCTAAAATGGCTGAGGTCTACTTCTGGGCCATTTGTTTTCTGTTGTATAGCAGATGAAATAGAAAATGTTTAGCTTGTTTTTGTACTCTGCATAATTATCTTAAATGTATACATTGGGACCCAGCATAGTGGAAGCTATATGTATTTTTAACCTGAGAGCCAGTAGAAATAGGGATAGCACGACTGGTAGCTACTTCGACGGTCAATGTACTGAAACATGGCAGCATGCTTTTTGCAAACTTCATAACTGCTGTTAACTTCAATATAATGGGGGCAAATTTGGTAACGTTTGCCGTTTCACGACCTCTTTGCGGTTTGAGCCACAAACGTTGGTTTTGTCTTCATTATGCTTAAATAAACCGTACAGTTAGTATATATTGTTCGTACACCCACCCTGCTAATGAACTTTTTTGTGGCTATTCAATAATCCATTTTATATGTGGAAAAACTTACTGGAATTGGTATTACTTGGACATTGGTATTAATTAAAGGCGTTTTAAGGTATTTATCCAATCCTTTTATTAGACTGAAATGATCACACTTGTTTCCCTCAATGTGCATGTCACTAATATCCATTGAAATACTTGAATTGCATATTCAATATCAATCATATTGTTGTCTCTAACTTTAGAGGTTATTTAAGTTCAGTTTTTCTGCCACTGATTTGTCTAGTAGTCAATTAAATCTTTTCTTAACCAAAGAAATTCCTTACCAAAGAATATCATGCCAACACGTAAAACCAGTGTCTTTTGCACATTTTTTAAAAAGTGTCTCTTGTATTTTCTTCCTTGTATTACTTTCTGTGATAATTGCATGGTACTGATTTCTTGAAAACTGAGAGCAGGGGATTCTCTTGAGAGTTTTGTGGTTTGCTGCTATTTGGGAACAGAGGTAGGATCATAGGTAAGAACAGTGGGAAACTGTATTCTAAAAATACACAGAAAAGCCCCTCATAATATCTGAGAGGTGTACGTCAAAGGTCAATTATGTCTAGCTAAAAAGCACCAACGTTGAAGGGCTCACTATGATTTGAACCCACTACTCGGATTACCAAAAAGTGATTGATGTGAAACATGAATGATTGGATTCAGATGTGGCTCAAATGCCACAGTATACGTTAGATGTATTCTGAGGTCTGCTGCAGCCGTGTTAATGCAATATCTGACCCAGAACTCATAAGCATGCAGTTTACTTTTTTAAAAAATAAAAATGTGTATGTATGTGTAATAAAAAAAAATATATATATATATATTTATTCTCAACACATCCTAGAAACTGTTTAGCTGGTAAATGTAAGGTGTGTCTCTTACTGTTATGTGGATCTCATGCACCACAATATTCCAGCCAATATCAGCCAGTTGCCCCAATACCACAATGTTTGGGACATGAGACTTACTGTGCCTGCAGCGGGGTAAGGGGCTGCCAAAGGCGAGGAAGGAGTTTTCTTATCAAACAATGCAATAGCTCCATCCCCTTCCTCACACTGGGCAGGACTTTGCCCTTCCAAAGGCCTAGCTGCCTCATTAATGTTGTCTACTACTGAAAGGAAGGAGTGCTGCCTGTAAGACCTGTATAACCCTCTGTCGGGCTATGAGCTGGTAACTTAGCATCCCATCAACAGGTCGCTACAAAACAGTAGTTGAGATGATCAAACTGTGTTCCTGCACTTGAACGAATAGACATTTTGGAATATGTCTGTCTACAAAATGAAGTCGACCCTTACTCATAGTGACCAATGATAATCCTATGAAAATCGATCACATCATTATATTATACGTATTAGTAACACATGTTTGTAAATACGGTCTGAGGATTACCGCTAGCAGCCAGCCACTTTTGAGCACATTGACAGGCTCCAGTAATGCTGTAAGTGATTTGGCTGCTCGAGAAGCTGCATCACCTTGAACTCAGTCACCTACATGTGATGGGTTCAGCACTTGTGATTGGCCAGGTTTTAGTTGTGCAGGTTAGTTAAAGCTTCCCTTGCGTTCAAAGCAACCTCCACAAATAAACATGTATACTATGTTTTCTCTATAAATCTTGTAGAATGCATCTAGTAGCTCCTCTTCCCCCTTTTGTTTTAGAAAGGTTTTCCATCAAACTATTTCAGCTAACAAGAATCTGATATAATGACTCTTCTTGTGCACCATGTACCTGGCAATAACCTAGTAAACACTGGGTTGCCCTGTGACCTGGTTCACACAGGAGAGAGTATTTTAATACAGAGCATTCTTTATGCACTGTGCTCTCTCGTGTTCTGGCTTCCTCCTGGCTAGCACACACAAGTGTTGGAAAAACAATGCCTGTGGCTTCAAGAATGCACATTAAACACCTGATTTGAACACCTAAATCTTCAGATATATTAGGAGAATATTACTATTTGTAAATGGAGTTAGCTATTCAGCTGAGCTGCTGTGACATATTTAAGTTCAACTTTTTGAATCAAGCAACAAAAATATCTGAAATATGTACTGTGAAAGTATGTAAAGAAAAGGTGTAATGTTTTTAGTTTCCTGTATTTGTTTTGTCCGTTTAGTACCAATGTTACACAACAAGTTTCCCATTTCTATTTACCATATCGCTTCGGGATAAATCAAAAACTATTATTAATCCTCATAACCACTCAGTGTCCCATTTTAACATCTGTTTTGGAACACATCCCATTGTTATGTAAGACTGGAACGACCACTAAAATACCAATTCCCTTGTGTGTGTTATTAGTGTGTGATGTGTTTTATTTTGTACTTTGTTTTGTTTTTGGCAGTGTTATATCTTCATTTCCTGTTGTAATATTTAAGTACTGTATTTCATTATCTGGTTGACTTTGATCTATTGGGGTTTTGAATAATTGCCTGCAATTCTGGATCATTTCCACTTATTTTGAAATTGGTTTCACAATCCTTTAGTTTAATGTAATCTAAAAGTCTAGAAGGAAGTCTTTCATGAAATTATGTTTAAGCATAACTGTCAACAACCATAGAAGCAGCAGAGATCAGTAAGCAACTGTTATGAATGGAATATATAGTAAATTGGTACTCACAATTTAAATCTATAGAACATCTTGAAAACGTTCCACTTTAAGCTTAACAGCTCACTATATATATATATATATTATATATATATAATGTGTGTGTGTGTGTATATATATATATATATATATATATATATATATATATATATATATATATATATATATATATATATATATATATATATATATATATATTATATATATGCATAGGAGGTGGAGGGGGGGCAAATACAGCTTATGGGATTTTTTTGTATTGTTTTTACACAACTTTTTTTAGATATGTATTTTTGTTTTGTACCTTTCTCCCGCATCCCGCTACTGGCACCCCAAAATGATGCAATTCACGGTGTATCTCGTAATTTCGGCCCCGCCCCCTGCGACAAAACTGCATTTTTGTTACAGAGGTGGGGCCAAAATGACGCGTTTGGCCGCGCCCCACCCCCTCCCACCCTCCAGTCACACTCCTGTCCCGGAAAGAGCTATGTAGCTAAAGTAGGCAAGTATGATTTATGTAGCGCCATAAGATTCCGTAGAGCTTTACAATTGGATAACCATCATGTATTATTCACAACACTGTCTGTCCCTGTTCTTCTTGCAGTGGTCCTATAGTGTGAACATGGCTGTAGCAAAATCTTCTTTTGGCCACGTTTGAAAACCTCTGCTATAGATTAGTGTTCCCTCTAACACCATATTTTAAAAATGGTAATCTTATCAGCTCGACTTGTTATGGAAATTCCACTGCACTGAAAAATAGACTTCCCACACAGCCTTTCAGAGTGGAGTTCTTATACATTTAGGTTTTTAACAATTGATTTTTCAGAGTGTGCAAGGAAGGCTGTTGGTAGATCATTGCTACCCAACTAACAGGTCAAGGTGTACATGCAACCCACCAGATTTTGTCTTGTTGCCCATGGCATCATGCACAGCATTATTCACACATGCCCGCTGTGAAGCTGGACCAGTCACACTAACTGTTCTCTCACACTTCCCTGTAATAGCAGCAAGCGGTTTTATTTGTTGAAATCCCTATTACTGATTCAGTGAGAAACCATTGTAGCATGGGTACTTGGGATCACTGTGGTTTAGTGAAACACCATCAGTTGTATTTATTCAACCCTTCCTATTACACTGGGACAATCATTAAGGCAATAAAGTAACATTTTTAGAAGTAATTAAACTCTGTTTTTGTGATCGATAAATGATGACCTGAGTTTGTATTGCGCTAACCTTTCCTTATAATGCAAATGATATTGCGCATGGCTATCACACAGCAAAAAAATGTATATATCAATATGCTCATTTTTGTGTTTAGATTATGCAGATCTACCTGGGGACATTGTTCCATCTACAACAAGAGACACCCACTGGGATTTTCTTATAGAAATCTCTACATGCGCCTGGATGAAGGAAGTCTAACCTTTAATGCTAACCCACATGAGGTAAAATAAAGATTGTTATTGCAGGACTTTTATTCTACATAGACTTTATATAGCTCATGAAATGTAGGATGCATCACTTTAATCTCTTAAACAGTAATCGGCTGACTGAATTTCTGGACATGTCAATCATTTTGTGCAACAAAAGATGCTATTGAGGTGTGGAATCTAATATTTGTTTTTCACCATAGTGCCCCTGACATAGCTTCCCACATTACATTAAGTAGCACTGAAGAAATGCTCTGTGAGCATGTCTGTGTATGACCCTAATATTCCTTAACAGGAAAACTGTATTTTTTTTGTATTTTTAACTGACTGGATAATTGGATTCCATACCTGTATAGGACAAGTTTGACAGTATTACCTGCAATATCTTTGAGTGTGCCGGCCAGCATTGCCCTTTATAGAAAATGATTAGCAGAACTCATTTTAATCTTTTCAACCCAACTTGAAGGTGAATGTTTTACTTCATAACGCAGACATCTTCCTTAAATTAAATCACAGTGAATAAAAAAAATTGCAGTTTTTTGTTCCTGGAAAGATCTTCTTAATAAGGAATATGGACTAAATCATATTCTCTATAAATAATGGATGAAAATATATTATGCGCACACACACACAGCGGTCAATATACTAAGATAAGTCATGTCAGATCTTTTTCCATCTCTTAATGTGACCTTGCAACCAACAAAATTCAAATGAAAAATAGACATTTTGTTAGGGGAAAATATGGATATAGAAATCGCAACCTGGTTGCATAAGGGTATAACCTTAACTAATGTGTGGAAACACCTTTTGTTATTACTGTAACAGGTTTTTAAGAAGTCTCTATCAACTTTGCACACCAGGGGGTAAATGTATCAAGCTGCGAGTTTCTGCTGGGTTTAAAAAGTGGAAATTTTGCCTATAGCAACCAATCAGATTCTAACTATCCTTTTGTAGAATGTACTAAATAAATAACTAGAATCTGATTGGTTGCTATTGGTAACATCTCCACTTTTCAAACCTGCCGGAAAGTTACAGCTTGATACATATATACCCTCTGGATTTTGGTATTCTATGAAATACTACCCTGCAAAAAAATTCAAGGTACATCAGATCTCTTATGCACAGTCCTCTTTAGGGCCATTCCACAGGTTTTTAATGGGATTGAGCTCTGCCATTCCAAGACTTTGATTTTTATTTTCTGAATCCGTTCTTTGGTTGCCTTGAATGTGTGCTATAAAGAAATTATCATGTTAGAAAGGGAATACCGCTTCCTCTTCAGCATTCTGACACAGGTTAGCAGATTTCATACCAACATTTCTTGATATTTGGAGTTATTCATTGTCCTCTAATCTGACTAGAGCTCCTGTCCCAGCTGTAGAAAAGCGGAGCCAAAGCATAATGCTGCTTCACAGTAGATGTGGTGTTCTGTGGGTGATTATCGTTGTTGTCTTTGTACCAAACATAGATTTTAGAATTATGGACTAAAAAAATCAACCTTGGTCTCACCAGATCAAATGTCATTTTACCACATAGTTTAGGATGATTGAATGTTTTATTTTGACCAATTTAGAATGTCTTGTAAGTTCTTTCTGGTGAACAATGCCTTTAATCTTGCCACTCCATCGCATAGCCCAGATATGTCCAGTATACAGAAGATCCTTCTCGTTGGCAGGAAGTGACCAGTTCTTGTCAGAAATTCCTACAGCTCTTTTAATGTTTTATTATGCGTCTTGGTAGCCTCCCTGATGAGATGCTTTGAAAGTTCCTTCCGGACCATGGCTGTTCCAGTAAGATGCAACCAACAAAACTACAAGGAAATACTTCTGATCCAGCTGATCTTTATTTGAGGTTAATCACAATCCCTTTCATAGCTGGCGGGTGTATGTTAACATAAGTTTGGACATGATTTTCAATGTCATTGAACAGCTACAGCTCCAATATGAAAGGATGTGCTGACTTATGCAACCAATGAATAGCAGGATTGTAATTATCAGCTTTGTTTTTTTTTTTACTTGAATTTTGTTTGTTGGAAGGTCACAGTAAAGGTGGAAAAAGGTCTCATTAAATTTTAAGTCCACTAATATGGAGGAAACGGGGGAAAAAAATATTTAATGGGTATTTTTGTTTTGTTTTTTTTTACCTAGTTTTAGTGCTAGCCCATAAAGTTGTCCCAAAATTGTTACGCTCCCAGGACTGGAGAGCAGTTCTATACAGAGAGCTGCTTTGTCTGTGAAAAACAGTAATGGGGAGCTTGTTGGTGATCATACTGGGTGTCTCTGGGTCTGGCCATACAGGATTATGTGAATGGACAGGGCTGAAGACCTCTGCTTTATTGTCCTCAATTAGACAAATATTGGAGAGCACTGTTCATTTAGATAAAATACACTCCACCTGCATGATGCTTTTCTCTTTCACCTCCTGATGATGTCACTATTTACATACAGAAGCATTCTGCTTTTTTCCATTAACTTGGTGTCTTGTCTTGTCACCACACTATAGTGTGATTGCTTGGCTAGGAACCAAACACAATGGTTTCTGCCAGTAACAGTCTGTTAGTGACAGCCAGAGTGCAAACTGTAGCGTAGCACCTTCTACTTTATGTTTATAGACATAATATTGAGTTAGTAGAGCTAAGAATTATACAGTCATACAAGTTAATTTAGAAATTAGAAGTGTAACAAAACCATTCATAACAAATTGAAGGGTCTTTTTGTTTTATTTCAGGGAGTTGAATATTTTTTATCCAGAGGTATACTAGATGATGCACCAAAAGAAATAGCAAAGTTTATATTTTACACCAGAACTCTAAACTGGAAAAACCTGAGGGTATATCTTGATGAAAGGTAAAAGTCGTTTATAATGTTTCTCAATGTCATTCATTTGTTTTTTGTTTAATGTTTTATTTATTTATTTTTTTCCAGTAATACTTAAGTCACTCTTGTTTTAAAGTATCTTGCATTTTATGTTTGTTGTTTGTATAAGTCCAATGCATTACAAAGAATTTCATTTTACTATTAGATTTGCATCTTATTAAAGCTCAAAACAGGTAAAAGAGAATGACTAAGCTAAAAAAAAAGGTTAAATTAACTGTTTTATCATAGCTATGGTAGTAGATTGGGGTATTTGATACTCTGCTTATGTATGTGTTTGATCCATTGTGACCTTGTGTATTTTAAATATTTGACTCGTGTGGGATGTTGGAAGACACCGGACAACTCTGCTACATTGAGGGACGAAAATTTAACGGTGGCATAGCAGCTCGCGGACCTCGCCACCGTCCATCTTCTGTCTCCCCCATATTAGATGCAGAGATTTATGACCTCCTAGATGTCTGCAAAGCAACAGAGGGCCATAACTGATCAGAAGCCTGGTGATTCCATCTTGGCCTCTGCAGCGCCCACTCAAACGGTGCAGACTGGGTATATTGTAGAGTCTACAACCCAGTCAGGCCAACATGCAATTGTTGCAGGCACAAGCAAATATTTTTGCAGAAGCCATTAAGGACATTAAAGATCAATTGCTCCAAATCACACAAAGAGTGACTACAACTGAACATAGATTGGGAGAAGCTTTTCAAGATATAGCGTTCCTTTAAAACATATACTTCTACAATTCCGAATGCACAGAAACATACTGAATAAGTTGGCGACCTTGAAAACTGGTCTCTGCGTAATAACCTGCACATTGTGGGGGTTACCAGAATCCCTTAGAGGGCCCACTCTGAATCATTTTCTCACAAGCACGCTGCTGGCCATGCTTAATATAACAGAGGATCTCTAGGATCTTGTGATTGAACATGCTCACTGGCTAGGCCTTTGAAGAGGGCTTACAGAAACCAGACCGAGAGTGGTGATACTAAAGTATTCAAATTAAGTACATAAAAATGCAATATGGTCTGCCTCCAAAGAACAGGACAGTCTAGCCTGGAAAGGGAAGAAACTACACGTTTCCAAGACTATTCAGCAGAGGTGACACGAGCAAGAACATGTTTACCCCAAATGAGGGGAGGGGTTGTCGCCCCTTATTGTTCCATTTGTTCTCTTAAATGTTTAATTGCCAGTACGCTTAACAAAGGAAGTTCTCAGACTCCTTTTTCTGTATGTATCAGGTTTTCTATGAACAAGTGGTGATGTGCCTTGCTTTCAATACATCACCTGAGAACAACCAAAACATTGTACAGCTGCAAGTGTATCAAGCTTGACTATCAGCATCCTGGTCACTGGTACTATCCAAATATGGTCATAAGTCAGAATGAGCGCGAACAGGCAGACTATATCTGGATGACGAAAGCAGTAAAGCTTCAATATTTCCATCTCCTCTCGTTTAATATTAGAACATTCGCTCTTCAGAGGTTCTTTGCCAGTAACAAAGTGAATATTGATATTCGTATTACTGTGTTTTATGCTGAGGGTGATCAGTTGCACATTGTTAATAGAAGATCTTGTTCTGAGATGTTGCCTTTAAAGATCAGTGGACAATGCTTAATTTAGAGTTGAAGAATATTAAAGGGACTTTTATCCTGTACTGTTTGCCGCAAACACCACCTTCTGGTTGAAGACAACAACAAAGCGGATCCAATCTCTAACAGGAGAGATTGGTGTCTAAGAGAACTGGCACAAGATAAATCATTGATCATCAATAAATAATAAAGTCTATTGCGGATAGAGTGTTGATACCATTCCTATGGCAAAAAGTTCCTTAAGCATGGTACAAATATGTCCACATAGTGAGTCAATAAAAATAATTCTTGTAAAGTCCGAGAAGTTTCCATACAGATTGCTAACAAAGAAGCAGAGGCGAATAGGAAAAAAAACCAGAAACAACCTGCGGGTGAGAATGATCGCCCTACTTGCAGATACAGCGTGTCTCTCTCTCTGGTTTCAAACACCCTTTTCTGGTGTAGTCTGCACTAGTTTCTGCCTCCCAGATATGTAGTGAAATCTTGTCACTTGCGGTCCTTTCGTTGCACATGCGTTTAATGTTCCGTAGCAGATAGACTCTGCTGCCGGCTAGAATCCTCTGATGTTAGAAAGTTTTATCTGAATATTCAATGATGAGAGAAACAATGTAAAGCGTCCAATCCAATGCATTTCACCAGTTGGCACTGCCTTCCTTGTGAAGCCAGTTTGAGATTGCACTACACATCTGGGAGGCAGAAACTAGGACGATTCAATAAACCGTGAGGCTCCATAGTAGCATAGTTTCTGAGTATGATATGGTTTGAGAGAGGAATTGTGGGGCTGCACACAGATAATGGCCTTGTGGGGCCAAACATGTAAAATGTGTCCAAGTTCGGTTTTGACCAGGTAAACTTTTTAAATAATAATTTAAAAGCTATGAGGCTTGTCACAAGTCTTTTGAATGACCCAATAAAAATGTGTTGTGTATAGGTTTATAAAGTTGATGATTAGTATGCATTTCCCTGTGACTTTGCTCCGTTACAAGGCCTCCAAGCACCCCAACAATAAGAGAGCATGTTGAAAGTAGTAAATCCCCCAAGATAAGAAAATAAACACATTACATACGTTGCATATGTTGATCATAAATACAACGTTTCTGAGGCAAAATTTAATGTACTCCTAGTATACATCTGTAGGGGGCTGGTGCAAATACACACATGATAATGATAGCAAGCACTAGCTAGTTGCTAACGATTGGCTAAACGTGATTTCACCTCTGAAGCTGCTGGGTGCATTCTTCATTGAACCTGCATATATTAAAGAAGAGAGAGTGTGTGTGATAAAACGTTTTTGTTTCTTTCATGCGTACATGAGGAGGAAGGTTATATCTGGTGTATTATATGAATAGTAGAAGATGTGTTTTTTCCATATTAAACCAGGTGGGTGCACAAACAACAGATGCAGAGCTGAACACCCCTTGAGATGGTCCCAGTCAGCATATGGTCTGACATACGCTATTTTCGCATGCACAGTTTTTGGGACGTTCAACTCTGCATCAGGTCAAAAGTGTGCTGAGGATTTCCAATATTTTATAATGAAAATAAATGCTGCATTATGCTGCTGCTTGCTGAGATAAAAAGCTCTCTAATGTTCTAAATTGTAGTAATGTAACTGTAATTTGTGATTTTTCTGAGGTTTTTGTATCCTTGTACATTCAGTGTCTTTTTCTTTCCTTTAGGCGAGATGTATTGGACGATCTAGTGACACTGCACAACTTCAGCAATCAGTTTCTACCAAATGCACTGAGAGACTTTTTTCGGCATATACATGCACCAGAAGAACGCGGCGAATATCTTGAAACACTCATTACAAAATTCTCTCACCGATTCTGCGCTTGTAATCCTGCACTAGCACGAGACCTTGGTCTCAGCCCTGGTAAGAACTCTACAGCCAAGTGTTAGGGTTATAACCTTCTTTGAGATGATTGCACTGTCATTGTTTGGCATTACACTGAGTGGAATCAGGGAACAATATTTAGACTAATGCCCATATTTGCAAAAGGGTAAATACACCTATAAAATGATTGTGATGCTGACCATTATATGACCCACTTCTGGACTATAGGCCTTCCACAGTCGGTGCCTTGGAGAGGTCAAGGATTTCCATTAGAAAAGTAAACGGGTGCTGTTTTCACTAGAAGAGTTGACTTAAGGTAGAGGACCAGTTATTCTCTGCACTTCTTTTTATAGGTCTCAGGCAAAAGTAAAAACGCAAACTAAAATGATATCTCTGTATATAATTTATTTTCCTTTCTCCCTCTACAAACAAAATATAATCAGAGAATTTTAATAGCCTGAATCAAATGTGTCACTAGAGTAGAACACATATAAAAATTTAACTGCAGACTTTACTCATTATGATTTGATATAGAATTGGCATGTTATAATTTCCATCCCTACAGTAGTTATTATACAGAGGATCCGCAGTAAAGAACTCTAGAAAATAAAGGATTATTATTATTTTTAGGTCATTGCATTTGTTTGTTTATTGACCGAGTCATTATGTTACAGCAGTTGAAGGGGCAGATAGAGATCTGGTTTAATTTGAATAAAAGTGGAAACATATGGAGAACGGAAAACGTCAAATTTAAAAACTATTAGTTGTAATATGGAGACAGGCACGTTCCAAAGATCATCCACTGTCACTATGCCAAGTTTGGCACCCATTTATTCATGTTTTGAAGTTATGTTACCCCTGCGGTGTGAATTTTGTGTTTCATTTAGGATTTTTGATTGTATAAGCCAATGTTCCTGGTACTACCAGACTGTGCTGCAACAATGTGTTCTGTACATACAAATATTATTGGTGTTCTATTCAGTGTTGATCAATGTATATTTGTTTGTTATTGTGTCTGTGCAAAATGTTTTACTTGCTCCCATTTCCAAATCTGGCTGCTAAAAAAATTATTATTTAATTAACGATTGTAAAACTTGCCTGTTCTTTCTAAATGGCCAAACCCATGCTGTAACCCAAAAACATGGGACCCTTTAGGACAGTTTTAAACGGGCACCCACTTTCCTAGTCCCTCCCAGGCTTTGTACTGTGATGGTTCTGTCTGAGATCAGAATCATCACAATACAATACACAAAACTGCAGTGTATTGCGCAGTTATTTGAATTATGTAGAAATTAATTTTATGCTTCGATGCGGTCAAGTTTACTCCAATGTAAAACTACTGGACTGAGGAGACAATGGTTTTATGTCCTACGCCCGAGGGCAGTGGCATTTGCTGATTTGGTTATATGTCTTTGGACAAAGCTTGTAAAAATGTCTCTCTTCACATAAAGGCTTATTCAATTAACCGTGAAGTTCCATAATAGCATAGCACGTTGCATTTATGTACACAAAACCAGTAATTATGGTGATGAAAACTTCAGTCCTTTTTACTCGCACCTAGCAAAAAATAAATGGAGATTATTACTGAAACATGACACGTGATGCTATTAAGGCATCGCATGGCTAATTGAGTCAGCCCCATATTGTTACAAGGATGGCTGAGAATGAGGTTATTTTTTTTGTTTTTGTTTTTTTAACTCATTCCAGGCGTTCTAAGGAAGTCAAATTATTATGCTTTCTATTTTATAAATACTGATGCCTATCATGATATTTGGCATTAAACTCCAATGGCAGTATCTTGGGTATCTGTCAGCTTATTTTTGGATTGCACTAAGCGTCCTAACTTTCTGATGGTTTTTGTTTGTCTTAAATTAATCTTCTAGGTGTAGTTGTTTGGGTTTTTTTGTTTGTAAGAGTAGTAGATCTTTTACACTTCTCTCTGCTTACTTTTTTTTGTGGATTAAAGATTTGTGTGGAAAAGGACAATTACAGCAATTCCTCATTAATGAAATGAAGTTTAAGTTTTTACTTACTAATTATTGGCATAGCATACCTGGTGCGTTTGTATGTTGTCTAGTATTGCACTAAACAATATAAACATATAGAAGATATCTGTCCATTTTATAGTAGCCCACATATAAGTGTCATAACATACATTATTATTTATGTGTTTTAAAATATTTAGCATTTTGTAATTCTCAAAGCATGTGATCATTTAAAAAAATAAATAAATCATATGCAGGTGGGAGTGGAATATTAACTTGTGCATATGGCTTTTGCAATTGGCAAAATACACTTAAATTATTAATATTTAAAGTATATGTTGCATCAATCAGTTTTTGTTTTTAAATATTGCATTGCTCAGTCATTTTTTTATTTTTTTATTTCTGCGAATGTGTTTTTTTATTTTATTTAATTAATGTTAGTCTTTTTTTTCTTTCTTTTTTTTTTTTCTTCCTTTTTGTGTTTCCGTTTAGATGCCGTGTATGTCCTGTGCTATTCATTGATTCTGCTTTCCATCGACCTCGCCAGTCCTCATGTGAAGAACAAAATGTCAAAGAGAGAGTTTATCAGAAACACACGTCGTGCTGCTCAGAACATTAGTGAAGAATTTGTAGGGCATCTTTATGACAACATTTATCTTGTCGGCCATGTTGCTGTCTAGAAGAGCAATCGCTAGGTTCTACATTAGTAACTACTACAGCTCCCCAAAACATTGTCTCAGTTGACAGATAAGGGGGTTACGATAGTGCTGGTCATTCTAACCTCTGTCTACAATCTAATTATGTGTTCTGTCTCCTTAGCAATCTACCTTGGAAAGTGAAAGTTCTTGCAGAATTATTTTATTAATAGTTTTGCGTATCATGTTTTGCACATAGCCGTGCCATTAGACTGACTTAGCCATTTATGACTGTTAAACTGACCTTACAATGTAGGCCTTCTTCAGGGTGTTGGATCTTAACACTAAATTTTGTATTTTAAAAGAGTTTACCAATGCATTATTTTTTTTAAATATCTTGTAATTTGTACATACTAAACTAAAGAGATTTATAATAATATAAATATTAAATATGTGAAGTATTTTAACTACAGTTTGTGTTTTCTGATTTATTTATTTTTTGTGGTTTGTTTGAATGATTTTAATAGTAAAATAAAAAGCACGTACACATGTTCCAGGAAACTATGTTCCTTATAGATCATGTCAACAGGGATATCAATGGTATTTTGGTGACATTGCTTAGTGTCCATGGACAGTTTTTGAAAAAATATATATTTAGTCACATATAATTGTGATAGGTGTTGCTATTTTTCTGCATGGTGTAAACGCATTAGGGGAACAGGTGCCATCTCCTGAGGTAGATATGGTGAACAGCAGCAGAGAAGTCGCACAAATCCAGGGTTTTTGGTACAACTGGCCATAGCCATCTTATTAAACAGAAAAAAAAAATTAAAACACTTCAAAATAAATGCCTTGTCTGTTCGGCCCTAACTAAACACACTGGAAGACCCTCTCTCCTTTGAAGGACCTTGTATCCCACACACATACAAAGCATAGAAGTAATTTCTCACCAATTGCAGAGTCTTTCAGGAGGCATCCAACCAACTTCCCAGGTCTGAGAAACTGAATGAGCTGCTTTGCAGTCTTTAACAGCACCCAGCACAAAATTTAGAAGACCCGGAAATGGGCTAATGGTATGGAGCCAACCCTTCTCTCCATACATAACCCCATGGATTCTTACTAAATTTTGAGCCAAGAAACACACTTTGGGAAGTTGTTCCTACACATATAAACAATATCCCTGGGGTTTTAGTGTACACAGGGCAGAAAGCTTGGAACATAAACCTCTGCCATTCAGCACTTTCTCAGTGCTTCTGTCACGATGATTATGGTAATCTGTCGACAGCGGGTACCAATCTGTCCCTTCTGTTTTGTGGCAAGCATGACCTCTCACCAGGGCTATTCTTGAACAATGTGTTTTGTGATGAAGCAATGTAATAGTTCTATGGGTCTCCACATGTAGTAGCAGTGCCTCATACAGCAATTTTATGACCGTGGCAGGTGGGGAGTTGACTGGGGCGATACACCTGTCAAACCGTAACGCAGGTTTCCTAAGGCGAGCTCATGGAGGACAGAAACCTCACGTGGAGAAAAAGGGCTTTTTTGATTTTGCTATTGCCATATATCCCCTTACAACCCTTATTAATAACCCATGCATCAAGGTCCTGTATGCTGGTTCAGACCCGTTATTGTTGCCAGCTTTGCATATAATTAATAAATCACTGTGGGAAGCGCACAAGCTTAAAGGCAAATTGTCCACAGCGGAAGGGATTGTTAACCCCTTCAGAAATAAGGATGAGTGGGACTCATCCTTGGCACACAGGGTGTTCAAAGAAGTTAAAATGATTTATCTGTCCCTCACAGCTATTTCCTGTTAGTTGTCAATGAGAAAGATGGTGGGGCTTAATGATGTCATTGCAATTGTATCATCAAGTCCCACCTGCACGTACACTGCCTAAAACAAAAAAATATATATTGAACCAGGTAATGGAGAGAGGGAATTAAGTCCTCCCCCTGCTCCTGGCAAATAGAAACTCAGGGGCCACGCTTCTTTAAAAGATAGGAGTTCCCTCTCAATGATCGTTATTAACTGGTGATCACCAGCCAATATTACCCTGCACTGCAGAAATAAGAGGACCATGGATGGGGGAGGAGGGAACAGATCTCCAATTGTGGCTTCAAAAAAAATCAGGGGTTCCCTTATTTAAAAGGCTTTCAAATGATATAACCCCTTAGGAGTTATTTGTCACCAGTCAATAACCCCATACACTACAGAAAACATTAAGGAGCCCATAATGGAGTGGGGTTTTCTAATGCAGAGATTGCCCCCATTCTGGAACCTAGAGACTCGGGTGAACCTTCGTTTGAAAGAGGGGAGTTACTGCCTGGTGATCACCAGACATTAATACCAAACACTACAGAAAGCAGTAATAAGTCCAGAGACGGGAAGGGTTTTAATGCCCACATCTCCCCCACTCAGGCTTCAATAAAGTCAGAGGTACCCTCATTTGGTGCGGTAGTTTTCAAAATAGTATGCCTTGTTGGGAAACCCATATTGTTCCTACACATTTTATTCATAACTGTGTGAACTAGCAAAAAATAAAAACTTTTTTTTTTTTTTTTTTAAGTGCAGATTTTATGAACAACTGTGCAGAATCCTGCCTTTGCTTTTTTTAAAAAAAAATCCTGGGCTAATGTACTAAATGTAAAAATTACAGATTAGTGTTGCCAAAAACCACTTCTCTCGTGATGACCTAGTCCCTTTTAGAGCTGAGAGAACTCTTCTTGCTAGAAAGCTATTGGCACTAAAATGAAAGGATGCTGCTCTTATACATGATAATAAGCTACAGCAACATATACGTGTCTGATACGAAGATCATCCAAGGTCTTTCCTCTCGGTGAGATGAGGTAAAAAGTATAGAGTTTAGACATGTAGAATTTGTAACCTCTTTGTATCCTTGCAAATTGTGGTATTTTAATTTATTTGAAGACCTTTTCACATCTGAGTGGGCACTAGTGAAAAAGATTATTTTTCTCTTAAATTCTTAAAAAAAATAATGTTAAATGTATTGTGCAATCTGTAGCTACATTTGTTGAGTGACTTAGATTTGTAGATTCTAATAGTCTCCTCGACTTTCTTTGTAATTGTCCTTTTCCAATCTCACAAATACAATTACAAAGACAAAGGACAGGCACGGAGGATTTCCTGCTTCTCCCATGGGTATATTATACTTTCAGTTTGACAGAAGGTGGAATTTCAGGATACTTGGGCAAGAAAAGTGCAATCTCTGCGTGACTGAACACTGATTCTTTTATTTTTCTCTGCTCTAAACACTTTTCAAAGTAAATTAACTTCTGGGTTGAAAGAAGGAAAAATGTTTTCCTGGAAGAAAATACTCAGTGTAGTTACTGTACATTTATGCAAACCGCACTGACCACAGTTTGGTGAAATGGTTTGATAACTGGAAAAATAGAAATCTGATACCCAGAGTTGCCTTTTGAATGGTATGAGGAGGAAATGTTCATCTAGGAGCAAAGGTTTTCTCTTCTGAAGGGAAACGTGATCGTCTCATTCATTTTTCTATGTAATTTGTATCCTGGCAATTGTTTGTTTTTCAAATCTGAATGATTTCCACCCCTTTTCCAATTAAAGTGAAGAGCAAAAATAAAAAGGGCACACAACTCTCCTGGAGGGGAGTTGTAATTGCAAATGTTGGCTTTCTTCTTAGACAGGAAGGTTGGATTTAATTTAAAATGATTAATGAGATTTTCTCAGACTCCCTGCCTTCAGCATCACTGCATTATGTCAGCACAACGACTTGAAATAACCGGACGCCACTCTGTCGCCCAAAACAGTGTTCTCTGAGAAAAATAAACTGCCTAACTAATGCCAGGTACATCTCGGTAGCATTGTCTCAGTACTGTTGACAGGTAATGTCAATAGGCCTCACAGTGTTTAACCCCATGATTGGCATTTAACGCCATGTGCTTATTGTTTGGAATTAAAAGCTTTATACCGTTATTTGTTACCATCTTGTATTTCACTGCTAATATTGAAATCTAATTCTACAGCTAACTAACCCACTATTTTTATTTATTTTTTAATATTATTTCTTTGCAAATCCTGAGATTTTTCTTGAACTTCAAGGTTTTTATACTAGTATAAATGTGTGTGGCTGCAAAGGCTTACAACCACTACAATGTAGGACGTGCATTCATCCCACTCTGCGGTAGTGTCTACATCAGTGATGAGCAGCTTGATATGTTGCGGGGGCTGGAATGAGTGGCCCTCTAATCTCAAAAGGGCTGCACATTAACCTTAATCTCAGTAAGAAGTGTAAAATAATACATTTAATCAAAGAAGGAGACCCCTATCTAATATATCTTTAGGCATTGTAAACCTGTGTTAGGATGGCCGTCTGTTGACCACTGCTGCTCTCCATCTTATATTGCTGTCTCTTAATGTTTGATGACTACACCCACATTTTAAAACATTCTGGAAAACGGATCGTAAGTTTCAAGATGCAATATATCCGATAATGTCCTCTGCAAACATATGTGGAAAATAATTATATGGGGATTTGTAATTATCACAAAGTAACTTAACACATAGGTTTTCATAATGATGAGGATTAAAAAAATGTTATAGGTAATAGTTCTTTAGCTCTTCTCTGTTACTGTGGAAACCCCCCAAATAATCCAATATGACCTTTTCTTACACAATGATCACCCCTGCAAGCTTCCCATTCATGTGAATGGAAAGTTCAAGCGGAAGCGACTGCCAACATTACTGCCTGTTTCAATCGGTCCAGCGGTGGTATGAGAGAGGCATTGCTGGCAGTTGAAGGTTTTTTGAGAAGTCTTTAAATTAAACAAAAGGTAACCCTTTGTGTGTGTTTATATCTCCTTATATATTAGTGTAATAGGAGGACCCTTAGTGACCATGATCGCATTATGCTCTAACTAGAACGTTTAATGTGTGGAACTTACATGAGCATGCCCTTACTGTACTGCACGTGAACTCCCCTGACCGGCCTCTTCAGGTACAAGTTACATGTGGCTCTGAATTCGGTTGTAAGTTTTGGTGAACATGCAGTGCATCAAAATGCAAATGGGCTTGCATCAAACTCCAAATGAGACCCATGTGTCAAAATGCCATTTCCAATGCAGGGCTACATTTCTGCAGCCTCAGAAATTACTTTTTCTGAGTTCTATATTAACCAATGGAGTCAAAATAATGTGGGTAGAAAAGGAATTCTTTCTAGATATTACTTGAAAATAAGGTTTGCTTGCTCTATGCTGTCATTTTATTTGTAGCAAATCATTTGTGATTTTGTTTAAGAATTGGAAATAAAAGCAAATATGAGAAGCATTTATAAGATTCACTTTAGAAAACACTGAGAGATTTAAATATCCTAGTTTCATAAAGTAAACATTAAACCATGACATCTACTGCTGAATAAATGATAGATGTGGGCTTAAACATTGTTTTTCCATATTTCCTGGGAAGTCTTTTAGATTAAGGAGTTATATACAGTACATAACGTGACTGTCTATGTTAAAACTTTCCTCCAAGGCATATCCCCCACACCTTGGTAAGTAGAAAGGTGGGAGTCTTTCCCGTGGGATACTGTTATCTTAAGAGTGCTGAGAACTTCATGCTGGTATTTTCTTGGATAAGTAGGCATTGGGCAGAAAGAGGCGAGTTGATAATAGGAAGGGAGAGAGTGTAATGTCTGTAGACTGCAGTGTTTTTTTAGGAGGTTTTCTGTTTCCTTTACAGCAGGGAAACTAAAGTTTTGTAAATTCATTTGTATAGTCTTTTATTTATTTTATTTTGGAGGAGGGAATTAGAGGTCAGGTGAGGGAAGTGGGAATCGGTTGGGGAGTCAATCATCACATCGTTTAGTTCTGATCATAGCTAAAACAGAAAAATAATATGCTACCCTCCCAAAAGCTATCCAATATAACATTAAGAAAGGAACAATCCCCTTTTTTTTTTTAACAAATAACTGTATCTGGGATCAACCACCACATATCCAAACCTTAGACAGATATCTATAAAAATATATTAATTTATATATATATATATATATATATATATATATATATTTTTTCTTGTGACTGCTTGCCAGTGGAGATAGGTGTGTACATAAAGGACCCCTTTGGGATACAAAGTCATTAAATTAGTAACCAACTACAACATCCATGATTTAGTATTCCAGGAAAAAAGCATGATAGTCCAATAGGGAGATTAGCTAAAGTGAATGCTACAAACAAAGTGATGTATAGTCATTTTATAACCCATTTATATCATGAGGGAGACATGTCATGGGAGCTGGGCAACCATTGGGAAGAAGGGGCAGGTTCTAAATTTAATACTAGGAGAGGTGCTGTAAAATTATAAGTAATTAAAGGAAGGTGAGATTTAGGGAAGCAGATAAGTAGGTGGTTCAGAGACAAGTTATACACTGATGCAAGAGAAGGATGGTGAGACAGGACGGGCTTACTCTTCCACATGTCTAGGCAGTTTATCTGTGGTTTTACAGATTTGATTTGGGTTCCCTTTTACTGTCAGCAATGATACTGACTGCTCTTACTGGTGTTGCTCGGTCATGAGACACCAAATGTGAGTTACAACTGCATAATGTACAAGGGCAGTCTATCACCAGGTTCCTTCTTCAGCTGCAGGACTTCTTTGATGGTGACTGTGGCTGGTTCTTCATGACCATTTCCTTAGGTTCACTACTGGAAGGTAGCAGGTAGATAGTTGACTCAAGGCACTGAGTCAACACAGGATAATTTGAGAAGGGATTAGTGTGTTCTCTGTAGGTCACAGGATACAGCTGGTAATAAGCATCATGTAGAGTCTTGAAAGCTGATGTTTATTGCTCAAAGTTAGCCCTGACAAGGGCTGTTGCACATCAGTATGTAGTGCTGAAGACTCAATCAGAAGTGCAAGATGGTACACACACAATACAGCAACATGTACATTTTATATAGAGCTAAAACCAGTCTCTACCCTGCCATAAATTCAGATATGTACTTTAAATACTGCATCAATCCTAGTGGATGTTTGAGCTGGGTGGCTAATCTGGGAAAGTAGGTAGAGTGCAGTGAGCCAACTAATCATGACCAGATTTGACTGGACCAGAGGAAAAAGGCTTTGATTTCGTGCAGTTCATTTTTTCTTGATCAATCATGATGGTAGATGGGAAGATACCGGGTTTAATGTAACTCTCTGTGTCACACAGCTGGCCTACCTGGTACCTATCCAAGGTTCAAAATCACCCAGGCAAATATCTGAAATAAAATAAATAAGTTTATTTAACAAAATGGTAGCACCAAACAGCAATAAACATCTTTAAATAATAACCTGTAACAAATAATACTACACTCTGGCACAGACAAAATACAGGGTATAATGAAAACACCTCACCAGTATCTTAGCCACTCTCAGGGACTGCTGTCTATCATCATCATCATCATCATCATCATCATCATCAGGTATGTTTATAGTACCACTAATTCCGCAGTACTGTACAGAGAACTCACTCACATCAGTTCCTGCCCTATTGGAGCTTACAGTCTAAATTCCCTAGCATACATACATACACACACACACACACACACACAGTTTCTCCCCCTCTCTCCTTTGAGGCTACCAGAAAGGCAGTGGTCCTGAATTACTGTAATTCTGCTTTTGGGGGACACACAGCTCCCCAAGACCTGGAGAGATAGATCAGGACCAAGTCAGTACTCTAGGGACCAATTGTCCCTTTCCTGTCAGGGGCAGAGATCTGTATCTCAACACCAGCCTGTATTCAGCTATCACTGGGTAGTAAATGCCAATTTGCTGTCCTCTGGAGCTCTCTTTTAAGTCAAAAAATTACCTCATCAGCAATTTCAGGACCTGCCTAATTGTTCCATTTCTGTATATACCTTTTCGCAGGTAAACATACAGACAAAGGGATAGCAGATGAGCCACTCTTGATATAATTAGGGATAGGTATTGTTCTGTGGCTATACTATACATCAGAGTTTGTTTAAACAGGAGAGATCACAATCCAGACACATTACATTTAAATACACAATGCAGTCCTCTGTAATTAGACATAGAGCTCTGTCTGTGGACCTAACACATGAGACCTCCTGGTGTGATGTACATTCATACAGGACTGGTGGACAATAATCCTATTGTCTAGGCTGAAACAATGGACTAGTCAGTAACATAACAAAAACATGCTGGCAGACATTATATCTACTTTCAAATAGAATATATACAAGTTTAAATAAGACTGACAAATATGGGTAACTAGAGGGCTAGAAAAAGTATATGTTTTTATAGTCCACAGTTTGTGAGAAACGAGGTGCAGACTGGTTGAGGTGATATTAATACCTCGTTTCTTCGACACCATGATTATTACATAATAATGTTTAGCATCAGGAAATAGCTCTGGTCACTGGGAACAATTAGTTATCTAAAATTGAGATTCAAACACAATATATGGTAATCTGTAATTTAGCAAAGTATGCTTCATCATTTCATTATTCCCTAATTGTCTCTAACACAGACCCAGGATCCCCTTGTGTAAATTCAAACAAAGGAATGTAGCGGCCAAGCTAACACCATCCCCGTCCCTGGCTTCAGACCAGATGATAATTAGAATGATTTATTGCCTCAGTTTTACACAACCATATTGTTTGAATACTAGAGATCAATATACCTTATAAATCAATATACCTTTTGCATTTGCAATAATCCACACCAGACATGCTGGGACGATAAAAGAAATACATTGAAGCAATAAGTTATTGCTTTCTATTTTCATGTGTCAAGTTGGTAATTAATATGTACATTACCCTTACTATATAAGGAACATTTCTTCCCCCCGTGTACATGCCTTGACAAAGGCTCTAGACGAGCCGAAACGCGTTGGATGATGGGGGATTGTGCTTGACGTCACACGCCGGAGACTACGAGAAGGGAGTTCCCGGGTTAACCCCATTCATACTGCACAAGTCAGTGCCCTGGCAATTTGTGGGAGTCATCACCAGAGCAGTTTTCATTGGCTGAAAAATGGTGATGTCATTGAAAGGTGACTGGTTAATGCTGGAACACAGCATTTATATGTCTCATAATCTGGGGATGTGATGATTCACGCAATCAATATAATAATGTGTATAGTATTTGGGATCTAAGTACCTTTCTTCATCACTCAGCGACTGAACATATCATTCGGATTCCTGCACAATATTTACAAAAAGGTATGGTAAGAAGGTGTGTACCAAGATATTGTGATTTAAAGGTGCAGGGATAATAACTATTGGTGCTTAGAATTTAATTTTACTCTATGGTAATAAAACGAGGCAGCAACTTGACATGTACATTGAGCTTTCTTCTTTGTGACCCCTCTGTGGCTGAAGAATGAGCATTATACAGCTGCAGGGACTGGCTAAATGATTATATACTACTTATATTCCAAATTTAGTGTACTTGTAGCTCTATTCTGGTTGATGTTCTTAATTTTCTCACAATCCAAACCCAATTACTACATTTTACTCTTTCCCCTTTTAATAAAGAATAAAGAAAACTGAGAGGTCATCTTCAGTTCCAAAAAATGTATGTACACAGCACAGTAGAATCACTGTGAGATATGCTGCACACAGATCTGTACTATAAAACATACCCCTCACCATTGCCCCACAGTTCTTCATGATTCACTGACAGGCAGACAGCCAATCATGTTGTTTTCTGTGCAACCCAGGTTGAAAAACCCGGGTTTTTCCATTCATAGTGCAGGCAACCCCGGTCCGACCCGGGAATTACCCCTCGATAAATCCCGGGTTGAAGAACCGGGTTTTTAGACCCGGGATTTTTGACTTGTACCATTCATACTGCACCAAGACCTGGGTCGTTTGAGCTCGACCCGGGAAAAACCCAGGATTTTGGTGCAGTATGAATGGGGTCGAGTGATACCCGGGATATCACTCACAATCTCATCTGTTATTAACGCCTTCAGTAAGCTGCAGGACGGTAAGGGTCCATCTGTCCCCTTGTCTTCAGGCTGGATCTGTCGTTCTGCTTGCCGTTTTATGTATGCTGCTTATATGAATAAATCTGTTATCTATGTTTTTACACTATGGAGCATATATTTTCTTTTTTTTTTTTGGGACTCTATGTTGGTGGAGAGTGATATTTAGTAGGAGATCCATTTTACAGAAGGAGCGAATTTCCTTATATGTGTTTGGTTATTTATGCCATCTGGTGAGTGTATATCCCTAAGGGGGCTAATCAATCCCTGAACACACGTGGTGCATCTTTCCCTTTAACAGTGCACGGATACTTTAGGGGTATTCCCTTACACTTGTCATTACGGTCTATACTATGTTTGGTTTTATTTTTATTTTTTATATTGATCTACGCTAAAGCAAGAAGTTTTCAGGACCCTGTCAGAAGATTCATCTTTATCTGATTGGACTATCAGGAATTGTCTACTCGATTTTTTTATTGACTTTGGCTTTCATTTATTGTTTAGTGACTCTTAGGGCTAGATTTACTAAGCTGCGGGTTTCAAAAAGTGGGGATGTTGCCTATAGCAACCAATCAGATTCTAGCTGTCATTTTGTAGAATGTGCTAAATAAATGAAAGCTAGAATCTGATTGGTTGCTATAGGCAACATCCCCACTTTTTCAAACCCGCAGCTTAGTAAATCTAGCCCTTAGTCTCTATTATTATTTTTTATTATTTTTTATTGTTTATATATTTTTTATTTTTCCCTTTTATTGATTCTGTGTATTTTTATTTTAATTTTTATTTTGATTTATATCTGTCACCTTATTCCCTGTTTGGCGCCTGTCAGCAAATTTATATATTTTGCTTGTCTACATTTAGGTACGGGTGTGACCTATGTTTGCTACAAGCTGCCTTATAGCGTGAACATTTGTTGCGCCTTTGGACTTAGAGATCTCTCTGTTTCAATATAGTACAAGTTTATGGTCACACAGCAGCACACAGGAATGGGAGGTAATACACGGAGTAGGGACAGGCCAGGGGTCTTGCGACTGGACAGAGATGATAATGTCTGACTGGCCTGACCGGGCACAGGCGGAGACCATAGGTAAAAGCAGGGTCAGGGCCACAGACAAAGGTTCGGAGTCCGGGTACTGGCAGAAGGTCAGGTCCACAGACAAAGGTTCAGAGTCCGGGTACAGACAGAAAGGTCAGGGCAATAGGCAATGGTTCAGAGTCCAGGATACAGGCAGAGGTCACACACAGAAGTCAATCCAAAAGGTTTTCACCAAACACAGCACAGGAGCAGGTTAGCTAACAGGAAACTGGACGCTATAACCGGCAGAGAGGCTAAGCCCTCCCTCCCTTAGATACTTTTATGGACAAATCAGAAAGGAGGAGGACAGGGCTGACAATCAGCCTCAGGAGGCTACTAATTAATTACTAGCTTAGAACTAGCATAGGTAATATAAACCAGGAACATGTATAAATATATAAATGAACAAATTAAAATCATACGAGAGCTCCCCCTGGAGTTGAAGGATGTCCCTACACCCTCCTACTCTATGCCACAAAGATAACCCCAAAGAATAATAACAGTGCATTGTAACTAATGTACGTGCCCGTCTGCTACATCACGCCAGGATGAGGCGTACCGCCGCGGATCGTGACAGTGTTGAAGTCAATTCAAACTGTAGATAGATAAAATTCATTCTCTCCTTTGTTGTCTGTTTGCCATTGGAAATACACGTCTATAAATGTTATCCCTTTGTCTTAGAGTTTTTAAGCTAACAAAATTCAACATGGTACATGGGTTTCAAAAAATGAAGCATTGATTAGCTTACCATATGTATAGACAAACTAATTCTCTGTTTTGTTAATCCTTACTAATAAATCAGAATTTGGCGCACATTATCTCACACCTTTCAGGATGGTAAGATGATGTCCATTAACTGGTGTGATAAGAAAATATGGTAGTTACATTACATTAGTAATAAAAAAAATATTTTGTTAAATTATTTACTAAACAATGTATTAAGCATTTAGGTTGTGAGGCCTATTTACAAAGTTGTCCTTTATCAGGAACATGTTATATTCAGTCTAACATTACAGAAATTTGTAGCCAATTGTAGAAATTTGTAAATTTGAACCATATAGCTTGTAAATAATTTACAACAGAAAAAATAGGACACACTAATAGTTAATACATTATATAGATGTTTAGACATATTTGCGTTTATCACAAAATATTGCACTCTATGACAATGTAAACTTGTGTTATTTTCCTCAAATATTGGCATTCTGAGGCTAGTGATATGGTGCTGTATCTTTTGTACGTTTTTGGCGAAATAAAGTCTCTGTGCTTTACATTCTTTTAATTATATGGATAACATTTACTAGCAAGTTCATGTTTCAATCGATCCCAGTTTATGTTTTTGTACAGAGTACAGTATTGTTGCAACAATTCAAATCAAATGTTGCCAGTTTTATGACATGATTAATCAGTATAGACTTTTTGGACCTGCAATATTGTACACCATATTTCCATAATTCAATTGTAATTAAAATGTGTTTGTAAGTTCAGTATCCTATACAAAATATGCCTACTTTTGTTTACAAATATCTCTTTATTTTGCTTTTTGTTTACAATATTTTTTTCTACAACAAAGAAAGCTCAGTACAGATCGTTTGAACATTTATAAAGACAAAAATAAACAGTGGATGTATATAAAATTGAGAAACAATTTGATTCTTAATAACCTTACCATAACAATAATAAGTATTTGACACCAAGTCAATAAACATCCAAATGGAAACGCAATTCTTTGTCTGTGTTGTGACCATATCCAGAGATTATGTGCAGGGTCTTGTCGAAGTCGTATAATTGGATGAACGAAAAGTATATTGGTTAATATTGTTTTATTGTGCGATTGCACTCAGCATGCCACGCTACATGGGGCATGGCACTATCACGCGGTAAAATACGCACACACACACTCGCACTACAACATTTGGTTATTTATATATTTCATATTTATTAAAGGTTCCAATCCACATTCATTTATTAGTAAAATGTATTAGATTGTATATTTATTTATATATAATACTGTAGTAAAGGTTTTTATGGTTCAGGTGTTTTAAAATATAAAGAGTTTGGTCTCATATTAAAGGTTATTTCACCAGCATTAACCCGGTGTGGACGGAATAGCGATCGCATCTAGCGATCGCAAGATACAAGCAATATGAGATTAATGCTCTTAAATACTTTTATGTGGGTCAGTTTGAACTGGTCATTCAGAGTCAAATCATGGGAACAATAGGGTGGGGGATGTTCCCCTCACCCTCTGTAAGAATCAAATGAACTGACCTATAACTTGCAAGGTACTGGAATGCCATTAACCCCCGGACCAATGAAGAACTTACTAAGTGTTAGCTGGACAAGTATATACAATGCATGCTGGCTTTTGTCCTCTCTTTTTCTTTTGGAAACTGGAAATGTGACCGCATGGCTACAGTCATTGAACCTGAATGAAACATATAAGGAAGATGTAATGTATACAGTGTTTTCATATTTTCCTGTTTTAATGTAACATCTTTAATAGGTATCATGTATCGGCTATACTGTACTGTATTATATAATAATAATGTATTGAACTGTTAACTTTTTGCATTTGCTAAAATAAATCACTTTGTGCGTTGGAAACACAATACAATCGCCTATGCAATGCTTATTTGAAAACGATAGAATTACTTTAATAATTTGGGGGCTCGAAGGTGAGGTTACGTTATCTGAAAGTACGCAACGCTTGCGGATTTCGATTCCTCAACAAAGGGTGGATGGACGCGTCACATACGGGAAAGAATGCAATGTGTTCAAAACCTGATGTCCATTCTGTGTTTAGAAGCCGAATGTCCGCAGTTGCGTAATCTGAAGGAACACTAACTGGAATCTAGGGACAAGAAAGAAAAATGTTTCTTTTTATTGTCGTTTTTCGTTTTAAAAGGTATTGCATTTCATAGTGTATGTGTACTTCCAGTGATATTGCCAAGTGTTTTAAACAATCATGTTCATAGTCCTATGCAAAGTATAATCACTTGTTAAAGCCTCTGAAAATATATTACTAGTGTTTGGGAAATTTATTTTCTGTACAGAAAACAAAAGGTTGTGTGTGTGTATGCGAATGTTATGCATAAAGACAAAAGTATACTGGTAACGGAATATAGGGTTTTGCACGTGCGGCCAATACTAATCACGATGTTCACTGATAACTAGTATTTCTGAGCAGTGCAGTTGGACCGCATGGTAAGGCCGTGATTGAGTATTGGGAGGGCAGCGTGGAACTATTGAAAATAGATAGCGCTTTGGTTCAGGTGTGTCTGACGGGGCACTGTAAAAAAGGTGACCTGACAACAAAGGTTCTGTTCACAGGGTGAGCAGGATATAAAGAAACCTTTGTGTGAAGTGGTGTTCGGTTCTAACAAAGAGCAGGGGATAAAGAGACACCACACAGTATACATGGCAGGTATAAATTGGTATAACTCCCTGGCGCTTGATCGGAGGGGATAGCGGGTAATTTCAAGGGTCAATACAGGGGTACCAACCTCTACTTGTATTTCCTAGGATTAGTATATGCCTTCGGCACTTGGAATAATAGTCAGGTATAGATAAACACAGAGAAATTTATTAACTGCAGTGTTGGTGGGTAACACCCTCCAGTGTTAATAACACTGACATAATAAAAGATGGCACATATGAAGCTGTTAGCATAAAGACAGACAGAGAAGATGTACCACAATTAAGTGCGGCAGACAAAGTCCATATTCGCCATACAAACATGAGTCTCTGATGGGGCTGGTAGAGTCCACTAGATACAGAGATACAGTAAAGTCAATAGTAAATAGATGTGGCAATCATGAAGTCTCCGTTAGGCTTGTTAGGCCACATAAACACGGTTTTCTGATAGGGCTACTAGAGTCCGCTGAACACCAGGAGTAGCAACAAAATCAATTCTATGCGTGTCAGGCAGGTATAAAGTCTCCTTTAGGACTGTCAGCAGACATTGTAGTCCGATGGAGAGCGCCTAAGAAAGGCTGGGTGATAGAGGACTTACCCTCAATATAGATGGGCTGTGGTATCCTTCCAAGTTATCCTGTTATGTGCCAAGGTAGCCGATATGGTGAGCGCTTGTGCCGTCCCGCTGAAGTGTGATAATCCAAACCCGGAAGTCGCGGTTAGTATCGCAATCCTAGCAGAGTTGCGCATGCGCATGCGTGAAGTGGGTCCGTTTGTTTCCCACAGCGGCGGTTTCTGGTGTATGTAGGGTGTCTTTGAGAGGCACAAATATATTCAACCAACGCGTTTCGCACTAGGCTTCTTCAGGGATCGATAGTGTGCTGTAGGCCCCAGCTGGAGTTTAAATGTAATACTTCCTGGAAGTGCTCCAATGGTTAGTGACCTGGGCTGGGCCTGTAGATGATGAACAGCCGGATTATCCAATCCGCGATTAGTATTGATCTGTTCTGGATGGGGATAGGTTCTCCCTTTAGTTTGTAAACAACATCCACGTGTAGGAGGGAGAGAGTGAACTACAATATCGTACCATACAGCATATAGCTGGTCTTTACTGTATCGTACCATACAGCATATAGCTAGTCTCCCTTTGATCTGTAAACAACATCCACGTGTATACAGGGAGAGAATGAACTGAAATGTCGTACCATACAGCATATAGCTAGTCTTTATGGTTTTAATTCCATTGTTTCCCGTTTCCATATTTATTTCAGAAAAAAAGGGGAAGTGGAGTGAAAGTCACTTTATCAAGTTCAAAGCGGCATTACTATATTCCCTTAATCCACAGAATATTCCTTTGTGGGTTTGATTAGGTTGCTTCCCATGTTCTTCATAATTAAGGATTAAAGTTATTTTGCTTTGAGAGCAATAATAATGTCCTTTTATAGTCATTTGTTCAGGTGACAGGAGGTACATCTTAAGGGATGGGATTAAGGACTCGGAGTTTTGATATCACAAAGGAGAAAAAGAGAACGGTGGTTATGTTAATGGCTAATGGTTAGTTATGGTAAACTTAAGGTGTTTATTGAAATTATCGGAGGAAGTGGTTGAGCTCAAAGTCTATATTTAGACCGTATGGCGTAAGGGTCTTAATATTGTATATTAGTTTGGACTCTTCTTTGGACATGAACTTAATGTAATCCCCTCCTCTCCAGGTCTTAAAAACCTTTTTAATGCCCATGAACTTGAGAAGAGAAGCATCCTTTAAGTGGTGTTTAGCGAAGTGATCGGAGACACTATGTTTATCGAACCCATTCCATATATTTCTCTGGTGTTCGGATATGCGGATATGTAATTTCCTAATAGTTCTGCCTACGTATTGCAAACCACAGGGGCATTGTAGGAGGTAAATAACCCCTGTGGTGTCGCAGGTGATCTTATCATCTATAGTGAAGTTTTCCCCGGTAGTATGGGAAGTAAATTGGGTGGTGGGTTTGGTGGAGCTGGTATTGCTTTCCTTACATGATCCACATCTATTGCAATGATAGAACCCAGTTCTATTCTCATTGAGCCAGGTGTTGCTCTTGGTGGATATGCTGGGTGGAATATTGCTATTGACTAGTTTTGTTTTTAAATTTTGGGCTTTGGTATATATGAATCTCGGTTTGTTAGAGATGTGGCCCTTCAATTTTTCATCTTCCAATAAAACCTTCCAGTGTTTTTTTACAATATGCTCTATCTTCTTTGCATCCTTACTGTATTGATTAATAAAGGGAATCTCAATGAACGGTGTATCTTCTTTGTTCCTATTCATGATATGTTCCCTATTAGTATCTCTGACAGTGGAAATGGCTTGTTCCACAGACGCAGAGTCATAGTTTCTTTCTAGGAACCGATTTTTTAAAACTTCGGCCTGAACATTGTAATCCTCAATTTTTGAACAGTTGCGCCTAATTCGCATGAATTGCCCTTTGGGGATGTTACGTAGCCAGTTCACATGGTGACTACTGTCAGAGGGAATGAAAGAGTTAGAGTCTACCTCCTTAAAGAAGGTTCTGGTCTCTAATGTGGTGTTTTCTACAAAAATCTGCAAATCCAAGAAATTGATGGACTCAGTACTTATACTGGATGTAAATTGAAGGTTGAGGCTATTTTGGTTGATGTAGTCAAGAAAAAGGGTGAGGTTGTGCATGTCTCCTGTCCAGATGAACAGGATGTCATCGATATAGTGAGGCCAGAGTTTCAGATGTTGTAGGAACGGGTTATTGTTCCATATGGCCATATTTTCCCATACAGCTACAAACAGGTTCGCGTAACTGGGCGCGAATTTCGCGCCCATCGCTGTCCCACGAACCTGTTTGTAGAATGACCCCTCCGACCAAAAATAGTTATGGTTTAGAGTGAATGCAATGGCGTCTATGATGAAATTGATCTGTTCTAGTGGGAGAGTGGATTCACGGGTAAGAATATCCCGGACATGGGCACATCCACTATCGTGCTCAATAACAGTGTAAAGGGAGGTGACATCACAGGTTGCCAGAATATATCCTTCCTGCCAGGTGATACCCCCAAGTATTTCCAGAACTTGACCAGTATCCTTAAGGTAACTTCTTTGAGTAGAGACCATTGGTTGAAGAAAAGAGTCTATGTAACTTGAAATGTGTGTAGTGAGTGACCCAATACCCGAAACAATGGGTCGGCCTGGTGGGTTAGTTAAGGATTTATGAATTTTAGGTAAGTGGTATATAACCGGTAACCTGGGAAATTTGACGTAAAGATAATCAAACTCCGCTTTATTGAGTATTCCCTTTTGGAAGGCGGGAGTGAGAAAGTCAAAAAGCTCTTTTTGGTAAATTTTGGTGGGGTCTAATTTAAGGGGCTCATACGTGGTTCTGTCGTTGAGTTGTCTATTTAGCTCCTCTAAATACCTTTCTTTGTCCTGAATGATGATGCCCCCACCCTTGTCTGCTGGTTTTATTATTATCCTAGGATTGGTTTGAAGGTCTTTTAAGGCCTTCCTTTCCTTAGTACGGAGGTTATTATTGCTCCGGTGTTTTCTATTAATGGGTAATTTGTCAATTTCTGATTCTACCAATTTCTGGAAAGTGGTGATATATGGGCCTTTAACATGTTGTGGGTAGAATGTGGATTTGTCTTTGAGATTAGAATGTACAAAGTTAGTGTCTTGAGTAGATGTTTCTTCCTGTATAACCGTTCTGCCATTTCCTGCAAAGAACTTTTTTGAGGTAAGTTTTCGTACAAACTTGTGCAGGTTAATATATACCGTATATACTCGTGTATAAGCCGAATTTTTCAGCACATTTTTTGTGCTGAAAAAAGCACAAAATACTCGAGTCCCACTTACCTGGTCTCCGTTTTCCAGTCTCCCCCGCTCATCTGCAGGCATCTGCAGCCTCTGTGGATCACTGTCAGCCACCATTTTATTGTAGCCCATTTTTGTGTGTTCATTGCACATGGAACAATAAAGTTAAATGAAAAGGAGCCTGTCAGTCAAAGCTAAAGACCGGGACATTTCCATCTAGCCCCGCTGGTCAGAGACACATGTGAGTACCCTGACTTGTCCACTGCAATTATTTGCAGCAGTTTTATAAAGTCCAATATTTTCATTTTTTGTCACCTATTAATAAGTGTCTGAAGATTCTTTTGCATAACTGTGAAATCATTGAAAAGTCTAAAAACATCCCAAACTTCAAGTATAATAAGGGTTAAATCACACAAAGCAAATTGTTTTGTTCTGTTAAAATGTTTCTTCCAGCAAACAAAATCAAACTTATCTTTATCTGAGCTATTATATCAAATTCTATTTAGTGTATGTGCAGCATCTTTTGCATTACTAAAGCCTAAATTACTGTACTGTTCTGAACACTTAGGAGTAACTGCTCATCACCTTCTAAAGGCGAATAAACTTAACTGGCACATGTATTTAGTATCCACAGACTGTCTCATTGATTTATATATTAATGATCTGAGTTGTCTTTAGTGAATGTTATTTATATCTGTGTTCACCTATTAGGCTTGATACCAAGTGCAGAGGATTTAGTTTAACCATTTGTGTACAATTTATTAGGATATGGGTATATATTATGTACTTATAAAATTTTATTGATGTTTAATAACAATAAATTTTGATATATTCATTTACAACCTTACGTTTGTATTATTTGGAGCCCAGTGTTAACAATATCCAGCACTGTTTTTATTTTTGAAACTTACCAGTAGCTGCTGCATTTCCCACCCTAGGCTTATACTCGAGTCAATAAGTTTTCCCAGTTTTTTGTGGTAAAATTAAGTGCCTCGGCTTATATTCGGGTCGACTTATACTCGAGTATATACGGTACATCAAATTTGTTCATGGGTTGTTGGGGGGCAAATTTAAGACCTTTATCTAATATATTTGTCTGAACTGAGGTGAGCGTGGTGTTGCTCAAATTAAATATACCATTCCCTTTTAAGGGTGTTTTCTTATTTTGGGTTTTGCCCCTTGCAACTCTACCTCCTCTTCCTCCTCTAGTGGTTTTTGTCTCTTTCTGCTTATTGGGGTTTGTTCCTTTTGGTAAGCAGCGGTTGTTGGGCTGATTCGAGGGTTGTCTTTCGGGCATATCGTGGTTGGATATACTGGGTTCTCTGCTAGTTCTAAAAAAAGGGTAAGGTTGTCTTCTACCTCTTTATCCAAATGTGTTCTAGAGAGTTTTTCCACTTTGTTGATTTTGTGAAACAGTGTGGATTGGATGTTGTTAACCTCCTGGAAATAAGAGTCCCTCCCTTTGTTGAAACTCTCTGAGGCTAATTTGGATTGATTAGGTCTATCAATCTGTGGGTTCGAAAAGTTGTAGCTCAAATTCCTTGGATTGAGGGGTTTGTAAAACCTCCTCCTATTATCTGTTCTTGGAGTATCTTTGATGAGTGGTGACCTAGAGGGCCTAGAATAATTTATATTCTGATGTCTGCCCAGATGTGGCTTTTTGCTTTGCTCTCTAGGTGGCCTAGAAGTCCTTAGGTCCCTTGGATATTGGTGCCTGGCAGGAAATGGCTTTTTTGTGTATGGTCGTGAGTATTGTTTCTTATCATTCCCTTGTGTGGGTGGGTTCTCGTAATCTAGTTTGTCTCTAGTGAATTTTCTCTCTTTAATCCTAATAATATCCTCCTCTATTCCCTTGATTTTATTAAGGGTGAGGGTCTCTAGATTTACATAGTCCTCAAGATGCTGAACTGGCTTAAGTCTATCTTGCACAAGGGTTAGTTCTTCCTCTATATGTTGCAGTGATTGCTGTCTATCAGAGATGATAAGTTTAATGAGGGATGCTGAGCATGCCTCCAAAATATCGTCCCATGATTTTATAAAGGATTCGTTATGTTGGTTAAAAGTGGGTCTCTTTGTGATACGCAAACCTCTTGGAATGATGTTATGCTCAAGATATTTGGATAGGGTGGCAACCTCCCACCACTGTTTCAGTTCTTGTGTAAGTAATGACTCATATTTGAGAAAGTTGTCACAGAAAGTGTTTTCGTTGTTATCTGTTATTATAGGAGCAATGCCCTTGCTAGTGGAAAAAGGGCCGTCTAACCTGGCCACTCTTTCCTTCCGCCAAGTGTGTATCATGCTTTGAACGTGTGTTTAATACGGTGCAGCTAGAACAAAATGAGCTAGAGATACAGTAAATAGTAAAAATGAATGTTCAGCGCTCCCTATTAAAATATTAGTGGGTAAGCATCCACCTGGGAGTAGGGGGATATAGGGATAGCTCGACCCTATTGGAGTATAAATTGGAATAACTCCCTGGCGCTTGATCGGAGGGGATAGCGGGTAATTTCAAGGGTCAATAAAGGGGTACCAACCTCTACTTGTATTTCCTAGGATTAGTATATGCCTTCGGCACTTGGAATAATAGTCAGGTATAGATAAATACAGAGAAATTTATTAACTGCAGTGTTGGTGGGTAACACCCTCCAGTATTAATAACACTGACATAATAAAAGATGGCACATATGAAGCTGTTAGCATAAAGACAGACAGAGAAGATGTACCACAATTAAGTGCGGCAAACAAAGTCCATATTCGCCATACAAACACGAGTCTCTGATAGGGCTGGTAGAGTCCACTAGATACAGAGATACAGTAAAGTCAATAGTAAATAGATGTGGCAATCATGAAGTCTCCGTTAGGCTTGTTAGGCCACATAAACACGGTTTTCTGATAGGGCCACTAGAGTCCGCTGAACACCAGGAGTAGCAACAAAATCAATTCTATGCGTGTCAGGCAGGTATAAAGTCTCCTTTAGGAATGTCAGCAGACATTGTAGTCCGATGGAGAGCGCCTAAGAAAGGCTAACTAACCCACCAGGCTGACCCATTGTTTCGGGTATTGGGTCACTCACTACACACATTTCAAGTTACATAGACTCTTTTCTTCAACCAATGGTCTCTACTCAAAGAAGTTACCTTAAGGATACTGGTCAAGTTCTGGAAATACTTGGGGGTATCACCTGGCAGGAAGGATATATTCTGGCATCCTGTGATGTCACCTCCCTTTACACTGTTATTGAGCACGATAGTGGATGTGCCCATGTCCGGGATATTCTTACCCGTGAATCCACTCTCCCACTAGAACAGATCAATTTCATCATAGACGCCATTGCATTCACTCTAAACCATAACTATTTTTGGTCGGAGGGGTCATTCTACAAACAGGTTCGTGGGACAGCGATGGGCGCGAAATTCGCGCCCAGTTACGCGAACCTGTTTGTAGCTGTATGGGAAAATATGGCCATATGGAACAATAACCCGTTCCTACAACATCTGAAACTCTGGAGTCGCTATATCGATGACATCCTGTTCATCTGGACAGGAGACATGCACAACCTCACCCTTTTTCTTGACTACATCAACCAAAATAGCCTCAACCTTCAATTTACATCCAGTATAAGTACTGAGTCCATCAATTTCTTGGATTTGCAGATTTTTGTAGAAAACACCACATTAGAGACCAGAACCTTCTTTAAGGAGGTAGACTCTAACTCTTTCATTCCCTCTGACAGTAGTCACCATGTGAACTGGCTACGTAACATCCCCAAAGGGCAATTCATGCGAATTAGGCGCAACTGTTCAAAAATTGAGGATTACAATGTTCAGGCCGAAGTTTTAAAAAATCGGTTCCTAGAAAGAAACTATGACTCTGCGTCTGTGGAACAAGCCATTTCCACTGTCAGAGATACTAATAGGGAACATATCATGAATAGGAACAAAGAAGATACACCGTTCATTGAGATTCCCTTTATTAATCAATACAGTAAGGATGCAAAGAAGATAGAGCATATTGTAAAAAAAACACTGGAAGGTTTTATTGGAAGATGAAAAATTGAAGGGCCACATCTCTAACAAACCGAGATTCATATATACCAAAGCCCAAAATTTAAAAACAAAACTAGTCAATAGCACTATTCCACCCAGCATATCCACCAAGAGCAACACCTGGCTCAATGAGAATAGAACTGGGTTCTATCATTGCAATAGATGTGGATCATGTAAGGAAAGCAATACCAGCTCCACCAAACCCACCACCCAATTTACTTCCCATACTACCGGGGAAAACTTCACTATAGATGATAAGATCACCTGCGACACCACAGGGGTTATTTACCTCCTACAATGCCCCTGTGGTTTGCAATACGTAGGCAGAACTATTAGGAAATTACATATCCGCATATCCGAACACCAGAGAAATATATGGAATGGGTTCGATAAACATAGTGTCTCCGATCACTTCGCTAAACACCACTTAAAGGATGCTTCTCTTCTCAAGTTCATGGGCATTAAAAAGGTTTTTAAGACCTGGAGAGGAGGGGATTACATTAAGTTCATGTCCAAAGAAGAGTCCAAACTAATATACAATATTAAGACCCTTACGCCATACGGTCTAAATATAGACTTTGAGCTCAACCACTTCCTCCGATAATTTCAATAAACACCTTAAGTTTAGCATAACTAACCATTAGCTATTAACATAACCACCGTTCTCTTTTTCTCCTTTGTGATATCAAAACTCCGAGTCCTTAATCCCATCCCTTAAGATGTACCTCCTGTCACCTGAACAAATGACTATAAAAGGACATTATTATTGCTCTCAAAGCAAAATAACTTTAATCCTTAATTATGAAGAACATGGGAAGCAACCTAATCAAACCCACAAAGGAACATTCTGTGGATTAAGGGAATATAGCAATGCCGCTTTGAACTTGATAAAGTGACTTTCACTCCACTTCCCCTTTTTTTCTGAAATAAATATGGAAACGGGAAACAATGGAATTAAAACCATAAAGACTAGCTATATGCTGTATGGTACGACATTTCAGTTCATTCTCTCCCTGTATACACGTGGATGTTGTTTACAGATCAAAGGGAGACTAGCTATATGCTGTATGGTACGATACAGTAAAGACCAGCTATATGCTGTATGGTACGATATTGTAGTTCACTCTCTCCCTCATACACGTGGATGTTGTTTACAAACTAAAGGGAGAACCTATCCCCATCCAGAACAGATCAATACTAATCGCGGATTGGATAATCCGGCTGTTCATCATCTACAGGCCCAGCCCAGGTCACTAACCATTGGAGCACTTCCAGGAAGTATTACATTTAAACTCCAGCTGGGGCCTACAGCACACTATCTATCCCTGAAGAAGCCTAGTGCGAAACGCGTTGGTTGAATATATTTGTGCCTCTCAAAGGCACCCTACATACACCAGAAACCGCCGCTGTGGGAAACAAACGGACCCACTTCACGCATGCGCAACTCTGCTAGGATTGCGATACTACCCGCGACTTCCGGGTTTGGATTATCACACTTCAGCGGGACGGCACAAGCGCTCACCATATCGGCTACCTTGGCACATAACAAGATAACTTGGAAGGATACCACAGCCCATCTATATTGAGGGTAAGCCCTCTATCACCCAGCCTTTCTTAGGCGCTCTCCATCGGACTACAATGTCTGCTGACATTCCTAAAGGAGACTTTATACCTGCCTGACACGCATAGAATTGATTTTGTTGCTACTCCTGGTGTTCAGCGGACTCTAGTGGCCCTATCAGAAAACCGTGTTTATGTGGCCTAACAAGCCTAACGGAGACTTCATGATTGCCACATCTATTTACTATTGACTTTACTGTATCTCTGTATCTAGTGGACTCTACCAGCCCTATCAGAGACTCATGTTTGTATGGCGAATATGGACTTTGTTTGCCGCACTTAATTGTGGTACATCTTCTCTGTCTGTCTTTATGCTAACAGCTTCATATGTGCCATCTTTTATTATGTCAGTGTTATTAACACTGGAGGGTGTTACCCACCAACACTGCAGTTAATAAATTTCTCTGTATTTATCTATACCTGACTATTATTCCAAGTGCCGAAGGCATATACTAATCCTAGGAAATACAAGTAGAGGTTGGTACCCCTGTATTGACCCTTGAAATTACCCGCTATCCCCTCCGATCAAGCGCCAGGGAGTTATACCAATTTATACTCCAATAGGGTCGAGCTATCCCTATATCCCCCTACTCCCAGGTGGCTGCTTACCCACTGATATTTTAATAGGGAGCGCTGAACATTCATTTTTACTATGTACATGGCAGGTATACTCGAAGCGAAAATAACAGGTTTTCGCGGCATTCCCAAATATTAATCGCACAGCTTACTGATAGTTAGTATCTATAAGCGGTGCGATCGGACCACATGGTTGATTTTGTGCAGCCGTGATTGTGACTTGGGAGATGTGGGAGGAAATACGCTGCAACCACTGATATTCTTGATTGATATCGGTTGCTAACAGTGGTAAAGTTATCAAACTAGGAAAGGCAGGGTATTGCGAAGTTGGTACTTGTATGATCCCAGTTGTGTTAGGTTGTTTCTGCGATCAGTACGCTGACAATCGCATATTATTGTTAAGTGGTACTCAGTAGCGTGGAGTTGAGGGGACGTACCTGTTGAAATCGTCCAGGGCCAAGAAGTCATGGCCAGTTGTGTGCTGCCTAATGAATGGCCGGTTGGTTCGGCAAAGTATGTTATGTATAATAAATACGGTGCGTATGCAATGGCATACTGCAACAAATGGGTCAAGATGACCCGGGAGTGAGTGAAACCTTTCCCAAACATAGGTAGTTTTGACTCAGAGGTGTAAAATAATGTTAGAGATAAAGTGTGGTTGATTAAATCAACAAAAATGACAATTGAACATGATGAATGTTTGAAATTGTGGCAACTAGAGGGGAACACATGGCAAGGCAGCGCGTGCACAGCGAAAGTAGGCGTGGCGAAAAGTGCGTGCATAGCGGAAGTAAGCGTTGCCAAGCAAAGAGAAGCGAGCGCAAGGCAGGAAAGTATAAAACACTGAATACAATTTTAAAAAAAACAATTTATAAAAATAGCAAATGTAACTATCTGTGTAACTATTCAGGTTTGAAAGCTGAGTAACTTAAATGTATATTTTTTATTTTTTTATTTTTTGTGTATGGTGGGTGTGATTGAATTTAGGAAATAACTCTGCAATAGAGAAAAAAAAAAAAAAAGAGACCAGGTTTTTCAAACAGTCTGAAGGAACTTTTTTTTTATTCCATGCATAAAGTACAGCCAGGGAAAAGGAAGTGTAATTGTGTCTATGCAAATGGCTTAGATTTAGGAATCTTAGAAAAATAAAATGGTCTTAGTTAATTGACCCTGACTGTAATGAGGCTATATAGCCTTAGAACAATACACAAAAGACTGGAGATAGTGTTGCTAAGGAGTTATTCTGCAGTGAATGAAGAGACAGAGGGTTTTGATTTTGCTTGTTTGTTTTATGTTGTCACATGCTGGCTTTTCTGATCACTGGCCGATGGTAAAGAATGAAAATGTTTGTTTCGTTTGTTGTTTAAAGATAAACAGATAAGGGTACACAGAAGAAATATAGACTTAGGGGTAAATGTATGAAGCTCCGGGTTCTTCAACACCCGTGAGTTCGGAGTCTTCAGAGCTTAAATTTAAAGCGGCGCTGCCTTGTAAAGGGAAACTTCCCTTTACAAGGCAGCGCCACTTTAAATTTAAGCGCTGAAGACGCTGAACTCGCAGGTGTTGAAGAACCCAGAGCTTCATACATTTACCCCCTAGTGTTTAAAGGGGTGGGATAGAGAAATAGAAAGATTACTCTTGAAAGACTAATTAACAATGGATCATTGGAACACTCTTTGTTTTAGGCTGCAGTGAATCATGATAATTTGTTTGGCTGAGAATCATTATCCAAAAATGAAGTATGTACATACTTTGCTCCAAAATATCGTTTTATGTATCTCAGATAAGTCATCAAGAGTTAATTTTTTATATTTCTCTGTCATAAGTCAGGAAGTCCGTCGCAAAGGTATGTAGTCAATGTGATACCAAGTTCTTAATGAACAAATGACGGACGACACTGGATTGCACGGTTGATGTAAGACCCCCTAGTCAAGTATGGGGAGGGGTCATAGCTTAGCAAATAGCTAAGGGAATTAGTGAAATGAATACAGCCATTTTCCCATAGAGTCCAATCCAGCTGTCATTTTTGCTGTAAAATCTCCCTTTCTGCATGTATGTTTGTAAATTGTAAACGTACTCCCTTTCCCCTCCAAAAAAAAAGCCAAGCCAGCACTATTGTTGCTCGTGTAAAGGTAAGATTGGTGAAACAAAAAGTGTGGGTTCCACCTGAAAATGCCAATACTAGCACTGGGCATTAGACTAAGCCAGCCAGAGCTAGTTGTCATAAACTCTTTCAGCCTTGGTGTCATCTGAAAACCCAGAAGCCTAGAATAATGTTTGCTATAGAGAAAGTGCAATGCAAGAGACTTGCTAGGAATTATGATGGGTTGGGTACAGTTGATTGATGTGGAAAAATCCGACATCGACAAGCCCTACAAATAAAATCCGAATTTCTGGCAAACCGATTGTAAAATAAACAGACTTACCTTAGAGATCTCCGATTGGATCACCATGCTGACAGCAAGTTATTCCGATTGGAGAAGTGTTCGGCACTGCAGGTTGACGTCATTGCGACGTCTGTCTATAGAAATTTAAAGCGGCAATATGGGGACCCCTAAAGTTAAGTGTTTAAACACTTGACCCAACATTGCCGCTTTAAATTTCTATTGACAGACGTCACGATGACATAAAGCTGCAGTGCCGAATACTTGTTCAGTTGGAATAACTTGCTGTCAGCATGGTGGTCCAATCAGAGATCTCCAGCGTCGGCTTCAAGGTAAGTCTGTTTATTTTCCAATCGGTTATTCATAAATTCCGGTTTTCTTTGTAGGGCTTGTGGATTACTACCGATTACCACTGATTATGATATACAGTTCTTTTCCAGAATGGTAGCTGGGGTCTAATCTTGCTTTAATTTAAATCAGTTCCTGACACTGGTGGCACTATATCAGGAAAACCAGCAGTGAGGGATTCCCCAACCAGCGTAGGCCCGTCAGCACAGGCTGAATTCCCTAGGGATCAGGCCCACACTAGGGCTATTCCCACAGAGTGTGGTTAAGTAGATCAGTCAGTATTGATGATGGAGCTTTCATTACATCTGTAATAAATTTCCCATCCTTTTTGTTTTTCTTTTACATTTTAAGATATCCACATAACTGCCCAAACTTTCTTTTTTGTCTGAACTTGTGGGCCAACTGGAATAATAATGTCAGACATTAAGAAACATTTATTTATTTTATTTTAGCTGTTTTTCCATTGTCAAGCATCTCCTCAGTATTATTGTACATCTTCATACAGTAGATTTCCAGTTCCTTTGTTCCCATATTGTTTAGGATCATGGATCAATTCAATTTTGGTGGTGTAAAAAGTTTTTCTTGTGAACCTTTTTTTATTAATTACTTTTTGTTTTGAAATAAAAAAAAAATGTTCTCTGTATTTGCTCTTTTCCATATTCTATTTTTAGACCAATTTTCTATTTTAAATATTGTTTATCCATCTAATATTTTTCAAATATGGGTTCCAGTTATTTTAAATGGTGTATGTATACATAAATTTAAGTTTTTTTATGCACTGGTCTTTTCTTCCCCAGTTATATTAAATATTTTCAAACACTGTCCACAGGATTATGAGCCCCCCCAAGTTTGGTTATAAAATCATCCATTGTTCGGCATGAAAGATTCTTGAGAGGAACATAAGCTCTGGAATACAGCCTTGACTTAAGCCCCACTTATCCCACTGATGTGTCCACCTGCTTTCATTTGCTATTAAGAGATATACAAACAGTGCTTTCTAACCTTACCACGTCTTTTCCACTGGACTTTATATTTTGTCATGCATGTGGGAATTTTCATTGTTGAAACTAAAAGCTTGTGTCCATTTAGTGTCCATTTATTGGACTATGCTATCACATTTTTAAAGTGTCATATGGAGGACCCGATGTGACACCTTTGGGACATTGCTGGTTCCTAAATGAGGGCCATAGTATTTGTGGTTTAGAGGTTGTACATGTTATTTATTCTGTGTAGAAAAAAGTTTCCATGTACATTATAGATTACCTTTCATTTAATCAATTTATATGACTGTTTTATGATGTTTTTTATAATGAGTATGGATTAGTTTGAAGCACCTTTATTATTAAATATATATGTATTTTTAAAGACAATTCAATGTGTTCTATTGATATGAATCTTACTATTTAAGTTATTTAATAATAGCGCCAATAAATAATTAATAATAATCTAGGGCTGTTCTTGCAGTTTAATTTTTCGTATCCTACTAGTCTGATTTAATTCTTTGAAACTGTATTTCAATTTTAATGCCCTGGGCTTGCCCCTGGCAGCATTGAAATCACCTACTAATATTACATTTTTTCCCATCAAATTTAATACAAATCAGGATGTCTATAATTCAAATCTGGTAGTATTTACTTTTAGGGGAGAATAAATTGTACTGCCTTAAAGCTATAATCCTGCAAACGAGACACTCAATTCCCTCTAAATTATTCCGATAAACCACTTATTCAGTGTAGAAGAACTCCAATACTTGCTCCTGCATAGTTTATTGAGATTATATCCTTCCTATGTAATTTCCTTACCCAGTATGTTTTGTAATAACCATGTTTCAGTTAATCCTGGTCACATTTTTGGTCCATTTTTGGAATTAATACATCTTATTTATAAAAGTTTTAAATTTCAGATTTCTGATCTTATAAAAATAGACGTAATAACAATAATAATAATAATAAAAAAAAAATACTAGTGAGGCCATCAGCAGATTATAATAGCAAAGCCTTTAGCAAACTACATGTAATGCCTTCATCATCATCATCATCATCACTATTTATTTATATAGCGCCACTGATTCCGCAGTTCTGTACAGAGAACTGATTCACATCAGTCCCTGCCCCATTGGAGCTTACAGTCTAAATTCCTTAATATACACATACAGACAGAGAGAGAGAGAGAGAGAGAGAGAGAGAGAGACTAGGGTCAATTTTTGATAGCAGCCAATTAACCTACTAGTATGTTATTGGAGTGTGGGAGGAAACCGGAGCACCCGGAGGAAACCCACGCAAACACATGGAGAACATACAAACTCCACACAGATAAGGCCATGGTCGGGAATTGAACTCATGACCCCAGTGCTGTGAGGCAGAAGTGCTAACCACTGAGCCACCGTGCTGCCCCAGCCTTCAGCATCTAAGTCATATTAAATGCACATAGTGCCCAAAGTTATAATAAGTTATATGGTTTTCACCCACCCCCACCCCGTCTCTGATCTCCCCAGACCCACTTATCTATTCATCATCCACAGGCAAGAATATTATTGTATTGTGCTCCAGCATAATGCCCACATGATTACATACCAACTAAGTGACCACATAACTATGTACTGGTTCAGCAGACTACCCACATGGTTACATAGCAGCCCAGAAGATTGCCGTTACTAACCATAGCATTATACACCAGACAAGCAGAATCCAAAGTACCCTTATGATTATATACTAGCCCACCAGATTACCAGTGCAATTACTGTATATTTCACCGACAGCACTCACAGGATTTAATACCAGCCCAGCAGATGTGCTCACAGGACTATTTGAAAATGTGTCCATCCTCATTTTCCTGAATAAATTATACTCCCTATGGAGTTATTCTTAACATAATCTGTGTGCAGATTATGAAAGCTTTACAGTTATAGTATCTGTAAACCCAGAAGTAGCATACTAGCACTAAATAACATTGTGTTTGTTTATGTAGTTATAAGGAGTGTACTGTGCTTGAACGGAACCCACAGGGTGATATACCCACCCAACAGAATGTTACAGAGTTAAATAGCAGCCCATCAAAGTACCTACAGAGATAAATACAAGCCCATCAAAGTACCTACAGAGATAAATACAAGCCCATCAAAGTACCTACAGAGATAAATACAAGCCCATCAGTGTACCGACAGAGATAAAAACAAACCCATCAGAGTACCTACAAAGATACATACAAGCCCTCTGTGTGTGTGTGTGTGTGTGTGTCTGTCTGTGTGTGTGTATGTTAGGGAATTTAGACTGTAAGCTCCAGTGGGGCAGGGTCTGATGTGAATGAGTTCTCTGTACAGTGCTGCGGAATCAATGGCGCTATATAAATAAATGGTGATGATGATCATGTTGAGTACCTACAGAGATAAATACAAGCCCATCAGAGCAGTGGCGGATCCAGGGGGGGGTGATCAGGGCGATCGCCCGCCTAGCAGGGGCTTGCTGCCGACAGCTGCACACTGTGTAGGTCCGTTCAGCAGTGACAGTGTGCTGTCCGGCTGCTCTGATTGTGTTTTAAACACAATCAGAGCAGCGGGACAGCACACTGCCACTGCCGAGCGGACCTGCACATACTGTGCAGCCGCCGGCAGCCTTAGAAATAAAAAAAGGGGCGGGGCCTAAATAGCCCCCCCTAAAATCGCCCCGGGTATATCAAGAGTCTAGATCTGCCCCTGCATCAGAGTACCTACAGATATAAATAGCAGTCCATCAGAGTAAATACAGAGATAAATACAAACCCATCAGAGTACCTACCTGCTTCCATGTATATTATGGAATCGGGACACATTTGTAAAGAGATAAGGTGAGAACCTTGCCTCAGGCGGCACTATGAGAGAGCAAGAATGGGCCAGCACAGGCTCCAAGACAGTGACACACATCAATGCATATAAAGGTGTCTGCATTGCCTCCCCTTCATCTTTCTTTATGTTGCATTTTACTTCATTGATTGCTAAACTGTAACAGAGGAAAGGAATGCCACAGCAGAAGTCAGTATACATGGACTGGATGGGTAGACTTGAAGTGTATTCAGGAAAGTTTCATTACTAAAACTGACAGAAATAAATGTGTAAACCAAAGATTAGTCAAACAAGCCATGATCAGGCTGGTAGGCAGGTTGTGGTCAATACCAAGAGTCAAAAAGGACACATAAACAAGGCAAAGACACAATAAAAGGATAGAAGACAAGGTAGCGACAGGATAAACACAAGGATGAGGAAGTACCTGACGCTAAAACCCATTTTGAAAAACCAAGTTCACAGTCACAGTGTGCTCTTATGCCTTGAAAGCTGCCTTTCATCTTGGATCTGCCCTCAGGTATATGTATACTCCCAGGGGTTGGTATTACATTTAGATGGCTGGAACACCAAAATGGCAAACAGAAGCCAACAGGACAGGTCAAAAGAAACACAGGAACAGAAAAATCACAGCATTTAATATACATACAGTCAGAGCCTGATAAAGGGTTCCGGCCAGCCGAAGCTAATACTTACTCACCCGTAGCGCCCCTCTACCAATGTTTACGATCATATTCATCAACAAATCAATAAAAAACGTCTTCCAAAACTTCTTCTAAATCTGTCACTAAGTGCTTACTGGCCACGGTTCTTAGTCCAATCTTGCAAGATGTGGTAATACTTATCTTGCAAGACTGGACTAAGAACCATGACCCACACTGAGCTTAACAGCAATCTGATTTGCTGCTGTTCTGTTTTTAATGGTGACTGCCAGGGCCATCCTCTTTAGGCTAGGGCCAGCCCCAATTAGTCTGGGCAGCCTGTTAAGAAAATGAAAATCTGGTAGTGCTCTACCACAATGCTGCACCCTAGGCTACAGCCTGATCAGCCTATTGTTTGATCAGACCTTGCATACAGTAACAAAAATAGAAGATCCAATGCAAATACAAGGCTGCAAATCATGTGCCATAAATACAGGAACAAGTCACTCAGTGAACTAGCAATCTCCAGTGTTTAATCAGGCCTTCTATAGGCGTGGAGAGTGCTCGGAATTCATTGCAGTTAGGCTTGTTAGAGTGGAGAGGACAGACCAAAAAGAAAACAACATACCACAGCACCTGCTGCAACATCACAGAGGCTAAGAAGCAGCTGCTGAAGCACAGTGGTACTGGGTTTTAAACCACAGCTGAACTTTTTAGCAGAACTGATTGACTGTAAATGACATAGGTCAGGTACTGTATAGACAAGGCAACACCACAATCTGTATACTAAGCATGAGCAATAAGGCTATTAAAATTGCTGATGTGCAAAATATTATATGTATAATGTGTTGACTTTATATATAGGCACACCACATACTGATGATGAGATGGAGCTATACAGTATCTAAAACCAGCTTTTTAAAATTTGCTATACATTTCACTTGATATGTGAGCCTAAGTCTTGTCTGTATTTTGGCCAACCATCACTTTCAAGCTCCAGGCCCACATCTTACTAGTAATTACAACCTACTGACCCCCTAACCAGCATTACTGTGTGACTAGATTATATAGCCCACTAAGTACTTTTTACCTTTGTAATTTATCCAGAAAGATGTAAAATGCTCAGTTCCGTGCCCAATGTAATATACCCATCGATATGTTTGGCAAGATGCCCATTTCTGTGGCCAGCTATATTCCCAGTGCTGCGTCTAATATTGAATTATCTTTCTTCCCTGATATCTTCACTCCAGGTTCTGCCAGCATAAATGGACTGAAGCAGGCTGTGTCAGTGACAGCCATATTCCTACATCACATGAAGTGACATGAGGATGCTACATGTCACACATTGATGAATATTTCACCCATTCAGCCTACATTTATATAATACACTAGATACATTTCTAAATATAATCTGCAAATCTTATATTCCACTGTGTTTATTATAACTAATTAGATAGCATAATTGCACCTGTTTGCTAAACAAAGCCAATTGTTGTGTTGCTGGATGATTTATGGACAAATATGCACAAAAATATGCTCTGTATGTTTTCTGGTTCATAAGTGAAATGATGTCACTGCTTGTGGTGTATCTGTTACATTGTGTCAGTTGTCTACCCAAAGAAGCAAGAAACGGCAATGTAATTAACCTGATTTGAAAATCCAATAATGGCGACGGTTAAAGCATGATCATATCAGAGGAAAGCAGCTGTAGTTTGGCATGTTTTGGTCCTCAGGTTCAGTAAAACTTCCAAGCATTTTGGTCTATATTCCTAGGTTTCTACAAAGTTTAGTATTGATTGTTGTCCATTACTCTTGGCAGATTTGCTCCAGCCCATTGAAGTTTCTTGAACAGTGTTTCTGGGCCACAGTTTAGAATCATTCCACAGACTCTCAATGTGGTTGATGTCAGGACTTTGACTGATCCACCTCTTTGTTCTTTAGCCATTCCAATATTGCTTTGGTCCTGTTTCTGGGATTGTTGTCTTGCTAAAAAAGTTGATTTTTTTATGGATTAATAACTTACTATATTACATCTTTATACATCATTGTGTATACTATATTTTGTTTGGAATATTATTGGTACAGCACTGTCCATTTTCTTTTGTATGACGGTTATATGTTTTTGAACCAAAGTTCTGGAGGGCTGAAGCTGACATTTTTTCACCAATATCATTTGTGAAGTAAAAATTTTCACTCACCCATCTGACTATAAGAACCGCATCCTCTCTGAATCCAGAAAATGGGTCTGTAAAAGCTCTTCCCTTTTGTAAAAATCCCATTTTTCTGTGATGTCTACAAGTAATACACTTACATCCTGCACATAGTTCCTCATATCAAATAAGAATCCTTTCCCCCAGTACACAAGTCGATTAAAACATGAATAGTCATTATCATCATCATCATCATGATTTATCAGTAAACAAGAATAAAGGTAGAATGCTAAGAAGCTGGAACACAAGCACAAGTCAATGATATGGCAGACGTCCCTCTCCGTCAGAAGTTTACATAGGCCACTATTTGATGACAGTGTGTGGGGGGAAAAGCACTGAGCCTGCTCCAGAGGAATGTATTCTGAATATCCTGAAGGACTTGCATATATATAAATGAATAAAAATGCTTCTATATGATAGGGTCTGAAAACATTGAAAATAGAATATCTAAGTGAAGTGTGTTTGGGGTGGTACGTGTTTGGGGTTTCCTACACTAATGGGTTTCTCTCAAAAAGTTCTGTAAAATGCACAGTTAAACAACACAACACAATGTATGTACATCAAGTGCTACTTATCTCATCCTCTGCTACTCTGAACCTCATCTCATTTATGTGTACTATTCATCTATTACTGTATCAGGAATTTGTTATCTATTGCATTAATCAGTCCTGTACTACTGATCAGTGAAGCATAATTTATGACAACGGCCTGGCCCCATCTAGCCTAATGAGACAAATAGTTGTTGTTTTTTCTCTGATCATCTGACTATGTTCAGTTTATAATTTACTTAACACTCCTTTCTCCCCTCTCGGATCATCACCTTATCAGCTACAAGCGCTTTTACCTCACTTCTGTCAAACTCTACCAAGCCTTCTCATACCCTCAGAAATCTTGACTCTATTAATTTTCAACAGTTTTCCACCTCTCTCCAACTCTCCCCAATTTCTACGTTCTCCTCCCCTGACATGGCAGTACCTATTATTTACCAAACCCTAGCAACAGTCCTTTATCAAGTGGCTCCAGCGACTCTTCATACTCCATGTTGACTTCGATGTGAGCCATGGCAAACTAATATAGCAAAAACCTTCAAATTGCAAAGCAGAACATCACTGGTCTGAATCTCGTACCTCTAATGACTGCCTCATATATATTGCTACCACTCATATGAAAATGTTCTGGACACTGCTAAACAAGTATACCTCTCATATTTGCTCAGGCTTCTGACCCTAAACGCCTTTTAACAAATTTAAATCTCTTCTCAACCCTCCCATCCCAAACCCTCCAACTTCTATCAGTCCCCAAGATCTTGCTTCATACTCCAAGGACAAAAGTGATAAGATCCAACTTTAAATGGTATAATCTTTCTTGACATACATGAAGCTCAATTCCTTTCCAGCTGATGCCCCCTCTTATTTTGATCCCACAAATGAAGATGAAGTATCTACTCTCTTTGTATCTTCCTACTCTACCTCCTGTCCTCTTGATCCTATACCCTCACAAATCGGTAGATCCCTGTCTCCTGTGCTCTTAACAACCCTATATAAAATCTATAATCTCACTCTCTCTCTCGCTCAAAATTCTTGTCCAAGCTCTCTCTCATATTACCATCACATCTCCCAGCTCCCATGCCCCTCCAAGCTTCTTAAAAAGAATTGCCTACACTTGCCTCACATGCTTTCATTCCTCCCACAACCTATTGGATCCTTTTCAGTCAGGCTTCCATTACCAACACTCCACAGTGACTGTGTTGACTAAGATTGCCAATGATTTTATCACTGCTAAAGGCCATTACTCACTTCTAATTCTCCTGGATCTCTCTGCCGAATTTGACACTGTTGACCACTGTCTTCTCATACGAATACTACTAGGTATTTAAGGCACTGTTCTATCCTGTTTCTCATTCTACTTATCTAACCATTTTTCAGTGTTAGAGCCTGTGGATTCACCTCTGCTCTGCTTCCTTTATCAGTACAACAAGGCTCTGTCCTAGGTCCTCTGCTATTCTCTATCTACACCACTTCTCTTTTAAAAAATAATAAGCTCCTTTGAATTTCAGTATCATCTCTATGTGGGTAATACCCACATTTATCTATCCCCTCCTGATCTCTCACCATCTGTGTTGGACCGTGTTACTGACTGTCTGCCATTTCATCTTGGAAGTCTTCTCGTCAACTCAAACTCAATCTTTAAAAAACAGAGTTAATAATATTCCCACCTGCCAACAGAAGTTACCTACCTGACATTTCTATTTCCATTGACAACATAATAATAGATCCCACGCCATAGGCTCTCTGCTTAGGTGTGATCCTTGACTCAGAACTATACTTTGTTCCCCATATCGACTCCCCATCTCATCTCCCCATCTCACGCTTGTCAGCTGTTGCGTGAGAGAGGAGGATGCTGGGTCCCGGCGCCGCGCGGATTGGTAAGTTTATGTGTTGTTGGTTTTTTCTATTCCCACTTTGGGAACCGCAGCCATAGATTGTAAGTTTGCAAGCAGCACCCTCTTACTTCTCTATCTGTCTGTAATTGTCAGTATTGTTTCACTGTGTTTGTTCCTAATTGTAAAGAGCAATTGCTCGAGCTATATATTTAAATTTTCAATACATATATATATATATATATATATATATATATATATATATATGTGTGTGTGTGTATATGTATGTATGTATCTATATATATATATATATATATATATATATATATATATATATATATATATACTGAGTTTGTAGATACAGTACATCCATGCAAGGTTTTCCCTTCTTTGTTTAATTTGTACATTATTTAGCTTACTTCTTACCTATTTGCAAAATATTGACCCTTCATTTGCCCTTGATGAACTAGGATTCCAGCCTTTGTTCTCCTGGGTCATAACCTTTCTGATAAGAGCATGTACAGAGTGCTGTTTGAATCTCCCACAGACCTTTGATGTACACATATTCCTTGATTCTACAAAGCCTGTATTCCTTCTTGGATATTCTTCTGAACATGACAAGTATTACTTGGGTGAGATGGCTGAAGCTTTGAACCTTCTAAGAACACATCTATGATGATCAGCTAAACCAGGGCAAAAGTATTTTCTTAAAGAAAATGGTATCATTTGGATTTAATCAAATGAAAATGGTTATTGGAGAAATTTCCTAGCGCAGTAGTTCTGCATCCCATTTAAGAAGCTGTTCCCTGGTTACTTGCAGCTGTAAAAGGATACATTTGGTTTCAGTAACGCTGTATTTTACTATAACTGTACTATTAGATCAATTGTATATATATATATATATATATAATAGAAAAATATGCCTCACTTGCATTTCTAAGGGGGCCAGCTACATGACAATATTAATACACAATAAATACAATATTACGGATCCTATCCTTACCATAATAAATATGAGTAAATCCAGCATAACAGAAAGATGAGGTGTTGGTTCATATTTGGCCAAGGGTCCTTCTTACACTCACATCTTTGTTTCAGGGATCATTATACTGAAATTAAATGTGCACTCACCTCACCACATAGGAGGACACAATGTGACAAGAAGGTTAATTTATAAATATTATTAGCTACCAGGTATTGTTTGCTGATATAATGCAAATGGAACTTTGATAAAAACAAATACTGTGTTTGTTTTTTTAAAACAATTTAGTGAAATTTACCTAATTGGTCCATGTTTTCTGAGAGGATGGCTGGCAAAGGTGGCAGGAGGGTGATTTATTGGGTTACAGACAGGAGTTGTAACTGAATTATTGGCGCTATATAAATAAAGAGATGATGATGATGATTAAGGAGTAAATCACTTTTGCTTCAATTTAGTGCACTCCACAGTGCACACTCACTGTGTATAGTACATAATGTGGTTATTTAGTGTTATTGACACAGGTCAGTCATTACAGAGTAGATTTCTCCTTAACGCTTTAGGAGATATATGCTCATCTATGATTATAATCATAATCATATTGAATAGATCACAGCTACTAGCTTTTCACTGTTTGCTGTCACAATATCTCTTCCCTAATTGCATTTTATTGAAACAAGGTGGGGAGGTGTGCTGGACCTCAAACTACTTGTACTTGGAAGATGTAATATTTTAGTCCTCCCCTGTGAAGCTGTGTACAAACAGAACAACTGACAATGATATAGTCACTGGACCAAGCTCTAATTGCACCAAGAGAACCATCATTTCTGATTTTGAATTAACAATGGTTGAACTTTGCTCTAGACTTAGTAGTCAAAGGGCTAAAAACCCCCATAAATAAGAGCAAGGGTTATAAATCCGTTGCTTGTCTAGCTTACTGGCACTAATGTGGATTATAAGAGGCTATATAGATGTAAACACAGTAGTGTGCTATGCAACAGTGGTCTCATTGTATAGTGTTTCTTTACCTGATTTTGACTCTCCAAGCATCAAAGATTAAAGACTGTTAATTCAAGGAACTGCTTAATTTTCATTACAAATTTCTTAATTAGTTTGCTGAACATATAATTATTTAGAATCAACACAAAAAAATATATATGTTATAGCACTGCACTAATGTTAATGATTTACATGTGATAATATAACAAAACACTATGTAAACATATGCAAACAGTGCATAGGTACATATGTGGTGCCCCAAAGCCCTATTAAACAGCACAGAGGAAGTGCATAAACGCTTTTAAAATGCAGGGCTACAAGGGGTTACTAGAGGCTGAGAAAGACACAGTGGGAATGACAGTTGACAGTTGAACTGAAAGGACGTACCCAGGAGGATGTGCAGAATGGAGGAGTGTGTGATATAGCAACAAGAAAGGGGAAGCTGACATGAGAGACTGATCTGCTGCTGGAACTGGTGACATTGCCAGCACACACGGCTGGAGAACGGCTGGGGACACACAGTGGGGCGTCCAACACAGTCTCCACGAACTGCAGAACCTTTTCAAGGTAAAATCCTAGCCTGCATTGTACTGCACACACCCCAGCGTCAGAGGGAAGAGTGATGAGAGAACAGCGCCATCTTGTGACTGAATTGAGCAACAGTCCTGTGTTTTGTTATAATCTTTAACACTGCCTACAGTTTAACATCTACCTTTTAGAGAGAAAGTACAGAGACTGAATCGGGATTATTAACCCTTCTGGAAACCTCTGCAGGATATTTAAACACTACAAAATTCCTGTGCACAGTTCAACCCAGGACTGAGTGTAAAATATGGTAACGTTTCCAAGGATAATATTGGTGCACCAAATGTTTTAGATGAATGTTAATGTTAAGTGATTTACCTAAAAATTGATTTATTGATATTGAAGATGTTATCGCTATTGTGCCTTATACTCACCAGGTGTATATTATATGTTAAATGCTCTATGCTGATCAAACTATTATTTTGTCATTACCATTAAGCTGAAGGGGTCAGGGGTGCGGTGGCTTACCAAACTTATCCTTATCACATTCTTAATAAACCCAAGTTGTTTGACCAATCCTTGTCCCTTTCATTGAAGTATTTATCTTCTGACCACCGGATATCCGAACAGAAAAGAACCTGACTCGTGTCTGGAGGACAAGGTAAGGGAAGGAAATCCCATCCGTCTCGACCACCACATAAACTTTGGCGTCAAACCGAACAGGATCCTAGTGCATCAGGAGAGTAGTACCCTCAGTGAAAAATGGATCAGCAACCGACAGGGCCACAAAACCCAGAACAGGCTGCCCCAGCAGCAACGCCAAATGGGCCCATAACCCTACCATACTATTTCGGGGCCCCATGGCTCCCGAAGTACAGCAGGGACGACGACAAGCTACAGAAGACTTCATTCACAGAATTCGAGAACAAACTGGAATCCATATTCCGGCTATACCCGTTGAATGAACAGCGGAAAGTGGAGATCTTAATAGGGCAACTCACAGGGTCGGCGCTCAGAGAAGTAATCTCATGGCCAATGAACAACAAGAAAGAAGCGGCACAAGTTTTTAAAAAAAATTCCACAACGTTTCAGACAAGAACTTTTCCGGAGTTGAAGATGAAACTATATGCTCGCAAGCAACAACCAAACGAGACACTGCGGGACTATGCCCTGAGCCTACAAGAGATGCTAAGAGCCATTCAGGCAGTGGACAAAGAGGAAGTATGAAACGCGGACGAAGCACTGACCGTACAGTTCATAGAAGGAGTCGCCCAAGAAAGCGTTAAGATTCAGCTACGACTGATGAAAGCACAGATGCCAGGCAAAACCTTCCGAGAGTTTAAAGAGACTGCCATCGCCATTGTCGGTAACCAACGGGGAAGGGAAGAAGAATACCCAGAATTGGTGGGCTTTAGAGAAAGCGCAAGCTCGACGGGAGCCATAGCAAGCAGCACAGAAAAATCAACACGGGCCCAAGAATCGGTAATACAGAGCGGTCAGTATCCCACCGGAGACCCAATGCAAACGCTCAAAAAGCAAATGGAGGAGCTGGCCGTTGGAATGGTAGAAATCCAGCGAGAGATGCGCCAAATGGCGAGGCCACCGGCACCCACCTACGGGGAACCAAATTGGAGGCCCAAAAGACAAAGACCAGCCCAAAGCAGGTGGGAACCACCTCGCGAGTATGTACGGCGATCGCCCAACCAATTCGATAGTCAAGGGCGCCCGATATGCGGCCGGTGCCATGGGATAGGACACATAGAACGAAACTGCGACCAAAACAAACATTTAAACTCCGACACCCCGAGATTGAGGGCCAAATCTCGGGGCGAGCCCCGGGAATAGATCCTGATCCAGAAAACTGGAGGCCCCAGTTCATCGGACAATGTCCCACTTTACCCGTTACAATTAATGGAGTGGAGACCTTGGCTATGCTTGACACGGGGTCGCAGATTATGACCATCCGGCTCCCTACATTCCACAAGTATTGGGGCAAAGAGCAGCTGTTATCACCACCCCCAGCCTGGCTGCAGCTGATTTCCAGTAACGGCCTTGATATTGCATGTGAAGGGTATTGGGAAGCGGACATCCAGATTGGAGTGACCTTGTTGCCAAGACAAGGCTGTCTTGTCACCGCCCGCTGTGAAGGGAACATAGCCCCCATCATCCTGGGGATGAATGTGCTGCAAAGATGCCCGGATGAGCTAGTGGCGACTTTAAAGGGTAAATTAACCCAAGCGGCTTCCCCCGGTCATCAGGCCTTTCAACATACTGTTCGGCTCCTACAAGGTTACCAAAAGTCCACCGGTTCCCATGTAAAGGTTTTGGGCACTGTCAAGTGGTTTCATGTGCGGAATGGATATGGCTTCATCAACAGAAATGACACCAAAGAAGATGTCTTTGTCCACCAGACAGCAATAAAGCGAAATAACCCACAGAAGTTTCTGCGCAGTGTTGGAGACGGGGAGACTGTGGAATTTGATGTTGTGGAGGGAGAGAAGGGTGCCGAGGCAGCAAACGTGACTGTCCCTGGTGGTGTACCAGTAAAAGGAAGCAGATTTGCACCCTACCGACGAAGGTTTCGCAGACGTTTCTACCGGCCTAGAGGAGAGAATGCTGCAGAATCTGGTGGGGAAGTAAGTACAGAGCAAGTGAGCGAGGGAGAGAGAGCAGAAGTAGTGTCTTCTCAGCAGAGACCTGTCCAGCGCAGGCGCCCTCCTCCGTTCTTCTACAAACGGCAGCAGAAAGACTACGACTGGGATGCGCAGGCCTGTCGGCTGTCAGAAGGAAACATCGTCCTCAAGAAGAAACATCAAGGGATGACTGGGACGAAGAGCCAGATGATAGAAAAGGGACTTTGCTTCAGCTGCCCACTGACCCTTTCAAGCTACTATTGGCAGTATCAGGATTAGAGATCTTTCTCACTGAAACTGTTGTATATAATGTATATTAAAACTGCTGTCATTGAAAATGTTTGCTATTATAAATGTTGTAGATGTGTGATTTGAGTTGATAAAGAACAACCACCTTTATGTCTCAATGCGTGAGGACACGCACCTGAAAAAGCGGGGGTGAATGTGGTGCCCCAAAGCCCTATTAAACAGCACAGAGGAAGTGCATAAACGCTTTTAAAATGCAGGGCTACAAGGGGTTACTAGAGGCTGAGGAAGACACAGTGGGAATGACAGTTGACAGTTGAACTTAAAGGACGTACCCAGGAGGATGTGCAGGAAGGAGGAGTGTGTGATATAGCAACAAGAAAGGGGAAGCTGACATGAGAGACTGATCTGCTGCTGGAACTGGTGACATTGCCAGCACACACGGCTGGAGAACGGCTGGGGACACACAGTGGGGCGTCCAACACAGTCTCCACGGACTGCAGAACCTTTTCAAGGTAAAATCCTAGCCTGCAGTGTACTGTACACACCCCAGCGTCAGAGAGAAGAGTGTAGAGAGAACAGCGCCATCTTGTGACTGAATTGAGCAACAGTCCTGTGTTTTGTTATAATCTTTAACACTGCCTACAGTTTAACATCTACCTTTTAGAGAGAAAGTACAGAGACTGAATCGGGATTATTAACCCTTCTGGAAACCTCTGCAGGATATTTAAACACTACAAAATTCCTGTGCACAGTTCAACCCAGGACTGAGTGTAAAATATGGTAATGTTACCAAGGATAATATTGGTGCACCAAATGTTTTAGATGAATGTTAATGTTAAGTGATTTACCTAAAAATTGATTTATTGATATTGAAGATGTTATCGCTGTTGTGCCTTATACTCACCAGGTGTATATTATATGTTAAATGCTATTGTGCTCTATGCTGATCAAACTATTATTTTGTCATTACCATTAAGCTGAAGGGGTCAGTGGTGCGGTGGCTTACCAAAATTATCCTTACCGCATTCTTAATAAACCCAAGTTGTTTGACCAATCCTTGTCCCTTACATTGAAGTATTTATCTCCTGACCACCGGATATCCGAACAGAAAAGAACCTGACTCGTGTCTGGAGGACAAGGTAAGGGAAGGAAATCCCATCCGTCTCGACCACCACATAAACTTTGGCGTCAAACCGAACAGGATCCGAGTGCATCAGGAGAGTAGTACCCTAAGTGAAAAATGGATCAGCAACCGACAGGGCCACAAAACCCAGAACAGGCTGCCCCAGCAGCAACACCAAATGGGCCCATAACCCTACCATACTATTTCGGGGCCCCATGGCTCCCGAAGTACAGCAGGGACGACGACAAGCTACAGAAGACTTCATTCACAGAATTCGAGAACAAACTGGAATCCATATTCCGGCTATACCCGTTGAATGAACAGCAGAAAGTGGAGATCTTAATAGGGCAACTCACAGGGTCGGCGCTCAGAGAAGTAATCTCATGGCCGATGGACGACAAGAAAGAAGCGGCACAAGTTTTAAAAAAAATCCCATCCGTCTCGACCACCCCATATACTGTCATACTGTATATGTAGATCTGGGTGGTGGTACTCACCATTCCCAGTGCAATAATATAAAAACTCCGAAGACTGTCATGCCGACAAGACATAAATATAGACTTACCATCAAACACACAGGTAACATTTCCGACACTGCTCTTCTAAATTGCGACCACAGAAAATGTCACTTTAAAACTGAAAATCTCAGTGTCACCATTTTAAGTGACATCAATTCCATCCATTTTATAATATCCTTTTTATTGCTCACTCTAAATAGAGAGATGTTTCTTTTGTAGCTTCAAAAATGTCCACTGAACTTATTTTGCAAAGATAGGGCCTATCTGTGGCAGAAGTAGGAAGCTGCCCTAGGTGCACAAATTTACAAAAAGGCCTTAGAGTCCAGCCTCTCCGATCATTGGTTCTTTTCTGCTTTACATTGAATGCCAATTGACTGCGAGAGTTCGTTAATGACAAAAAAATGGGGCACACTCAGCCAATATTAGAGTCTACAGTCATGGCCAAATGTTTTGAAAATTACACAAGTATTGGTTTTCACAAAGTTTGCTGCTTCAGTGTATCAAAGGCTTTTATTGACAATTACATTAGGTTTATGCAAAGAGTCAATATTTGCAGTGTTGACCCTTCTTTTTGAAGACCTCTGCAATTCGCTCTGGCATGCTGTCAATCAACTTCAGGGCCACATACTGACTGATGGCCGCCCATTCTTGTTTAATCAATGCTTGGAGTTTATCAGAATTTGTGGATTTTTGTTTGTCCACCCGCCTCTTGAGGATTGACCACAAGTTTTCAATAGGATTAAGGTCTGGGGAGTTACCTGGCCATGGACCAAAATTTTGATGTTTTAATCCCTGAGCCACTTAGTTATCACTTTTTCCTTATGGCCAAGTGCTTCATCATGCTGGAAAGGCATTGCTTATCATTAAACTGTTCTTGGGTGGTTGGGAGAAGTTGCTCTTGGAGGATGTTTTGATACTATTCTTTATTCATGGCTGTGTTCATAGGCAAAATTGTGAGTGAGGCCAACCCCTTGGCTGAGAAGCAACCCCACACATGAATGGTCTCAGGATGCTTTACTGTTGGCATGAAACAGGACTGATGGTAGCACTTACTTTTCCTTCTCCGGACAAGAGTTTTCCCAGATGACCCAAACAATCAGAAAGGGAACATCAGAGAAAATGACTTTACCCCAGTCCACAGCAGTCCAATCCCTGTACCTTTTGCAGAATATCAGCCTGTCCTTGATGGTTTTTCTGGAGAGAAGTGGCTTCTTTTGGTGGCCTTCTTGACACCAGGCCATCCTAAGTCTTTGCCTCACTGTGTGCACTCACACCTGCCTGCTGTCATTCCTGAACAAGCACTGCACTGGTGGTGCCATGATCCCGCAGCTGAATCAACTTTAGAAGACTATCCTGGTGCTTGCTGGAAGCCTGAATTCTTCTTCACAACTATTGAACCTCTCTCCTTGAAGTTATTGATGATCCAATAAATTTTAGTTGATTTAGGAGCAATCTTACTAGCAGTAATATCTTTGCCTGTGAAGCCCTTTTTGTGCCATGCAATGATGACTGCACCTGTTTCCTTGCAGATAGCCATGTTTAACAGAGGAAGAACAATGTTTTCAAGCACCACCCTCCTTTTAAAGCTTCCAGTCTGTTATTCTAGCTCAATCAGCATGACAGAGTGATCTCCAGCCTTGTCCTCGTCAACACTCTCACCTGTGTTAACGGGAGAATCACTGACCTGATGACAGCTGGTCCTTTTTGTGACAGGGCACTGAGTGAGAGTTCCTTCCACTTAGACTCCTACCATTGCCAATATATAGACACCTGATTTCTGTATTCTCTAGACATCAGATGTCAGGGAAGAGCTCATAGTCATCCCATCCCAGAAGTCAGGTGAGATCTTATCCTAGTGGTGGCATAGACAAGATTCAGACCTCACATCCTGACCCCCGGTTTACATCTGTTCCACTTTTCTAGTCAAAATGCTCAGACTGAGTGCAGGAGGAAGTGGAGTGTGACACCAATTGCCTGCACGTCCACCTGCAGCCATTTGGTGGGTCATTTAGAGTCACAATTGAGTCTGTTATTTCATAATGCACACCAAAAATGTACTTTGTCGCATATCCTTGACATGCGTCTCCTTACAACTGGAGAGACTGGTGGAGTGAGGGATGGGGTTGCGTTGGCAAGTATTCTGTTATAATCAGGGCCGGATTTAGGGAAGGGAGGTCCCCGGGCTAAGGATACTGTGAGGGCCCCCTCGCATGAGGCCCCCCCGTGAACTTACCTCCTTCCGTTGTTCCACTCCCAGTAGCAATTATGCGCTAAGTCCTACAGTGACAGCAGACAGTTAACAGCATAACATTTGCTGTTAGCTGCCTACCATTTTTCTTGAACAAGTGACAGTCAGGGATCCGATAAATGTCGGCGGGCCCCCCAGCTGCCTGAGGCCCCTGGGCTGTAGCCCCTTTAGCCCTATTGTTAATCTGGCTCTGATTATAATGCTCCTTTAATTGTGCCCCAATGAGTAGGCATATCTCTTGCCTGTTCTTAACTCCTAGAGCAAAGATCCATGATGAACCTCAGCACAGATCTTTGCAGTGTTGAAAGCAGAATAAACTGGCCTGCTTGTGTAGTGGAAGGAGGCACCAACCCGTTGTGGCCACGCCCCCTTCAAGAGCTATCAAAATGGCCCCAAGTAATTTCTGTACCGGGGCCCAAAATGATTCTTTGCAGCCCTGGCTATACTGAAGAAAATGTATTTTAATATGTGGTACTACTGGTCTCAGCAAGACCTGGCAGACGTAACTTGCTTAAAACTGGCATTTGGACGTCTGCGCTTGTGCTTGCTATGTGAATCTGTGGTGCAGTGTGTATTGGTGTGGTGTCAATGTGCTGCTGTTGCATTGTGGATGTGCTACCAGGAATCAACCTACCTCAGTGTTGTTTTTCTTTGTGCACTCAGCTGTTGTCCCTTGAGAGGGAGCTGATGTTAAGTTCAGTGTGTCTTGGTTGTTAGTGGAATCCTGTGGAAAGAATGGGGGGGGTGGCACACCTTTGGGTTTCTTGGTGGCTTGCAAAACACGTGGTAGGTCTGTCCTTGGTTGCTTATTTAAAATAAATAAAGTTTATAGCTCTTTTGAACAGGGTATAGTGCTATGTTTAGCTTTGGTGGGCAGGTGTAGATGTTATAGCTTGGGTTGTTGGCAAATTAGGTCTTTTATGTTTGAGTAGCTCTTACAACATTATAAGTGTTTGGTTAAACATTTACAGCAATTAATTCACATGTCCCAGTAGTGGCGTAGTGTGGCCTTTTCAATGTCTTTAGCTCTTGTTAGTTTATAGCTTGTATAAGGAAAACTATCAGGACCAAACAATATTGCTTAGTGTTTATACAAATAAAGCTATAATATAGATGAGACATAATATGACAAATCATTGTAGAAAAATATTTTAAATAATAATAATATAAATGAAAATATATCTGAGGAATTGTAAATAAATAAAAAAAAAAGGAAAATTTCAACCAAATAAAGTAAAATAAAATATTATAAAAATAGACCAAAATAGTGTTTAGTTATGATGGCAGAACTAAAAGTGCCAGTACATCAAAGGTTGTCAGGGCATACTGGCGCTTATAGAACTATTTACACCAATACGCCCTGGGATCCCTATAGTGCTACATAGTAAACTATTAAAGAAAAACACCCACACTGCAATAAAAGTTCTTAAATGTATATAAACACTCCCCCAATACCTTATTTTACTGCTATATCCTAAAAGATTTTCTTCCTTCTTCTTTTCCATCTTCGTCCCTGGTTATCCAAAGGTTAAAAAAATAAAAAACCCTGACAGATAATGCGAACCTGCTTCTTGAGGAGCTACAACACAAATGACAGGCCAGGGGTCTATCCACAATTAGCAGAGTCGGGACAGCTTCTCTCTGATTAATGACAGTTCATTCATAACCCATGTGGTGCATATATATACATGCAAGAAGTAGCCAATCAGGTTGTCTTTCTCAGAATTTAACCAGCCAGTGTTTTAGCCGCATACGCTTCCAACTCTAAACGAGCCCCAGTTTGGCAGAGCAGTGATTAACAGCGCAAGTTGAGGAGGATTCTTTCTCTCATTCCTGATATCCCCACTAGTGATACCAGCCACCATTTAGCTAATGCAATGTTTGTATTAGGATGCTCAGGTGATTCATGTAAAATTCCACCTACTCTTGCAATCAACAGTGACTGGGACAGAGGGGGAGTTATTTTTCGTTTGTCCCTCTGTGTATGTGGCTTGAAGTGGTACTAAGGGGAAGTTTTGCAAATGCCACCTTTAGTGATTTAAGTGCATGGAACACCCCTGTGAGAGCCTTCTGCTATTCCGCAGATCAGGTGGAGAGGGGTGGGTTGGTTATATGATTATATCTAACCACCCAGCTTATTTTTAAATATATAAAAACCCTATGCCCTACACAATGTGAGACCTGGTATTGAACAGAAGGCTCAAGTCAAGGGACAATTATAATTGTTAACATAGTTTTTTAGAAATGTTGTACATATTTGCTCATTCGGAGCTTCAGACTCGTATGCGCAACAAGCGCATTGTCAAATTGCGCAAATGCAGTAACCAAGGATACGCTTAGGGAGGCAGAACAGAGGAAGTAGAGGGAGAGCCTAGTAAAGGGCATGTAAACTCTCTTACGTACTATGCTGATAACAGCATTAACACCCCCCCCCCCACCAATAAAAACAGCTTACCCAGCCGCAGCGCTGTAGCCTAGGCTGGTACTAGCAAAAGCGGGGGGCACATGAATTTACTAGTACCAGCACAAGGCTTTCCCAGCCAAGGCAGGTGGCACTATACCATGGGAAACCTGCAGCGTGGGGTCCCCCTGCCATAATGCCAAACCAGCCCTTGGCTGGTCACCATGGGGCTGGATTCCATAGGGAGATCGGGCCTTCCAAAATAATATAGATCCTCTAGTTATAACGAGCCCCTTGCAGAAAAGCACTAGGGCTTTTCCCATACCCCTGGTGTGGCAGGTGTGGGGTAACTGTTGAAAAACAGAAATAAATCAACATTAAATAAAAACATTTTGTATTTGGTACACTACAGGTCCCAGCTTGAACAGGTTGCCATTAAGTGTTTGGACACGCTGGCTCTTCTAGTACTACAAGGACACTACGAGGAGTGGAAGTTTTTATCGGCTGGAGAGAGGAGTTTGGGTGAGTGAGGGCTTGCTTTCCTTTGTAAGTACATAATAGGCATAGCATTGCAAGTATTTTGCGGGCCAGTGCAAAAAATAAATTTCATTCCACTGACTGAAAATGTTGAAATGAGGTAAAGGTGTTAGGGGCGTTCATTGCTCTGTAGAAGGGCACATAGCCATTTCCACCTTACAAAAGGACTTGAACTTTGTATCAATTTGGGTCTCGTGCTATACTTTTAATGGCATGCATTTTTGACCTCACACTTGCATATTTCTATACACACTTTACTCAGTGTAAAAACAGCTAATGAAAGATGTTGTTCTAAACTGGTAGGAGGTTGTATTTTGATGTTTACATTTTTGCACTTTACATCTCTTTAGATATTTCCACCTTGCTGCAAATCTAAACAAACTTCTAATTCACACAGACATCTAGTAAGAGCATAGAGTAGATGTGCCACTTGAAGCAGGGGCGGATCTAGACTTTATGTTTAGGGGGGGGCGATTTTGCATAATCAAGCCCCTCCTTTGCTCTGATTGGCTGGCCTGCGTTAAACCCCGCCTTCCGCCCGTGCTTAGCCCCGCCCCTCCCGTTTTGATCGACGGCTGGGACCTAGCTTTTTGCTGCTAGGGGGGGGCGATTTTGCATAATCACGCCCCTCCTTTGCTTTGATTGGCTGGCCCGCGTTAAACCCCGCCTTCCGCCCGCGCTTAGCCCCGCCCCTCCCATTTTGATCGGCGACTTTGACCTAGCTTTTTGCTGCTAGGGGGGGGCGAATGCCCCGATGGCCCCCCCCTGGATCCGCCACTGACTTGAAGTACTATGACCAACCGTTTAAGTGCACTGGTCTTTCTAACACTTTGTAAATAAAGTCCACTCACTCCACAGAGGTAACACTCACAAAGTACTAGCACAAAGTTGCCTCCTCCATGCTGCAATATACCAGTGCATTAATTATGTGCAGAGCCCATTCTGCTTATGGTATACAATTCAGAGCACATTCTCTGCTTGCTAGTATACAATATAGAGCACATTCTCTGGTGGTCAATACAGAGTCCTATGTAGTGCCCCAGAGTATGATATATGTGTACAGTCCCTCTAAAAAAGGTCCGTGCAAGCTCAGGAAGCATAGGACCCAGGAGAATCCCTGCTCCAGTTGCTCATTGGTTCACGCAGCTGTCAGTCAAGGAGGGACAGACTGTGACAGAGGTTTATACCTATATCTGGCAGCTACAGAGCCCATTATCTGGTGACTAGTGTAAAGCACAGATCACATTCTCTGGTGTCTGGCATACCATAAAGTTTACAATTACCTGATGGCTACTGTCAAATACAGAGCCATAATCTTTAGGGGGTAGAATACAATGCAGGCATACAGTTCATATGGCCTATACCTTGGTGGTGAGTTCCTAAAGCAGATCCAGTGTCTGATGACTAGTGAGTAATACAAACCACAATTATCTGGTGGCCAGTATACAATACAGTATCCCATCCCTTAGTGACTAAACAGACCAACATTTTCTGGTGGCTTGTGTACAAACAGAACTCATACTTTATTGACATTATAGCAATAGGAATTTTGAGATTCTGCGCTCCCTGTAGGTGATTTTGCCGTGAGGGACAAAGGGGTATACGGAGAGTAGTTCCAACCTTCCTTTGGTAATCAATGATGTTCTATGCCCTTGGTGCAAAGATAATACACCAGAGGTGTACCTATGTCTAATAACCATATGACTAAGAGACATGGACCTTCTATACAATGTAATTTATTATAACAATGCACATGTGGTAGTATAATGGTATATAACACAGCTGTAGTAATAGCAGCCTAAATAGACATTCATAGCATCTTATGAAGATCTTAAATAGTTCAGTACTTTATACTTGGATATATATCAGTATAGATGCAAAAAGTCTGGGTAGAAAAAACATGCAAGTGGTGTAACATAAGCCTCAATGTCCTGCTGATAGTTCAGTAAAGAGATGTTAATCGTAGATGAAAAGTCTGTATTCAGTAGTAGTCGAAATATTGAGGAATGTTCTTTATAGGGAAGAAAATAATGGACTCCAGAATATTGTAACAGGTGATGGTAATACGTGGGTGTCTTCCTTCTCAGTGGGTATTAGGAATAATAGGCGCACCTCCCATCAGTCCAATACGTTGTTGGTTAATGAAGGCAGAAGGCAAGTCCACTAAGGTCACACAGTAGCGGGGTAAAAGTAAACCAGACTTACCATAAATTGGGCTTCTTTGCAGAGACGCTGTGTTTCTTTTGGAGATCCCACTGTATGGTCCAAAGCATATGAGTAGCCAGATGTGGAAGCCTTGACTGTAGAGTAGTAATAGCCGCGGCTAGGACTAGTGCGCATGCGGTGATGTAGAACAAGAAAGGCTGTTCACTATTTTCAGGGTTAGGATATCTTCGTGGCAGCTGAACAGGCACTTTCAGAAAGTGTGGGTGTTAGTATCCAACAAGTTTCACTGTGCAGTTTCGTCAGGGATATAGGTGCCATATTGGATTTGGTGGGAGGTTTAAATAGAGAGGAATGAAACAGGATTGGTTCTAGTAGGGCCTCCCTACTATTGGTTATTTGATTGATTGGCAGGTTTCCCATCTATTAGGATGTGTAGGCATGTATCCAAGTATAATAAGGATGTCTGCACTGATAAAGCAGTGGTTCCATACTGTAGATAGAAGCACAGTGTTAATATTTACTAGGAGGTAAAATTAGTGTTCAAACCGCTAAAATAGAAATAGTATGGATAACGGATGTTTCCATACTGAGAAATAAGGACCTTTATTCCTGGTCAAGGTTCCTTTGTTGTATAGGTATACAGAGTCCTGGAGTATTCAATGAAGGGATAGATGGTGGTAAATGAAGTAATAAAGTCCATAAACAGCTGGGTTTAAATAAATAGGTTGCTGGGGATATCACAACATAAATAAAGATGTCTGATTCAGAGAAAACTGCCTAGTTCGAAGTCAATCTTAAGACCCTTAGGTACAATAGTTTTCATATTAAAAATCCATTTAGATTCTTCCTGAGAGATAATGCTCAGGTAATCACCACCCCTCCAAGGCTTGGGGACTTTGCTGATGCCTATGAATGTCAGTAATGAAGGATCATTACTGTGTTTTTCCATACATTTCTTACTCTTTCTAATGTGCTCAGATATTCTCACATTGAGTTTTCTTATCATTCTACCGATATATTGGAGCCCACAGAGGCATTCCAAGAGATATATAGCCCCAGTACTATCACCGGTAAGTTTGGTACGGATATTGTTTGCTTCCCCAGTGCTATTGGACATACAACATTATTTAGCGACATTGTACCCACCCATCTACCATCCCCCATTCTTAGGGGGAAATTTAAGTGACATTGTTACTCTCACGAGTAATGCCCTCGCACTATTACCATTACTACAGTAATAGTGCACATTATTACCGTTAGTACGGTAATTTCAAGGCTGATTTTGGCTCGCAACTCTGAGCCGTGAGCATAAATCCGCATTAAAAGTAATAGTGTGCTTGCCGCGTTACTCGTGAGAGTAATTGATTTCCCGCCTTATTCTTTTACTTATAGCTTTTTTTTTTACCACAAACCACCTGGTCATGGATATCTTCTCAAGTACAGTCATGGCCAAAAGTTTTGAGAATGACACAAATACTATTTTCAAAAAGTCTGCTGCCTCAGATTTTATGATGGCAATTTGCATATGCTCCAGAATGTCATGAAGAGTGATCAGATGAATTGCAATTAATTTCAAAGTTCCTCTTTGCCATGAAAATGAACTTTATCCCAAAAACAACATTTACACTGCATTTCAGTGCTGCCACAAAAGGACCAGTTGACATCAGGTCAGTGATTCTCCCATTAACACAGGTGAGAGTGTTGACGAGGACAAGGCTGGAGATCACTCTGCTATGCTGATTGAGTTAGAAAAACTGACTGGAAGCTTCAAAAGGAGGGAGGTGCTTGAAATCATTGTTCTTCCTCTGTTAACCATGGTTATCTGCAAGGAAATACATGCAGTCATCATTGCTTTGCACAAAAAGGGCTTCACATGCAAGGATATGCTGCTAGTAAGATTGCACCTAAATCAACCATTTATTGGACATCAATAACTTCAAGGAGAGATGTTCAATAGTTGTGAAAGGTTCAGGGCGTCCAAGAATGTCCAGCAAGCACCAGGACCATCTCCTAAACTTGATTCAGCTGAGGGATCGTGGCACCACCAGTGCAGAGCTTGCTCAGGAATGGCAGCAGACAGGTATGAGTGCATCTGCACGCACAGTGAGGCGAAGACATTTGGAGGATGGCCTGGTATCAAGAAGGCCAGCAAAGAAGCTACTTCTCTCAAGAAAAAACATCAGGGACAGATTGATATTCTGCAAAAGGTACAGGGATTGGACTGCTGAGGACTGGGGTAAAGTAATTTTCTCTGATGAATCCTCTTTAAGATTATTTGGGGCATCTGGAAAATGCTTGTCTGGAGAAGGAAAGGTGAGTGCTACCATCAGTCCTGTGTCATGCCAACAGTAAAGCATCCTGAGACCATTCATGTGTGGGGTTGCTTCTCAGCTCACTCAAAATTTTTCCTACGAACACAGCTATGAATAAAGAATGGTACCAAGTTGCTCCAAAAGCAGCTTCCCCCAACCATCCAAGTACAGTTTAATGCCTTTTCCAGCATGATGGAGCACCTTGCCATAAGGCAAAAGTGATAATTAAGTGGCTCGGGTATCAAACTTCGAAATTTTGCCTCCATGGCCACGTAACTCCCTAGACCTTAATCCCCTTGAGAACTTGTGGTCAATCCTCAAGAGGCGGGTGGACAAACAAAACCCAACAAATTCTGACAAACGTCAAGCATTGATTAGGCAATAATGGGCGGCCATCAGTCAGTATGTGGCCCAGAAGTTGATTGACAGCATGGCAGGGCGAATTGCATAGGTCTTCAAAAAGAAGGGTCAAATATTGACTCTTTGCATAAACTTAATGTAATTGTCAATAAAAGCCTTTGCCACTTATGAAATGCTTGTAATTTTACTACAGTATACCATAGCAACATCTGACAAAAAGGTCTAAAAACACTGAAGCAGCAAATTTTGTGAAAACCAATACTTGTGTCATTCACAAAACTTTTGCCCATGACTGTAGTGAGCTGTGGGCTCCGGTTCCAGACTCCCCGCTTCCTTTCACCGGGGCCCACAGCTCACTAGTTTTGCCTCTGCTCTTGCTATTCTGCTGGTTAGGGTCACCAGTGTGGGTGGACATCTACTTAAACTTGAGGCACACTGTTAATGTAGTACAACTGTCAACACTTCAGCCAAATATTCACAAAATACATGTAAACTATGCAGGTACTCTTTACTTACAATACTACTCCCTATAGTTCACAGGCACATACACAACATGTTAAGTGTCTTCCCCACACAGAATAGGACACTTTTACAGAGATGTATTTGACATAAATCCCAAACAATGCACTATAGATACAAATAAATTTCAAGCATTTTGGAAGCTAGTTATGTACAGGACAGTGGCTGTTGACATGAGTTCAATTCCTGACCATGGCCTTATCTGTGAGGAGTTTGTATGTTCTCCCCGTGTTTGCCTGGGTTTCCTCCGTGTGCTCCAGTTTCCTCCCACACTCCAAAAACATACTAGTCTGTTAATTGGCTGCTGACCAAAATGAATAGTGGTCTGTGTGTTAGGGAATGTAGACTGTAATCTCCAATGGGGCAGGGACTGATGTGAATGATAAATGCTCTCTGTACAGCGCTGCGGTATTGGTTGCGCTATATAAATAAATGGTGATGGTGATGATGATGACTAAAAAACAATATCCAAGGCAAGATGGATAAGAATATATATATTTATCCAAAAGCATCCCTCTGAAAGAGAAACATTTTCTCTCATATAGAAAATGTCCCTCCCTTGGAGAAAGTCCCCTTACAAGCTACTGAAAACTGTCACATGCTCTGTGCATTAAATCCTATAAAGGAATCTGAACCATTCAGCATTTAGGATGATAAAATTGTAAAATCTGTAAAAATTAGACATTCAGCCACAGAACATATTTTGGTAAAATGTGATGGGGGGCAGCCACCCTGTGAAAATCTTCTGATTACCCTTTATAGCGCCGGGTATATCGGCTAATTCCACAGGAAAAAAAACTACAAAGAAACGATATACACTCACTTCTACTGCAGATAACTGCAAAAACAGACTTGTATGGATTTGTGCTGCATAGATCATATTAGATTAGATCGCCATAAAATAACGAGCTTGTATCACCGCTGGGGCACTAACATCCAAAACACACAGTTTAGGTGATAAAAACAAATATTTTATTTGGTACTGTGGGTAAGTATGTTTCCAATATATAACCTTATAACAGCACACAAACCGCACTGCATCAGAAAGACAATATGCAAAAAGCAAATTAGATTAAATTGTTATTAAAAATGATTTCAGTTCCAAACCATTATTTCAGATAATTGTGTAAACTAGATCGATTTTCATTTTGTGATAGGTGTATGTATGTAATAACATCAACAAAAGATTAAATAACATTGCTTATTTTCTTCCTTCTCTTCCTTGATCCCGGTTCTCATGTAGCATCAAGTTCTGGACAGAAATTAGAAATCACTGCTCATTATCTCCAATAAATACAAATCACCGATATACCGAAAGTTGGGCAGCTGTCACGTGGTGCTAGAGGACTCACTTCTAGGAAATGTAATACTATAGGAATAAATAATTATTGAAGTGATCATCGCTAAACTGATAAAACTCCGAATGTAATAATTAAATAACTACGCCCATAGATAATATATTTTCGCAGTAATTGTAACTCTGAAGACAGAATTTGCTGTTAAAAATTAGAAGACAAAGAAGGAACCTCCTCTTCTTAATGTCTATAATTCAGACAGATCTAGGGCTCACAGAGTCATGAACACAGTATTTTAGCAAATCATTAAAGTCAACTTTTTTTTAGCCTTGTAAGTGTCAGCTATTTTGTAAACAAGAGATTAATGCTAAGCAGGACTGGGATCCATATGACCTCTGCTGTAATCGTTTGTTTGTTGTGTCTCCGGCATTTTAGAAGTTCTGAGAGAGGTTTACAGATCGAGCGATATGGGGGCTTGAAACTTCACATGCGCTTTCTGACCACACAAAGCTTTTCCATATCAGTTATTATGTAATGGACCAGTCTTACAGGAGGGGGAGAGTATTTTACCATTCAATCCTAAGTATATTAGTTATAAGGAATTCTTACTAGAGAAATGTGTATGTTTTACTACATTTAATTCAAATTAAATAAAGTTAAATCACCATTAAATATAATAAATATATTACTCGCAATGTGTAATAACATACTGGTATTTAAATATCGATTTGACATTGCTGTTAGACACACACATCTTTGTAAGGAGACTTTAGGGAGGAAGTTAATTTATATCTGGATTAAAGAAAAAGTTGGAGTTGTTTGAGAATTCTGCAGTCGCTACTAATTCCCAAATACCTCTACTTGTTCCTCCTCTTTCAGAAACGTTGCCCTGTCTGTGGAAATGTGTAGTAGGTGTTAATGGGAGATGAAGGGCGGGCTATGCACAGATTCCCTATAGGTTACACTACGTTTTTTTTTCAAAGATTATATATTGAGATATAGTCTCGCATCCAATAAAACGTAGCCCAAAGGGTAGCATTTTATATGGTTTATAATAACGATAAAAGGTCAACTATTGACTGTTCTGCATGAAATGCATATAAAAAATAATTTTGCACAAACTCATGTATATAATCCCCCACTTATGTACTCATATTATAGCACATTATTAGGTAATTACATTGGCATGTAATATATTGCAGCCTTTGCCAGGACTGTCAAAGAATTAATAACATCTAGGGCTTTATTGCTGAAATAAACGTCACCGGCTTTCCTGGTATCTCCTAGCAGGATACAGGAGGCTGGGGAACATATGTCTTTGGAGAACTCTATATAGTGCTTGCATTTGGATCTGTTTCAGACTGTAATAACTATCCTCTGTGATCTTTCTATTCGACTTGTTTATGTGACTCGGGGGCATATTAACATTTCCCGTCAATGAACTGGTCAGTATTTGGCACCACTATTTGGCATTCACTGTATAACCAAGTCTAGGAAGAAAAAAATCCTCAGCCATGATTGCATGCAGACTAACCTGTCTGAAGGTACATTCACAGGGAGTACACACCGCTCTCAGAAGGAGTCTGTAAGCATCTACTGACAGCCTCAATATGTTTAAGATCATGTAATTTGCTCTCTGCAAAGATGAGATGTGTGAAGGTCCAGTTAGCCCTGTGTGTCACTAAGACTGGCAGGTAAATGCCTACCATATGTACTGCCTGGGGTATACAAATAGCATGCTCCAGTACAGCTTATGACCCAATACAAATCAATACATTTATGAGTAGCAGATACATATCTGTCTTTTTATGTATTGTATTATCCCTGCATTATTGTAATCAGTCAATAATTTATTAATCTGTGCCTCTACTCAAAGACAATTTATTTCGTGTGTATTTTCAATGGCATTATCCCACTTTTTAAAGTTTTATTTTTACTCACTTGCAAATAGTCCTAAAGTATGAACCGCATTGTAGAGAATGAAAAAAAAACAACAGTATACAATTTTTTTAAGGCTCTCTCTGTTCCTGTTTCATGTACAAATGAGTGTTTGTGTATCTTACAAATGAGAAAACCTTAAAAAACAAAAATACCAAACCGTAAAAACAAAATATGCTCCATTAGCTGCGATACAAACACAAGTGAATTCAGACGTTGCAAATGAATCTGAATCTATTGTGTTACATGTTTTTAAATGTTCACCATACACAACATAATGTATCAGTGTCCTTCAAATCTGCCAATACATCCAACAACATTAACCATGATTGTATTTAAGTGAGATACAAAGGTTTAGTGCTCTGTGAAGAAGGTAGAAATGTTCTCCTTTGCAATTATTGACATGTAGAAAGGAATCAATGCCTATTTCATCAAAGTGTTATCCTTGGATAAATAAGATTACATCCCACTGCGAGAAAGGAACACACGTTGCGTGTAATCAGTGAATGTATGACATCAGAAATAGTACAATTGCAGATTTTAATTTGTGATACATTTAAACATTTACTAAACTACCTTCAATGTTAATCGATTTTCAGGCAAATATGGGTTAGATTTTAGGTTGAATCTTAACAACTTATCATGAATGTACTAGGCAATTTATATTTGTGTATCCTCTATATTTGCAGTTATAGCACGTTTGATAAGCTACAAAAGCAACACATGAATAAAAATCGCCTTAAACTCGCCTTGATGACATGTATATTCCACGATATTGTTTATTTATACATATATATATATATATATATATATATATATATATATATATAATATATGCTATATTATATATTCCACGAAATTGTTTATATATATATATATATATATATATATATATATATATATATATATATATATATATATATATAAAGCTTCATCAGCAGTTACAATTCATATTTACTATGATATATGACTGTTAGTGACTTTAAAAGATGTGGTTACTGACAGCTTGCTGGCTCCTATGAGAAGACCAATGAGACAAGCAGGCATTTCTCTATGACAGTTTGGCATGTATTGGGAATGACAATGGGCAATACTATGTCAACAGAGAGCAATGAATCAGCTTCTATGCCTGCGCTTTGAAAACTGTCAGACATCTCGCAGCCTCGCAGCTGATAGTAACCATGCTTTGTTTTATAAAGGACCCGATTCATCTACTGCAGAAAGACGTTAAAGTTCAGAAGTTGTCAGCACGCAGGTTCCTCAGTGGATTTCGCCTCTGTTGACAATGGTCTTATGGATAGTTAGTGTGATAAATAGCAACATTACCCTCCTTGTTCTTTATAAGTTATAGTAATGGACTCTCATTACTTCCACCTCCCAAAATAGAAAAATGTCCTACAATTCGTCACAATTTAGTCCCATTCTCCATTCTTTTTTCTTCTCTCCAGATGATGAACTTTTCCTCTTTTACTTCTTAAAGAAATAGTTTATAATACAAATAGTTTATAGTAATCGAAGCACCCAGCAGTAAAAAATAAAAACCCAAAAAAAAAATTGCATCTGGACAGGTTAAAAACAATTATTATAAAAATAGATAATTGAATACAGTGCTAAATAAATACATCATTATTGCCTACACAGTGGTTTCATGAAATATAATATTAATTTAAAACATTTTGTATTAATTTGGGATTTTTTTTCTGTACAGTCCACCCCTTGCTACAAGGCTATTTGTACAGTTGTATTTATAGACAGCATATACAGAATGTGCTAGCAGTTTTCTGCATTTCTCCTGCAATCTTTTAGAGTTCAGAATTTTTGTATTTAGAAATATGTGTTCAGGGAAGATCTGGTAGTTTGGTCTATGTGTTTGCATTTCCTCTTTTACCTTTGGGAGTAATGAGCCCTGTAACAGTTTTGGTAAGCACCCTGCTCACAATAATTTGAACACAACAGTGTAAAAGAGAAGAGTCAGGTAAAAACATGTCATGTATATGCACCTAAACACCCTAAGCACCCTAAACAGTAAACACAACTAACTAGTCCAACCCCTTATGATACATTCTCTGACTAGGCTCCTCTTGCTGATGTAAGGAGCCAATGGAGGATCACAGACTTATGCAGACTAACATATGGACTACTCAGGCAACTAACAGCTGAAGGCAACAGTGGTGCCCAAAAAGGCACACGTCATCATCAACATTTATGGTACAACTGTTCTTATACACCGCCAGACTACCGTTTGGAGTGGGCATTCCAACCTGTCCAGTTAGAGATGGAACCCCATGTTACCCAACAAGAGCTTCTCACTGAAGTCCTGAACAATAAGGGAAGCACAGGAGTAGATACATCATGATAGGGGAAGTGTATGCAATTATTTAATAAGGGTTTACTGATCTATTAAAATATATTTAAATTTGTTAAAATACAATGTTTTATTATTTTTGCCTCTTTAGTTACCGAGTCTAATAATTACAAATTGTGAGTTGATTGTTTTGTTCTGATATGTCCAGGAGGGATTAAAATTGAGGAATTACAATGACAAAATGCAAATAAATAAAATCATCTAGTTTTTAGTCACTATACTACACGGTGATGATTATTTAATAATATAAGTGCAAAACTGATTTATTGCATTAGCCAATAGCTACTAACCAGCATTAAGCTTTGATCAGTCAAGTGCTTATTAGGCTAATGAAAGCAAAATTTTGATTTGTTGCTATGGTTACATTTGTAAATATGTACCTATATTATTTCTAGGTGTACCAGATGTATGATATATGTTTATTTTAACACAAAAGTGTGCCAATGATATTTTCCTTTTAATCAGGCATTTTCAAGAAGTGTCATTAGCATAAATCATATAAAAAAGAGTATATTTTGTAACATTATTTTAATACAGGGTATAAGACATTTAAATATTTTTAATAAAAAAAATCGATCCCTTTCATAATTTTGAGAAAAACAACAACCAACACCATGCGTAATTATAAAAATAAGAAAAGTATAATAGCCTACTTCAGCTAAAAAGCTGAGAACCGCTTGTGCATCTGATTTTGTGTATTTCTGGTAGGTAGGCAATTTATAAAGTCAAATATGTAGACAGAATTTGGCTGAACAATGGCCTAATTGTGGCAACATTATGTGCAATGTAGCATGTTCAAAACGAGATGCACAGATTGTCCTGGAAAATTGACAAAAGCCTTTGTGTTGGTTGTATCTTGAATTGTTTGAGTTGTGTTTTTCCATATTGATGTCTTATCATTAAAAGTAATGTTTTTAATAGTCAGTCCACTCTAGCACCCAACAATCACAATGGACCTCATTTAGAGTCGGATGCAAAGTCCGTTTAAGAAGTGTAGGAGTGGGAGTGTGCCGCAGCTTGGTAGGGTATTAAGAGTGGCAAGCAACCCCAGTTACGTCCCACTCGTAATAACCTATCGAGCTTGCGCCACCTAATTCCAGCCGCACAGCTTTAGCCCTGTTTTGACGTGTGTTGCGTCTGCGCCTCACTGCGACTAGGATGTATTTACATGGTCACGCCTTCACAGTTCTGCGTTCCTCCTATTCTCTCGTAGTGAGTCGCAAGCTGTCGCAAGTGTTAATTGCGTCCAAGATGCAGGCGGATTTGATGCTTTTTGCACATGCGTGGTAGTGTTTTTTGGTTAGATGCGCCTAAAACGGACTTTGCGTCCGACTCTAAATGAGGTCCAATGTCATTATTTTCCAGAACTGTGTCCTTTTAAACTTTTACTTTACAACAAGACCTGTTTTTTTATCTGAACAATACAGGAAAGTTCAGGTGAAGTTCAGTAGTTACAATTTCATATAAAGCTAGAGATATTTTGTTTTCTGAATTTGTTTAGCAGATTTGTAAAGAAAGTAAAACGTCTGACAGATTAAACATGGATTTGGCAGATTCAGATTGACAGACTACATATATATATATATATATATATATATATATATATATATATATATATATATATATATATATACAGTATATACTGTGCACTAACAGAAGAGGGAACAATGAAACTATATATGACCATTGCATATTCCTCTTGTACATGTATAGTCTCTTACTTACATTATTTGTTACCAAAACATACTACATAAAACTCTGCAGAAAATTAAAGCACTTCCAGTAATTATTGACATTATTACGTATCTGGTTGATGCCCATTAACTGTTGCATATTAGCCAAGAATACATTTTTTGCATTACCCCACCTCCAGCTATGTTATACTATATTGCGGTACTAAGCACTTGCCCCCTGTCTGTCCTAGATAAAGAACTGGCCAGTGGTTGTAAGTCTCTCAGTCGCTGTACACTTATAGTGGCTGGTAATGAAGGCCATGTGCTCACATGTGTATTGCCATTGTTTGACACAAGCTATCTGTGGCAGCCCAAGTTTCCCCTGGATGAATTCAAATGCCTGCCCTTCTATCCACCAACTTACAATGTTCAAAGTGATCACTGTGTATTGAATGCGGAAATGTTAATCACTTTTTCACATCTAGTTACTTGGTGATCTCATGCTGATCTCACCAATGATTACCTGGTGGGTGCCCCCAAAATGGAGTGTATGGAAGGTTGCCACTAAAACTATTAGATCCAGCGCCTAATTGTAGCTTTCTATCTATCTATCTATTTGGTATTTACTAACTGCTCTAAATGTCTAGCATGCACTAGGTCAATCAAAGCTTTTTTTCCTTTGGGTTATTGCACATTTCCATTTCGTTAGTAAATCAATCCTACAGTGTTCTTGCTATTATGATGGTTAAATGTACAACAATTATCCCACTAACACTTGAAGCTAGTTACACTGTCATAAATCTTCATGATATAAACCAGTATCAGTTGTCTGCTACTATTGCCCTGTCCCTCGCTTCACTGCCACCTTTTGTTCTATGACCATTGCTGTATCTCACTACAACGCTACAAGTTGGATGTATGTACCATACAGTAGAGCACTTGACACCACAATGTTCCTGAATCAGTTTGAAAGAAGCCTCACATCACTAGCAGGCTGTTGATGACCCTGCTTTCATTAGCTAACTCTCAGTGTATGTCTTCCTGCTTGCCTCAATTCTCTTCCTCATATAATGACACTGCCCATGTCACATGCAGCCCTGTCTACGCTAACATCATTTCACAGCCAAGTCACTGCCTACTGTAATCAGCACATTCATCTGGTGAAATACTCTGCTGTTGCCAACATTCTGATGACCTATTAACTACTAAACTGGACCCTGTCACAGATGAGGAGGAGGTGAAGACTGAATACAATCTTACCCTAGTAGCTGCAGAACTGAACAAGAGAGCCCCTCATTATGTCCACCCTAGCACTCGAAAAATAGCAGGAATAAGAATGTCAGCTGAAATGATCATGCTCATACATAGACTTCTCTAAACATTTATGCTTCTGCTCTCACTACGACCAAACATAATTATTATTCAAATCCTCACAATAGGCTTAACCTTTATGCCTTATATCTCTGCTTTCAGTGGAGACAATTTTTCTGATTATTTTAAAGACAAAATTGATGCCGTTGTACACATTCATTCTCGCCACTCTAGAAATCCTGTTCTCTTCTCCATCAATCCTTAGCAGTTTCAGCTCTTCATCTGAATCCTCTGTTCACCTCAGCTCAGCAACTGCTTGCTCCCTAACAATGACACTCTGACACGATAATGCCGGCAATAATAAAAACATTCCAGTGTTTCTTCCCTCCTCCCACTTGCTTGAATCTTTGGTACAAAAGATTAATACTGGCCCCACACACTATAATATCTGCTGCACCGGAAGACAATTGGCCCAATACCTCAGCTGGAGTATTGGAGGAGAATCAGGAGCTTTCCACTAGTGTATTAATGTATGTAAACCAAATTGTTATAAAAGTAATATGTTGCAAGAAGACGACCAGAGTTTATTGACACACCTGACTAGCCACACCAGAGGGAGAGTAACAGTCAATGCAACTCACAACTAACGTGATGCTTTTACAATGTCTATGCAATCCAGTACAAGGTTAATCTGGAAAACTGACGATGAGATTACAGGAACACAAAACCAGCAATGGTCATACATACAAGCACACAGCCAGCAGTGGACGTGCTAAAGAGGATTTACAATAAGTAAGTGTACAGAGATGGTATACTTGGGACTGATTCATTAAGGATCTTAACTTGAGAAACTTCTTATTTCAGTCTCCTGGACAAAACCATGTTACAATGCAAGGGGTGCAAATTAGTATTCTGTTTTGCACATAAGTTAAATACTGACTGTTTTTTCATGTAGCACACAAATACTTGATAGCTTATTTGTACACTGAAATTTAAAGTTGATATTTGTGTGCTACATGAAAAAACAGTCAGCATTTAACTTATGTGCAAAACAGAATACTAATTTGCACCCCTTGCATTGTAACATGGCTTAGTCCAGGAGACTGAAATAAGAAGTTTCTCAAGTTAAGATTCTTAATGAATCAGGCCCCTTGTCTCCACAGCTTCTCCCCTTACTATAGTAGTGGACATTGCTGATCATGTCTAACAAATGCTGCAAATAGATTATGCAGCTAGTGCTCTAGAAATTGATCTCCAGTGACTGGTGGCTGTGCGAGGGTTAAAGGTAATTGTAATGTACCAACTAAAAGATATCTCCCAAACAGCAGCAACTGGAGTCAAGATGATATTAGTCGTGACAGTGTATATTGTAGGTAGTGATAGGAAACTGGCACCAGAAATTGAGATTTCTTTCATGAATAAGATATACTGGATAATGCTGAAAGAACTACCTATGGTTAATGCTCAGGGGTTATTAGTAATTGTGGTCAGGTCAAAAGTCAGAGGTCTGGTATGACAAGTAATCAGGATAATATTAAGAACTTTTAGTTACAAAAATCCCAGTTTTAATGGTTATTGCAAGTAAGGTAACTTGGGTAAGCACACACAGAGTTTAGGACATAGATGCTGGGAAAGAACTGATACTTGTGGTTAGAAACAATCCAAAGGTCTGATACACAGGATACATTAGGAATAAGTATAACTCTAGACACAGGTCAAGAGGTACATTATAATCTGCAGCCTGGTGCTCAATGCGTCGGATTGATATAGCAGCTGAAACGTGGTCGGTGCCAATAATGATGCCAGAACAGAGTTTACAAAAAGGCCTTCAGTATGTACAGGTAATGTCTGCAAGTATTGGTTTGGCTCAGACATGCTGCCGTACACCGGCTCCCAGAACCAGCTCCTTCAGCCCTTCAACACCCCAGTCTGCCAAGTGCAGGAATTTACATGACAGGTATCTGATGGCAAGGTGTTTGTAGTAGGTAGCCCTGGTAACAAACCTCACAGGTATAGTTTTGTATGGAGCTTGCATCAAACTGGAAGCAGTGTGTGACATCACATGAACCTTGGTGTGGATGAATCCATCATGATATTACCTTTTCCTCTATACTTCTGACTGAACTGGACAGATTGTCAGCATCTCACTGTCTCCACAGCCATTAGAAAAATGCTTTGATACATTTCTTATTACTCCTCTCAAACTGTGCAGGACACTCTCGTATTTCAGGGAGCTCTCCCGGACTTCAGGGAGAGGAGGCCAACCCTGCAGATTCTTCTTTCCTTTTTTGGTGATTCGATTTATGTCATAAGGCCCCACCTCCATTTGCATCAGTGAAAAGTGTTGAGTTGGGCCAGATGATACAATTCACGTGATCATGAACCTGCCTCTTGTAGGGGTGGTGACGTGGGGTGGGGCTTTGTTGACTCGAATTGTGTCATCGTGTGGCCCACACTTTTCCCTTGGTCCAGAAAGTAGGTATGTATGCTCTGATGGCTTTGATCTTGAGACACTTGCACTTTTCCTCAGTGAGGCAAGCAGAGGTGATGGTGGTATTTTGTGTGATTTGCTCACATTATGTAAAACAGTATCTGTTTCTCCGCTGTGACATCAGCTCCAAGCTACCAAAAGCATGGTTGGATCAGCGAGTGTTTTTAATCATCTCATCTAACACCTGCAGAGATAATAACAGAAAATGTGGGAGAGGTCAGCCAAGTTGCATGGCTGTGTATTTAACAATGTAACAAGCCAAACTACAAACAATATTACTATCAAATAAATATTAATACTCCACAGGAGGCCAGACATCGCTAGATCTCCTAAACAAAAGCTCACATGTATCATGTTCTATTACACAATATTTAAATTTAGGCAGAATTAGTGTTTGTTTACCAATTGTTTCCAAAACAAGATGTTGACCCCCTGAGCTGAGGTAGACTTATCTGCTCTCCCTGGAGTCCTATGAGACCTATTGCGTCAAAGAAGATGTTCTCTTCTTTCAAGGCAGTTACTTGACTAAGAATGATCATGAGACCTGGTTGAAATGAAAAAACATTTTAACCATATCAACCTCAATTTAATATTCTTCATCCTACCTGAAGCTTAAACCCTATGCCTAGCATTACCAATAGTCCTATCAGTAAACACAGTTCAAGGTCTAAGCACAATGAGTCATGATAGAGCTCCGATTTTTCCCCCCAAATTATAAAAATGTAAAAAACCCTCACACAACAAAATATGTACCAGTGAATGAAAACACCTAATACCTATTATTTTGGGATACAGCTGCACAAGTTAACTCTTCTGTTTTACAAAGGGACATATGTAGTAAGGTGACCTTTGCACTGGGACAAATGCCTTAAAATGACCATGACTGCCTGTAGTAAGAAATACTGTGCACTACAGTTTGCAATAGTCAGGATGATTAAGTTCTCTATGGTGCTTTATCAAGGGTACAAAGGACTTTGGGCACACTTTCACCATCTGCATATTTATTAAAAAGACACTTTCATTTCATTTCATTATTAAGTTTGTTTTTCTTTCTTTGGAGGTGGTATTTTTTCATAGCTGCTATTTAAGTTCATAATAATATTTGGAATTCACTTTCAATTAGACAAAGGTATAGTGCTTATTATTTTCAACAGGAAATAAAGATTAGGAGCAAATCTACCTAAAGGGTGTTAATGTGCACCCGTACAAAACATTTTTGGGAAAATATGGCTTGCTTTTGCATGTAGCACACAAATACTGAGCAGCTTATTTTATCCAAGAAATGTAAAGTTGATTTTAGATGCCCTCCACTCCTAGCTCTTAGACTGTCTGCACACCCTTGTACTAATGAAGACTGATAAAGGCCTGAAAACCTGAAAGAACTCTACCGGCCTCATGTAGAGTCAGATGCAAAAAGTGTTTTTGGCTACTGAGCATGAGCAGTAGCCAAGGATCCATCTAAGTCTGAGAGCAGACTGAGACGCATCTCCCCCTTACACCTCTCCATGCTTAGAGAAACGGAACGGTGGAGGTTGTGGCTGAGCCTAGGCATTCACGCTCTTTCTGTGCTATGCTGAGTGGGAAGTTGTCTCAGATAGGTCTGTAGGAGACGTATCTGGTGTGGGTGCGTTCTCCAGGTGCCAGATCTGTGCTGATAAAGATGACCATAAGCACAGACCTTGCTGTACTAAATATAATAAAAATAAATAAAAATCAGTGTGCCCCCCCCCCCCCCAACAATTAACTAACCCTATGGCTTGTTTAGCACCATGGCAGGAGGACCCCACGTTGCAAGTTTTCCTGCTATAGTGCTACCAGCCCAGGCTACCAGAGCCTAGTGCTGGAAATAGATTTAATAAATAGAATAGAATAGAATAGAAATTAATAAATTAGGGTGGGACCCCGCACTTTTTGTCCCCCCCCCCACCCCCAGTTTTGCTAACTCCAACCTAGGATTTCAGCACTAGGGTTGGTTAAGCTGTTTGGGGGGGAAGTCCAACTCGTAATTGGAAAAAACACTTTAGGCTACTGAGCATGCGCAGTAGCCAAGGATCCGTCTCAGTTTGCACTCAGACTGAGAAAGTTCTCCTCCTTGTACCTCTCTACGCTTAGAGAGGTGGAATGAGGGGAGGTAGTGGGCAAGCATAACATGTAAAGACTTGTCCACTCTTAGGAAGGCTACTATTAAACATGAAGTTTGCTCAGTTCATAAAAGTTACTCCTTGCTCAACCTTCAGTGCAAAATATAATAAGAAAAAAGGAATTTCAGGCCCCGGTACAGCAACTTCTTGTGGTCCCTTCCATAGCCACCGAAGGGGGCGTGGTCAAACCAGGTTGGTGGTTACTCCCACTACACAGGGTGGCCAGTGCCCCTAACCAGGCCCGGGCCCTGGTTCTCTGTGCCTGCTCCCACCCTTCAGAGCCCCTGCAAATTTTCACTAATTCTTGGTGAATTGGTAGTCGAAATTCTAGCATAATAAGCATTTCAAGCAATAGTTTATATAATAGCAAAAAAGCAGGATTGTCCTGGGGAAATCTGCATACATGGAAACAATATGTATATTTAGTAAATGGATATATAAAAACTGTTATAAACATTTGTAGTGTATCCAGACACAACTAGCCAATCATTATATTAAAATATAATATTTTATACAGCTGTCTGTAGTCAGTGAGGGGAAAATGTATAATCTGAACTAAAAGATTATTGGAGTATTACTACCTTAAATTGCGTTTTCGGCCTATAATACACTTTGTCACTTCTGAGCATACGCACAAAGCACTAGGTTTGGAATTGTCACTTTTTGTGTAAAATATAAATAAATTACATATCTTTATGAGGTTTTAAAACCCTTTCAAGTAAATGGAAATATGTTTTAAGATTACCAAAAAATGTTTGTCTGGATATAGCCTAATTGGAAACATTAAGAAACATGCTTTTTAAAATTAAGCTCTTTACTCTTTGTTCTATTTATTTTTGTTTATTGAATGTGGGCATTTCACATACTGTTTCAAATACTGTTTCGCCAATCTTGTCATTTTACTGTCTGCACATAAGAGCTATGTAGTCCAGAAACATCCAGTCAAGAGAGAGGACCTCTGTTTATTTAATTAGTTCCTGAACAACTCGTTTTGTCTTATTGGCTAATCTACTTTTAAATAGGCAAACCTTTCAAAGAAAGCATAATTGTTTGGTTATTCTTACTTCCTGGGCTATATATCATGGCTATCAAATTAAATGTTTGTAACATACCTCCATCAGCCTCCCAAGCTTAGCATCACTATACTAATAAGCTTAACATTTAGCAGTGACCTTTTAAATCTGTAGGAAAAATGTAAAATAATACACAGCTAATAAAAATAGTTTGTCAAAGTGTTCATAAAATAGGGTGTGCTGTAAAAATAACAGTGTGTAATTACACATAAACCTGAAAGATTATATTAATTTTTACAATTAGACAATGTTAGTGTACGTAGTGTTCAGTTTCCAACGAGCAATAGTTCTCAGTGGAAGGTAGGCACCTGACAGATGCACCTCAGATTTCTTCTATATGGAGGGTAGTATATATATATATATATATATATATATATATATATATATATATATAGACAAATTTACAAGTTTTAGGAAAAGGAGTGAATATAGCATACCTGGATTTTATATGTGTGGACACACTTTCATAATGGGGCTGTAGATGTATCCAGGGTTAGTCAATCACATTCAAAATCATGTTCAAAGGTAATTAGCATACATCTGCCAGCAATGTTAGTGTCACACACTAGACCCGTCATTTGATCAGTTGGGGTCCCATGCGTCTACCTCCTGGCCTCTGCTCTGTTCCTTTTCAGCTCTGAGCGCCGCGGCCTCTCATGTTTTCGGGTATGCCTGTCCTTTATATTTACTCTGTTCTACACTCATTGGTTAATGAGTGTCAGCCTTTCAGCCTAGTTAATGCACCTGGCGTTGAAGTATGGTGTCAGTTCTTGAAGTCTCTCTACCTGTGGCTCTCAGTGGCTCCAGTTATTCTGCGTGGAGACTATTGCACCTCCAGTGATTTAGAATCTGAGCTCCCAAGCTTATCTGCACCTCCGTGTACTCCACTTGCAGACTATTGCACTGTCAGTGATCCAGACCCTGAGCTTCTAAGCTTACCAGGACCTCTCTGTCTTTTGTCTGCAGACTATTGCACCACCAGTGATCTACACCCAGATCTCTCAAGCTTACCTGGACCGCTGTGTTTCCCGTTTGCAGACTATTGCACCACCAGTGACTAGACCCAGCACTTCCAAGCTTATCTGGACCTCTGTGTATTCTGCCATTAGACTATTGCACTTTCCAGGGTTCAGCCCTTGCGCTTCCTTGCTTACCTGAGCCTCCGGATCTGTCATACCAGCACCCTGTATGTCCACTTTCCAGTGCTCTCCACCTGTTCTTACTTGGGACCTACTTGAAGAACGGCGACTTGCAGGGCAGAAGCCACAAAGTCCATACTTCCTTGTGGGGGTCCTTGCGGGGGTCTTCTGTCTTGTTAGACTCCATGCCTGTCTGTGGGTAGAGTTATGCCAAGCAGACAGCAAGGATCCTACTGACCCATTTAATTGTGGCAGTAACGATTGGCCATATTATGGATCCTTCTGGAAAACCTTCCGCTAAAGACTACAACATTTAGTGGGAAGACTGGAACGAGATGCTACTCAACTCCAGCTACTCCAATGCCTTCAAGCCTTGGCCACTCGTTTGGACACACTCCAAGCATACTTGCCAAACCCTCCACCACAGGCTACACTCGAATACCATGCTGCCACAGTGGCGCCAGCCGTCTCCTTTACTCTACAGTTACCTATACAACCAAAGTTTGATGGCGACCCCAAGTAATGTAGGGGGTTCTTAAATCAATGCTCCATTCAGTCGAGTTGTTGCCTCAAAATTTTCCCACCGACAGGGCAAAAGTAGCCAACATTATGTCTCTGCTTTCCAGAAAAGTTTTCTCTCTCCGCTGTGGGAATGGGACCATCCTCTCCTTCAGGATAGTGCTGCTTTCATCTCTGCCTTATGCAAAATCTTCGATGAACCGGGTGATGTCTCCCCCGCATCTTCCAGAATCCTCAGGCTGTGTCAGAGTTCCAGCACAGTCGCTCAGTATGTCATACAGTTTTGCATCCTGTCATCCAAACTACAGTGGAACTATGAGGCTTTGGTGGCAGCCTCTTGGCATTGCCTTTCCAACTGTTTAAAGGATGTCCTTGCTTCCCAGGAGTTACTCTGGATGCCCTAATTTCTCTCTGTAACCAAGTTGACATTTACTTCCGGGAAAGGTCTTCGGAGACAGAACCTACTCACCGCTCCACTTTCAAATTGGCAACCCACTTCCAGCCACCAAATCCACCTGATGAACCTATGCAGCTTGGATGCTCCTGGCTTACTTTCGAAGAGCAGTAAAGACGGATAAGGAATAATCTACTGTGTCTACGGTGCTGCACCTGTGTCTACTGTGCAAGCGCCAGGGACATGCCAAGCCCTAATGTATTCTGGGGAGATCAGTCTAGTGTCATCTATATTCTCTTCTAGTTCTAAAGAATCTACCATTTGTGTCATTCCTATCTCGCTTCTCTATCTCTCAGACAATTCTTTTCCACCAACTTCCTGGATTCTGGGCCTGCAGGGAATTTTGCTTCTCTCCATTGTCTGGTCCTGATATCATCACTGCCTTAAAAGGGAGCTGCATTGCCACCGTCCAGCTCCAGACCTTTCCTATCACCATGACACCATCAAAATTCTCCTCAAGTGGACTTGTCCTCCTCTCAAATTCTGGCTTGGGGGCCGACTTGTAAATCTTGTTTCTTTGTTGAAGTGAAGCCTATGCATTCAGTGTCCTCAGTGCCTAGGTCTTCAGATATTATATTCCTCCTCAGTACTCCTCGTTTGATGACAACTTTGACAAAGTAATCAGTAATCCTCCTGCCTCATCGACCCTGGGAATGTCCCATTGACCTTCAGCCAGGCAAGATTCCCCCAGAGGCTGGGTCTACTCATTGTCAGTTCCTGAAACCCAGGCCATGGCCAAATATGTCAAGGAAAACCTCCACCACTGCTTTATCAGGCCCTCTACATCATGCTGATGCTGGCTTATTATTTGTGAAGGACAATGATGTCTCCCTACACCCATACATTGATTACCGTGGACCAAACTCGAATACCATCAAAAACTGGTACCCCTTTCCTTTGGTGACAGAGCTTATTGACTGTATTACGGGTGCCTGGATGTTCTCCAAATTAGGCCTACACTGGGCTTATAATCTGATCCAGATTTGTAGCGGAGATGAATGGAAGACTGCCTTAAATGCCAGGGAAGGTCACAACGAGTATCTCGTTATGCCCTTTGGACTCTGTAACGTCCCTGCAGTCTTATAATGCTTCATGAATGAAATCTTCAGGGACCTACTCTACACCTGAGTGGTCGTCTAATTGGACAACATCCAAATCTTTTCTCAGGATCTCACTTCCCATCATCACCAGGTTTCAGAGGTTCTATCCTGGCACTATAAAAATCAATCATTCTGCAAGCAAGGTAAATGCTTCTTTGAAATCACCCAAAAGCCCTTTCTAGGATATATATTTTCTGGCCCTGATGTGCTAATGGATCCCGAAAAAGCCTGGTCTATCCTGCAGTGGCCTCAGCCTTCTGGACTCAAACCCATTATTATTTATTATTATTATTATTTATTTATAAGGCACCACAGATTCCGTGTCGCCGGATACAGAAGCAAGTAACAAATAGATGAGGTAATACATATACGTTGCACAGATGAGTGTAAGTATTGCTATGGGGACTCACGCAGAGTACATCAAAAGACATGACAGGACGAATGAGGGAGTCAGACAGTAGACAGATGTGGAACAATAGGTAGAGGGGAGCCTGCGCGCAAGAGGGAGGGGTGCTGAGAGAGAGCAGGACCATCTGGGAAGAGATGGAGACGGCAGACGAGGAAGAGGGGGTGATGGATAGAATGGTTAGGTGGTGGTAGGATAGGCGACCTTGAGAAGGTGAGTTTTGAGTGAGCGTTTGAAGGGCCGAAGGTTGAGGGAGAGTCAAGTGAGACGGGATAAGTGATTCCATAGATTAGGGGCAGCACGGCATAATTCTTGGAGGCAAGCATGGGAGGAGGTAATAAGAGGTGAATTGAGGAAGAGTTCAGAGACAGAGCTTATAGGTATGTACCTCAAGACATAGTCAAAGATGTATGGGGAGATGTGTTGGTAATGGCTTTGTAAGTGAGGGTAAGGAGCTTGAACTGAATTCTGAAAAGGATAGGGAGCCAATTAAGTGATTTACGTAGAGGAAAATGCCATCCATTTTCTTGGAATTGCTAATTATTACAGGCAATTTATCCTAGGCTACTACACATTTGTTGCTTCCATAGTGGCACTTATCTGATATCACATATCGCCCCAACACAAGGGGTCCGATACTCTCACCTGCCAAATGTGGGGATCCCCGCCGGCGCCGGGCGCCGCTCCTGTCTGATGGCATCGGCCATCTTGATTCCGGGTCTGCACATGCGCAGACCCGTCATGTCAGATAGAACTCCTCCTCTCTGCTCCTATTCGTCCAGCCTGTCATCACCTCACTATTTAAGACAACTGGGCCAACACCCAATTGCCTGTTCTTTGTTTGTCTACCCTGACTGTGTGAAGACTTGGCTCCCTGGCTCCAGCTTACATGTTACTGCATCTCTGCATGACTGACTGAGCCCTACTCATTCCTGGATATCAACTCACAGAGTTACCATCATTTCCAGCACCCCAACTCTACTCTGCTTATTCCTGGATATCAACTCACAGAGTTACTGTCATTTCCAGCACCTCAACTCAGCTGCTCATTCCTAGATATCAACTCACAGAGTTACCATTCTCTCCAGCACTGCAGCTCAGCTGCACCTGTGTGTCTAATATACACTTCTCAGCTCACAGAGTTCCCTTACCTGTTCCTGTATTTCTGCATGTCTGACTCAGCTCTACTTATTCCTGGATATCAGCTCACAGACTTTACCATCCTTTCCAGCATCTCATCTCTGCTGTTCAGTGTGTCTAACCTACAGATCTAACCTAAAGTTCTCAGCTCAACAGGCGCGGGCTGGGAGACTTCAGGCGGGGGGCACACAGGCGGCCGCATCTCATTACACGGGATGCGGCCGCGTCCACTTCCTGCTAAGCCATGTTCTCACATCACTATGGACTATATCACCGACCTCCCTCCTAGCAAGAAGTTCAAAATTGTTTGTAACTTCTCCTCCATTTGGTCCCAGAGTTTGAAAAGCATTAAGAAGACTTCAGTTTGTTATAAATTTTTTGCTGACAAGAAATGACGGGTTGTTCCTACCTTAAGAATTGGGGATAAAGTTTGGCTCTCTACAAAGAATATCCGCCTGAGAGTTCCATGCATGAAGTTCGTACCTCGACTTATTGGTCCCTTCAAAATCCTACAGGTCATTAACCCTATCATTTAAATTGAGACTTCCTGCTTGCCTTCGCAGTAGGGTTGGGCTGTGGGGCAGGGGGGTATCTGCCCCCTGGGCCGATCTCATAATTGGCTACCTTGGACTGGATCAATCGGCAACCTGCATTTTGTTTCCTTCAATATATTCCTGATATTCCTGGATGAGACCAAGGTTGAACTTCTAAAAGGTATATTTGGCACAAAGACAACACATTTTATCACTCATATTTACAGTGAAGCATGGTGGTGGCAATAAAATGATTTCAGGCTGCTTCTGTTCAGCTGGGACGTCGACTATACAAACCCAGGGAGTAGAAGGCCTCAAACTTAAGTTATGTACCGGCTGTAACAGCTAGGTGGCGTGGTATGCTATGTCTTGGAAAGGGCTGGTTTATAATCATGGCACAGATATTCCAGCATTAAAACTGAACTTATTGCTGGTCTTAACAGCAATCAGGATAATTGATGTAATGAATAGCACCAGATTTCAAAATATAGCCTCTGTCATAAAGCTGGAGATGAAGAGGAATTTCACCTTTCAATATGATAAGGAACCAAAGCACACATCCAAGTCAACCAAGGAATGGCTTCAGAAAAGAAAGATCAAAGTCATGGAATGGCCCAGTCTGAGCCCAGACCTCAAATCCCATTATAAATCTGTGTGCAATCACCTAAGATTTTCATCACAAAATCACTGCAGTGCGCTTCACCAAATGTTTTAGACAAATAAAACATTCACGTGTAAAGTGGATTTATAGCACCAGAGTCTATTTATATAAAATTTAAGTTAAAAAAGGATGCTGCTCTTTTAAGAGATCCGTTTCTCTCTCTCTCAAATTGATTCTGAAGACTTTTTAGAATCTTGAAAACAAACTGCCCAGTCTGCGACTTCCTCTTTCAATTACCCGAATCCTCATGGGCATAATAATTCTGCAAAGGAATGGTGGCTTAGTGGTTAGCACTCCTTCCTCACAGTGCTGGGGTCATGAATTCAGTTCCCAAAAAAGGCCTTATCTGTGTGGAGTTTGTATGTTCTCCCTGTGTTTGCGTGGGTTTCCTCCGGGTGCTGTGGTTTTCACCCACACTCCACAAACATACTAACAGGTTAATTGTCTGTTGGCAAAATTATCCATAGTCTATCTGTGTGCATATGTTAGGGAATGTAGACTGTAACCCTTTCTTAAATAGCAAAAGCAGTGAACAAGCATTTTGCCTACATTTACCCTGGCATCACTTCTTAAATATACCCCCTAGTAACAGTTTGGTGAATTTCATTAGGATATTCATTCATGGAGTTGTGAACACACTGGCACATTTTTCACTGATACATTCTTCTTGCTTCTCTCTGTTCCTCTCAGTGGATCTTAACCTGTCATCTGAGCCCACCCTTTTGGGCTCAAGTTACCAGTCTGTACTGACTATCCCCCACCCTCTCTTTCTAGCTGTGCTTTGAGCTCCCAGAGTTATAGTGCTTACTGTTATTTGTACTGTGCTGTTTCACCCTGTACTGTGCCATTGTTTGTCCTTGTATGGTGCTACGGATACTTTGTGGCGCCCTATAAATAAAAATGAATAATAATAATAATTTGCTTTTATTGCTCTCTGAACAGTTGGAGACCTTGTATGTTTCCCAGCAATGCCAAGCCAAGATTCTCTTTCTGATGGGGAAAAATATGTCCCCATGTTATGCTCGAAGAGTGGATCCAGCAAGATAATTCATACACATAGTTTGAATGGATATCAATAGTATGCCATGGCTGCTAATTCTTCAGCATCTACAATGTCATCTTCTATTTGCATTTTATCCTTGTCAATTAATACTATGTGATTGCTATCATCAACAGTCATCTGTCCAGCACCAGCTTTCTCCTCACGTTTGTTCCCGACTTGATCTTTGCTTTGGAGAGAACAACGTGTCGTTGAGGTGATTATGCTCATTATACTTTCTGTATACAGCTTAATGACTGCTCCTGCAAAAAAACAGAATGTGTAAAATAATACCACAATTATTCCAGCAGTTTGTAATGGCAAAAAACTGGAATGGTGAAAATCAGTGATTCAAAGAGTTAAACACTGATCGTCCACAACATTAAAACCACCTGCCTATTTTTGTGTAGGGCCCCCTTGTGCCATTAAAAGAGCTCTGATCCTTAGAGGCATGGACTCCACAAGACCTCTGAAGGTGTCCAGTGGTATCTGGCACCAAGACGTTAGCATCAGATGCTTTAAGTCCTGTAATCTGCGAGGTGGGTTCTCCATGGCTCAGACTTGTTTTTCCAGCATATCCCAGACTGAGATCTGGGGAAATTGGAAGCTAAGTTAACATGTTGAACTCTTTGTCATGTTCATCAGACCATTCCTGAACAATTTTTGCAGTGTGGAAAAGCACATTATCCTGCTGAAAAAGGCCACTGCCATCAGGGAATACCACATTGCCATGAAGGGGTCTACTTGGTCTGAAACAATATTTAGGTAGGTGGACTGTGTCAAAGTAACTTCCACATGAATGCTAAGACCTAAGGTTTCGCAGCAAAACATTGCCCAGAACATCACACTATCTCTGCCGGCTTGCCTTCCCATAGTGCATCCTAATGCCACATGCCTGGTCGTCCTCATCATGTAAAAGAAAACATGATTCATCAGACTAGGCCACCATCTTCCATTGCTCCACATTTCAGTTCTGGCACTCACATGCTCATTGTAGACGCTTTTGGCGGTGGACATGGGTCAGCCTGGACAATCTGACTGATCTGCAGCTGCGTTGCCCCAACACAGCAAGTTGCAATGCACTGTGTGTTCTGACACCTTTCTATCAGAGCCAGCATTAACTTTTTTAGTAATTTGTGCTACAGTGGATCTTCTGTGAGATTGGACCGGGCGTGCTAGCCTTCGCTCCCCACTTGCGTCAATGAGCCTCACGTACACATGACTCTGTCGCCGGTTGACCGGTTGTACTTCCTTGGACCACTTTCTTCTGCTTCCAACACATCAACTTCGAAAACTGACTGTTCACTTGCTGCCTAATATATCCCATCCCTTGACAGGTGGAGGTGTAACGAGATAATCAATGTTATTCACTTCACTTGTCAGTGGTTTTATTGTTGTGGCTGATCAGTGTATGATACAGGTCCCACAACAATTTGGTTTGGGGTTCAGTAACTTAGAAAGAAATTAAATGCAAATTTAGCATGAACTGTTTAGAGGGGTGGTAATTTGGTAGAATAGTCTAAGGAAGTTAAGAGGTTGCTTCAGCAATTTGATAAGCTTGCTTAAACAGCGTTGTGATTTTTCAGGGAATATTTGAAGGTTTGGAGACTAGAAAAAATGATTTTTATACATGTAAGGGAATGCCACAAAGTGAGTCCTGCCCACGATACCTCTTCTAACCTAGAATAGGAACACGTAATACGTTTGGATGAGATGTGCAGATCTTGGGCAGAGTGGAAGGCTTGAGTTGGGAGATGTTTTGAGAGAAGTGAAGAGATATATTTTGGTGCAGTGTTGTTAATGACTTTGTTTGCTAGTAGAAGTATTTTATATTGGATTTGGTAAAATACAGGGAGTGAGAGAGTGAAGCAGCTGTAGAAGAACATTTTGCGAGGAAAATTAGGTTAGTTTGGTTATGGAAAGTCCTGTGAGAAGGAACTCACAATAGTCAATGTGGGAAATTATGTGTGTATGAATGTGAAAAATGCACTAGTTGTTTTGCCACTAAAGTGCTTGGCTAGTTGTACATCTAAATAGCAAATTATACTAATGACAAGTGCAGAATCAATTGTTTATTTTGCACTATTCAGTGTCCTGTAAAAAAGTACCAGATGAGATGCCAATGCATCGCCCCGCTATTCGTATGCTTAAATATTAATTGTCACTAATGAAAGAGAAGTAAATAATATTTTTGACAGATAATGCACTGTAAAAAATACTAGGGGGCAAAAATGACAGCTAGAATCTGATTGTTTGCTACCGGCAACATCTCCACTTTTTCAAACCAGCAGTTTGGTAAATATACCCCTTGGGCTACTTGTGAGCATGGGAGCAAGCTTGTGTCTCTTGCACAGCAGACTTCCTTAATTTAAATTTAGCCACACACATAACAATTTCATAGGCAAATTTGCATGAAAATGGCCCTGAGATGCCATGCTGGGTAGGGTTCCAATGACCACTAAAGATGGCAGAGAACAATTGAAAACCATCTGGATTTCATTAGCAACTGGATAAAAATGCCATTGGCTATTGCATTGTGTGCATACATAGCCAACTGTATTAACTAGGCTCCATAGAATCCAACAGGATGTATCTGTGCAATTTGAATCATTTGGTCAGCAGGCAAGTTAGGATCCTAATGTGTGTGCCCATCTTAAGTCCAATTTATCAAAAGAAATTCACCAGGGCAGCTCAGCGACACTCATTTGCCTCAGTGATATTGGACCAAAGCGTTAAGGGTTAAGTTACCGCTTTGCCAGGCCTGTCTTTTAGCTGGCATGCCAGATTTGGACTTTAATTTCCACAAAAGTAAAGAAAAAAAAAAAAAAAAAGTTTAAATATAGTTAATATTTATTTAAATCATATTTAAAATCCTATATAGATTCAAAATTGCTTTATTCAAGGAATAAAGCATTTTTTAAATGAGTACATGCTTATCTGTTAACAGAATATTTATTGCAGCAGTCATTCTGTATATAATTCTCTATATAATCTAAATCCTTGAAGACACACATACTTTCTGTTGCTTTGTTTGTGAAAGATGGGTGATGATGCAGGGTTGAATATCTGTCAGTTTAAAAAAATACCCCCTCCCGCCCAAAAAAAAATACAACAAATCTTTTCAAAGTCTGGTTTTATAGGTACACTTAAAAAATTCTTCCCCACATTACTTTTAACCTGTTCCTAAAATGTTTTCATAATTTTTATTACTTTTGCAGGAGAGAGAGAGAGAGACAGAGATTAACTTACAAGTGTTTGGTGCTTGTGCCCGTAAGTTCTGCAGTGGAACGCATGTGCATTCCATTGACAGGAAGTTCGGCATTTGTAACGCAAACTTGCCCTCCAAATGCAGAACTTCCTGTCAGTGCATGCGTTCCACTGTGGAACTTACGGGCACAAGCACCAAACACTTGTAAGTTAATATCTCTCTCTCTCTTCAGCCCTTAAGCGTAATTAAGGGCTGAAGGTATGGAGGCAGGTAGCGGGCGGCTGCTGCGCCCCCTTGGCCTTGCACCCTGGGCGACGGCACCGCCCGCACCACCCTCGTTACGGCCCTGGCAGCAGTAAACATACCATCCTAATACTTCTGATTGGCAGCCATCAGGACTCCATCGACTTCAGCTGAAGATGAGGAGGATGGGGAAAAGTGGGTGGTTGGAGCATATGGTAGAAGAAGGTGGGGGCGATAGATATAAGAGGGCTGAAGGGGGGGCAGACAGACACACAAAGGGGAAGAAAGAAAGGAATATAGACATCTAAACAATATGGACCAAAAAGCAGATTGCGCATAAGATGTTCCATTAAAAATACTGATACATGAAAGTAAACAAACAAATTGGCTCAATGGGTAGAAAAAATGCATATGAATTTGTTGTTTTTTTATATAAATACCCTGGAATATTTTATATTTTATATGTTATCATTATGCTTTACACAGGGATGTGTATGTATGTGTGTGTATATGTATATGTGTATGCATGTGTATGTACATACACATATATATATGTCTTTTTATGTATTATTATATCTGTTTTGTTTTATACAAGTGTAGATTCTCAACTTTATCTATATTGGACATTGTTCTCAACATATGGCCGCTAATTATTTTACGAGGTTCCTCCCCTTTTCCACATACTATATATGACCATAGGAGAGAGAGTTAGCTTTATAGCTTGAAAAAGTCCGCCTGGACGGACGAAACGCGTCGCTGCTTGTCATTTTTTCTACCCACGGAATACCCACTACTGAGTATTAGCTCTGTTGAGCCTCATCTACTGGGAAGACATTTGATACAATTTGATACATTGTCTTCAGAGGCTCTTACGTACATTGTGTCCTTAAGAGGAATATATCCACAATCAACTGTGTTTCAATCCGGACGGATTTAGGTGGTGCGCACCACAGAAGACACATCGTGGAGTCTCCACTCATCTGAACCGCTTGTGTGGCGGGACGGGAACTTGGATCTATATTTCCCTTCACGGGTAAGATCTGGATGTTTCACTTATATGCTAGCCTGACTCATATATTGGCATAATGAACACCACCAACAGCGGATTGCTCCACTACTAATGTATTTCAGCTATTTACTACGGAGCTTTATATTTGAACATACCGCTTAACTTGTGGGAACTTGTCATCTCATTTTACAGCCAGTATCGGGCGCAACCAAGTTGCTTCATTCATATCGGCATACAGAGCTCTTACTCTTATGGTCATTTGGACAATCCGTTATACATTAGCCTCTGGCTCTTTGTTGTGATATCTTTTATATCCTCAATATAGATTCATATTAGCTATAGATACATGAGTAATTTGGGAATCTATCTGTTGTTATAACTTTATTATATTTTTTATATATTATGTATTTATCTACTGTTGGAGTAAACATATATATATTTACCCATTGAGCCAATTTGTTTGTTTACTTTCATGTATCAGTATTTTTAATGGAACATCTTATGCGCAATCTGCTTTTTGGTTGATATGTTTGTTTATTAGAGGATTGCACCCCCTCTATTGATTTGCTGCAATTGATGTTCATTTTGAATTTTTTGTGCTACCTATTAGCGCCGGAGATCTAATATATTGTTTATCTAAACAATATGGGAACTAAAAGGAGGAGCAGTGGTCAGCAGCAGCATATGTGCACTGTGCAGAGGAAGAGGGTAAACATAGTGGGCCTCATTTAGAGTTGGACACAAAGTCCATTTTAGGCACATCGGGCAAAAAAAACACTATTACGCAGCATATCACACTTGCGACAGCTTGTGGCTCACTACGAGGGGAAGGGCAGAACGCGGAATTGTGAAGGTGTGACCCGTAAGTAAATCCTAGACGCAGTAAGGCGCAGACGCAACACGTCAAAAAAGGGCTAAAAATGAGCGTCAGAAATTAGGTGGCACAAGTAGTTACCTAGCTGCACAAACTGCTTGCAGCTCGGTAGGGTATTACGAGTGGGATGCAACTGGGTTTGCATGCCACTTGTAATACCCAACCAAGCTGCGGCACACTGCCCCTCCTACATATCTTAGATGGACTCTGTGTCCGACTCTAAATGAGGTCCAGTGGATGCAAGCTGCCTCTATATGGGAATAGGGAGCATACGGCGTGTGCACAGGAAAGGGGGGCAGTTTAGTTGTTGCCCCTAGCATGCGCCATTTCTCTGTCTCCATGCTGCTCTATTACTAACAGTACAAATAAATGCAGGTTGTCTACGTACCTCCCTTTTGCCGCTCCCCCCTCCATGCTGCCTCCGACACCTGGAGCACCTGCTCTATCCATTCCACCCTGTTCCATCGCTGCTCCTAACATGGCAGCCTACTGTAGAGAGGTGAAAGGGAGCATGGGGGACATATTTATAAATTAATGTCAAACAGTGGCTTTACTAGCTCTTTAAATAGTTATTTATTTTACTAATTCTAACAGCCGCAATTTCTACTTCAAGGGGAATGGTACAGTAACTAAATTTATTGCCACTGATATCTGATTTTTTTGTTTTAAAATGTAATTTATTATTAGTATGTACTCATATTTTGGTAACAGGAATTCAAACACATCAAGTCAAGGAGAGTATATGTGGGAGTCACTGTCAGACACGACTAAAACTCTCTTCCTTCCAGTGAAAGACTCTGAACAGTTGCATTGTTCTAATGTTCTTTCAGCGTCTCTTGTTTGCTGGGTGTAAGTCTCACCAGTTTAAATAGAGAATTAAAAATGTGTATTTATTTTATAATAAAATGGTATTATATATTGGAGCATTGTAAGGCAAAGTATTCCTTGAAATTGCTGATAGATATGCACCACATTGACAGTGTGTCAGTATTGATATATTGACCCTTTGACTGCCTTAAATTTTTTTTCCCTTTTGAATCTGAACTATATTTCCTCAGATCCTAATTGTTATATTCCATCTCATTCAGTATCATGACAGTATTCACTATGTATCATGCACCTCACCCTTTGCTAAGTTAAGGGAGAACACTATTCAATAACATTATCATTAGGGGTGCCCAGAATTAATAACATAAAGCAAATAAAAACCAACAAACAGCCAACAAAAACAAACAAAAACAAAACTTATAGTATCTTTTTGGCAGCTCCTTATACTGTAATATATTGCATTTATTATGCACAGTTGTGACAGTATAGGGGTTTCCTTAATTGCTTATCTGGTCTCCGTTTTGTCTAATACTGGCTCCAGTAAAGGTTTATGAACAGACATGTTTCCCATAATAGAGTACAGGTTGAATTCAAAATTCCTGATAAAATATAACTAAAGAGGGAAACAAGTGGAGTTAATATAGTGTTTTTTGATAGAAGGAGACAGTAATATGTTAAAAGAAGTATGTGTTACACATATTTATGGTGCAGATTTATCTGAAGAAGAAGACTATTTAATAGCTGTGGCATTCAGCTTGCGGTGATAGATATCCGTTTTCTCATTTAACAGGGATGAAAGGAAAGATTGATTGTGTGAATGATCTTTGGTCAAGGAGGTTAAAATGTAGAAACCTCAAATATTTAAATCTCTAGCGTTAAAAACTAGCTAATCATTGATTACATTGTACAGTTTTAATTCAGATTAATCCGAAGAGTCCACTATTCTGAAAATGAAAAATAACAACATGATAAATTGTAAAAATAATGTAAAATATAAAGCTGTGTCTAGTAGCAGAGCCAGATTTATAATCAGAATCTCCATATAGGTACCTACAGGAGCAGTGCAAACTTACCCAAAGGAGTGCTAGCGCCACCAATTTAAGGTCTAATAACTGATCCCCACCAGTTAATGAGCTCACTCCCTTTCAATTATAATAGCTAACTTACCTCTGCCACTGCTCTTGAGCAATCTACCAATACCCTGTTCAGAAACCTGAAGAGGGAAGAGAATTTCATGCCTCAAGCTATGAATTCACCCACACTGCATGACAAGCCAATCATTAGTGTTAGAGATGAGCAAATCTTCTGTGGTTCTATTTGTGGTATTGAACCAATCATTTTATTTTTGTTACCGGAACTTCAGCCAGACTCCCCAAATTCAGGGAGTTCTTCTGGACTCTCGGGAGAGTAGTCCACTCTCCCTGATCCTGCCTCTCCTTCTGCATGATGAAAGGGAGGTCCCAAAAGTAGGTAAGCATGGTCTACTCAAACATGGAGACCACAGTAAAGACTTGAACCTAGACATGATACATGTTATCTGAAGGCAGCCACATTAAGAGGAGATGATAAGGCTGACAATAAACATTGAATTAGGAAACTAAAATGGCTCTCTCAGAGGGAAAAAATGCTACAATACATCAAACTATTGTGAGAGATACAACTGTAAACAAAAGTCTACAACTGCACCGCCATCTGAACATAATAAACCAGAAAGATGAGGATAAAACATCCATTTAGAGAGAAGCAAAATTTTCAAAAGCATTCCACAAAATATTTACTTCAATCCACATTTTGCCACAATCTTTTGCAAAAAATCATTTCATCTTTGGAATTTGTCCTTAAGGGGCCGATTCAATTCTTCCGCGAATAACGCTGTGTTAACAGTATCACTGTTAATTCGGTAATTTTAACCTGGACTTCATTTCGCAGCTCAGGGAGCCGCGGATAAAAATCCAGCGTTGAAATTACCGTATTAAGGGTAATTATGCGCAGTTATATCGTATTAACGGTAAAATTGCTAACGCCACGTTATTCCCAGCAGAATTGAATCGACCCCTAAGTGTTTGCAGTCTTATCCAAACACACAACAGAGCAGAATTAATTGCCCATTATTCCAGCTCTATTCATAGACTATAGATTCCATAAAACTTGAAATAATGAATAAACTATGTATTCCATCCTGTGGAATGGTGAAGATACTCGATTCACGCAATATTTCTCTGCGATTTCAGCCTTGTCTTCCTCAAGTAAAAAAGAAATGATAGTCGAAAATATATAGATACAGGTTAGTAAGTACAAATCCATCACTCTCTAACATAAAATTATTTTTTTATTTTTCCAACATACTGTTACGTGAAAATTAAATAATAATAAAAAGTACTCAATGAATAGATACAACAGCAGTTAAACATATTTGGATGGCATGAACGCATACTGATGTGGAGAAAATATTTTAAAATTTTGGCCTACAATTTTTTGTGTGAACTGACTTGTTGAGATAATAAGATATACAGGAAGTTTGGTTATGATTTTCCTGGAAATAATTTGCTATATTCTTTAAATAATAATTAAATCCAAAATGTCAACATGAATCATAGAGATGCACTGCAGTGTTCAGTATTACCCTGGCTTTATTCTGCAGCATTTCACATTTATGAAACCAGGTAAAATTTAACACCATATTGTGCCCTGACCAAATAACAGCTGATATAGGTAAAACAGGAAAGATTGAAGAATAGCATGCTCCTTCATACTTCAAGGTATATAATGGGTAATACCCCTGCATTTCAATCCTTCAGTATGTACATAGCAATTCTTTTACCAAACAGACTCCAACATAATCAAACTAATCTAGAGATGAACAAATTTGTATGATATATTTAACAAAAATCTGCACCCTTTAGACAAAGATTCTATTTTTGATGAAACATTTACAGTGTAAAGCTGAATTTTGAAGATAGATGAGATAGATATTACATTAAATATGATAAAGATAGATAGATAGATAGATAGATAGATAGATAGATAGATAGATAGATAGATAGATAGATAGATAGATAGATAGATAGAGAGATAGCTGTCAGTCCTGGCATACTTGGGACACGAATCTCAACTTTTTTCTTTCATATACTCTCCTATCTTTTTGGAGTAAAAACTGAATTAGAGGCCTATGGATTTATCCTTTTCGTCACTTCAGTAAGCAGAGATTTCTATTGTTTGTGTGATGGAAGACATGAATTGAGAAGCTATAAGATACGGATAAAGGGGAAAATGATTGATGTCCTCCATCAGGCACACAAGTCTTCCACATATGTTCGTAGTAAAGGTGTACAGGATAGAGACTTGTAAATATTAAGAAAACTTGAATAAAGCAACAAGAGGGAAATCTATGTTCACTTGTGGGAAATATCAGATTTGTGTAGAATAAAAATTCTCTGTGGTGTCAATCTAAAAAAGAGTTTCAGAATGTCAGCTTCTCAGTGGTAAACATGTTTTAATTGGCAACGTGAAAATGTCTACATTCATTTCATAAGGGAGGAAAGGATACATTTATGAAGGAATTAGAGAAACTCATTCGTCTTCACAACTGCATCCTATTATTAAAATTTCTGACTACACCACGACACACAGAGACTATCATACTAATGTTCTCTTGGAATTGTTATCACTTCCCCCTTATAACCAATATCCACTAGTGGGATAAAGGGCTCCCAGAGAGCAGGGAGCAATTGCACAGGTAAATGTAGTCCATCAAATGAAACCGCAAGGAAAGGAGCCTCAACTGCCCTTCTGGATATTAAAGGGGATTTGAGATGTTGGCGTATCAGGAAACTCTAATTCAGAGAATGCTGATTCTTTCAGTCCATTAAAACTATGGTGGTGAGTTAACGGGATGCTACTGGACTGAGAACTGTGTATTCATCACCCGTTTATCACGGTTTAATGTACTTTTTAATCTTTGGCCCAGTCTAAGTATATACACCAGAGCATCGGTGTATATTATGTGTATTTTTATTTCATGTTATTAGGTACATTTTGCCCTTGCTATTACCTGCAATATTGTATGCAGTATAAATATGAAGAATATTGCCATACTGTGTGAAAATAACAGGACAGCAGCAGTCATTTTGCCTTTTGTGTTAGCTAATGTAATTACCATTTGTCTCAAATGTCCATTGTTATGAGGTGCAGTTTAGATTTGGTTTGTAATCAGAACAATGTCTGAGTTAACTAGCTGGCAGCCCATGTTAATTAGCTAGGTCAACAGGTAATCTGAGAGGTAATGAGGTTAGGACTTCTAAATAATATGCAATGTGCCTCCACAGTAATATATTGGCTGAAATAGCATTGGGAAATGTATCAATATGTATCAATATAAATGTTATTGTATCAAAATATATCACAGATTCGGGTGGCGTAACACTGCTGATACAATGTGTCAAAAGTCTTATGGTTTCATGTAAGTGTAGTGTCATTCCCTGATGTAATATTGTAACACCATGTTTAGTGTATCCAGCTAAAATAACTAATTGAGTCAAGCCATTCCATTGTATAATCAAGGCAATAGGGTGTCAGGCACCGTCCTGCTTCTGTCTCCAGACGGACGCCTGCCTCCACGCGATGTCTGTGTCCCGTTGCTTAGGTATGCTCCTTCCCCGTTCTATTCGCATGCATACGCTGAGCTTGGCAACCGTTGCATAGCATCTTGACGCTGATCCTGTTTGCTATCCGCACGCATGCGCAAGGCACCACGGTCTGTGTTCGGCTCTCTGGTTTTGACCCAGCTTGCTGACTATTCTTCGTTCTGCTGCATCCAGACTTCCATCCTGCATCCTGGTGTTCCGTCACCGCTGCCTCACTTGATACCTCGCCAGCTGATACTGAGGGCTGCGACCTGCACGTCCCTTGCAGCGAAGTCCATACTTCCTTGTAGGGGTCGCTAGTGAAAACCAGGGGCATGTTAGACTCCGCTCCTCAGTACTTAGTAGCACCAATTGCTGGCAGGTATCACCAATTTCATCTTTGTGACACAGGGACAGTATGTCTAGCAGCTAAAGTGTCCACTGAGAGAACCCTGCAGTAAGGGGGAGGTTTGAGACATTTGACCCTATTTCCTGTGTATACAATGAAGAATATAGGGAGAGCAGAATGCTTGGAGGATCCTGGTGTACAAGACAACAGCAAAAAGGACTTTGGGCAAGGTATTGTGGTGCCGTTGGATGAAACCTTACCAGGACAGGGTCTATGTGAGCCAGTAACTGTTTTGCTAATCGGTAGTGGTAACAATACAGGAGGTTAAGACTCTGAAAGAGACTGAGATTATTACTTTGGAGTGCTGACTGCAAGAAGCTTCTGGAGGATACATGCTACTCTTTACCCTGTAACTTGTGAACGTCTTGTGATATTGTGCTGTCGTAATAAAGTCTTATTTTGGATATATTCTGGTCTACCCGAGTGAGTTGAATCCCACAGAGGGTAACTACCATCCCAGCTAAGGGTGGTATCCTCACATATGGGTCAAAGAAAGCCATCAGATATACAATGTCTTGCTTCACTAAGACCCGGAAAACAAGAGGTCCACAAACTGTGCATGTCCCCTACTGACCCTAGAATCCTGGATTCCACCGCCAAAGCTAAAGCTCGGTCTCATATGACACCAGGTAATTCACTTTCCATTTTACTACAGCAACTATTCTCTCCCTTTACCACATTACATGACCTTGCAGGACTCCAAGATGAAGCCTCTGAGTCTGAAATGGCTACATGGTGATCTTATGGTTGTCCTTTATAGTCTGATCACTTGTAACCCTTTAGCCATTTAGTGACACCTTTGCTGCTATTGCCATATCTTTCTCACTTGCAATACAAGGATGGCATTTGTGGAAAAAAGCTATGCTTTCATTGGTTAATCAGGATTGGTTTGCCCCAAATTTTACGTTTCTCAACAGTATTTCCATGTGCCTTTATCAGGCATATAATACGGGCATCACTGAGTCACAGAAAACAGAACAATGCATATTAAATTTACTATTAGCAAAAAGCTTAATGATTTTATTCAAAGGTATGTGATACCTTTGTTCACTATCTTAGACTGAGGCACTAACTTTATTGGCCAGGTAATCAAGGAAAGTTATAAAGCATTAGGGAGAAGAAAAGGTAGAGAAGCAGGAGGGAAGAGGGCCCTGCTCGTAAGAGCTTACATCCTAAAAGAAGGGCAAACAGATAGTGCCACAATGTGGAGTCAGACGGGATCAATCGCATGAGGTAACGTGCAGTGGGACAGGGGAAGAGAGGTGAGGAGGTCATGCATGGTGAGAAGGTTAGGTGGATGGGTGATAGGCTTTGAAGAACAGATGAATTTTAAGTGCCCGTTTTAAGGTGCACAAATTAGGGGACAGTCGGATGGAGCGTGGGAGGTCATGCCAGTGGAGGGGGCAGCCCAGGAGAAATCTTGGACTCTAGAGATTGATCAGAGTTGAAGAGAGGCGTGGATCAATGGATGATTGCAAGGAATGGGATGGTGTGTGAATGGAGAGATTGGAGATGTATTGGGCAGTGGAGTGGATGAGGGCCTTGTAGGTGAGGGTGAGCAGTTTGAAAAGGATTCCGTAGGGGAAGGGGAGCCAGTGTAAGGCAAGGCAGAGAGGGGAGGCTGAGAGGAGTGACGGTGGAGGAAAATGATTCTCGCAGTCATGTTAAATATAGACCTGAGGGGGGCGAGGCGGGAAAGGGGAGGGCGATAAGGAGAAGATTACAGTAATCAAGACGTGAAATGAGTGCATGGGTGATGGTTTTCGTGGCATCCTGAGATTTGAAGGGCCGGATACAGGCAATGTTGCAAAGTTGGAAGCGTCAAGATTGGGCAAGAGATTGAATGTGGGGGGACAAAGAGAGGGAAGATTCTAGGGTGACACCTAGGCAGCGAGTTGGGAAACGGAGGAGAGGACTTTTTGATCATTGGAATTAGTTATTACAACATTGCCACCATGAGGTTTATTGCAAATACAATTCCATATATGTTTAGTTTGTCTTTTCTGTTTTGTGTGTATTAATATAAATGCAAGTCCATGATGTAGCAATGATGTATGCTCCTTCAACAATGTACATAGAAGGTTATATGTTTGCAGAAGATAACAGACAGTGCATCAAGTAGTGATGAGTACAGTTTTTAAAATTGTTCTGCAGATTATTTGTCACATTTTGCATATTTCACCAGTCCAGCCCAGCAATTCAGTCCAGCATTCCGGTTCCAGTCTGGTTCAGCATTTCGGATCTAGTTTGGGTCAGCAATCCGGTTCCATCCTGGTGTCCTTTGCTAAATCTGACCACTGTCTTGCTATTCTTCACTACTTGCCAGTCTCCAGTTCCAGTCATATTCTGTAGTCTCCTGAACTCACAGCAACCACCATCTGTACCTGTCCTTTCTCCTCCATGCAAAGGAACCTAAACAAGACACCCACCTTTATGCATGCAGTCACCAGTTCTGCTCCAGAGACACAACCCAGTACGTGTACAGACAGATCCTCAGACATAACAGCGACACCTCAGCACCGGAAGAAGGAGTGGGGACCCAAAGGTAAGTTTGCCAGACCCTGTCAGGCTAGACTGTGGGTCTGATGCATGACATATCTGCAATAAATTTAGGGATATAAGAGTTGGATACTGGTCACCAGAATGCATTCAGCTATGTAAACTAGCAACCAGAATAGACTATGCATTGTATATTTTAAATACTTATGGCAGGGAAAATAAAAATTTGCAATTACATTGGTGGTTGGATATGGTGAGGAGGGAGTATGAAGAAATAATTAAGAGATTATGGTAGCGGTTCCCTAACTGTGGTGCCACAACCAGAGCCATCCGTGAGTGAGGTAGGCAAGGCGAGAGGCGGGTCCAAGCCTTCCTGCCACCCCCCGTTTGTCCGCCGGCCAGGGAAAAAAACCCCAAAAAACTTACATTTTCGGCACCCAGGTGCCCTCCTTCATCCTACCTCCTCCATTCTCCCCTTCTCACTTCTCTGTTCTCACTGAATATCGGACGTGACATCACATCACACCCAACATTTTCAGTGAAGAGCAAGGCAATAAGGAGCCTGAAGATAGAATACCGAGGAAAACACAGAAGAAAACAGAAGGAAACAGAGGACAGAAGAAAAGAGGGTAAATGAAAGGTAAGACAAGGGTCACAGTGTGAAATAGACAAGGGGCACAAGGTAGACAAGGGGCACAGAGTGAAATAGAGAAGAGGCACAGAGTGAAATAGAGAAGGGGCACAGAATAATAAGGGGTACAGAATGAAATAGCGAATGGACACAGAGTGATATTAAGAAGGGGCACAGCTTAATATTGAGAAGAGGCACAGGGTGATATTGAGAAGAGGCACAGGGTAATATTGAGAAGGAGCAGAGTGTGATATTGAGAAGGGGCACAGTGTGAAATTGAGAAGGGGCACATTTGATATTACGAAGGGGCACATTGTGAAGGGGCACATGTGATATTGTGAAGGGACACAGTGTGATGGTGAAGAGGCCTAAATACTTCTTACGTTATTTGGACCAAACTACTTAAAAAACAGGACTACCTGGTAATTATTTTGTCTTAGGGGTGCCTTAGAAAAATTATGGAGACCCTAAGAGTGCCTGGAACTGAGAAAGATTGTGAACCTCTGGATTAGAGTACGTCCTAAAACTCCAACTTAGTACCATAATCTGCACACTTTTCTCTGTTCTATGGCCTCTAAGTGACAACCCTTTGAAAGCTTATATGTTATACAACTATTACTTATGTATGTGCTCCAGTTGTCCACATTTCTTTTTAATTGACACGTATAAATAAATTAATAAAAATATATATATAAATATTTAGATATATTTATATTTTTATATATATATATAAGATTAAAAATATGACTTCAATGTTCTCCATTGTGTATCGTTGACATATATATAAATACATATATATATAAATATATATATATATATATATATATAATATATATATATATATATATATATATATGTATATACATATATATGTATACACACACACACATATATATATACATATATATATATATATATATATATATATATATATATTTACACATATATATATATATATATATATATATATACACAAGTTAACCCGTGCATGATACTCATGCATTCTAGTCAAATCAAGTTACTTAAGGTGTTCTTGTCATGCATTTGGGGCTAGGCCAGGCCTCCTCAGGGGAAGAGCGTTACTACCCGACGTAAGTGCCCTTTTTTAACGTGGTTTTGTCCACATGTCACCACCTCATCATTTTTCTCCATCACCTCATCCTTCATCTTCATCGCCACATCCTTCATCAAGCTACTTAAGGTGTTAAAAACTCCCCACTGTCACCCCCGGCAACCACCAACCACTCTCAACTGTCACTTCTCCTTCAAGAAAAATATAGGTCAGTGTATAACTCTGCCCAGCAGGTGGCGCTGCAGCTTGTTTTTTTTTTTTCACACACGCCACTAGGCATTTATATAGTAGATACGTACGTGTATATATATATATATATATAAACAAATTTACAAGTTATAGGAAGAGGAGTGAGTATAAAAACCTGTGTTTTATATGTTTATAAGTGTGAACACTGTTTCAAAGTAGGACTGTAGATGTATCCAGGGCTGTCTTAACGCATGGGCACGCTGGGTGGTTGCCCGGGTGATTTATTCAGAACCTTCAAACCCTTTTTATTAAAACATTTAGGTTGACTAATCACCACAGTATCAGCTGTAATCTGTACATCACCGACACACTGGAGAACATTGAAGGCATATTTCATAGGATTCAAATAATCCATTAAAATAAATTGGTACGTATTTGGTTGGCAACATGTCCTGTTCTTCATCCTGAAGGGAATGAGGTCCATCCCTTTAATATCATTATTAACATAATCAACATTTATTTATATATAGCGCCAGCAAATTCCGTAGCGTTTTACAATTGGGAACAAACAGTATACAATACTGGGTAATGCAGACAGAGAGGTGAGAGGGCCCTGCTCGCAAGCTTACAATCTAAGTATCAGGAAGCAGATTGCCTGAATTTTATTATTTCTGAGCATGCGTAATTTTGTGTTAATATTGTAATATTCTTCCTGCTTTTTAATTGTAATGATTAGATGAATGAATTTATGTTTTACAACATCTAGGTTTAGAGCACTGAATATTTCTTGTACTATCTGGTAATATGTTAATATATGGCATAAATATGAAAGAGCGCAATCTGCTGCTCAGTAATTACCTGTATCACATGCCTTTCATTATGACTTTGTTCCGAGAAGACATATGTTGTCTATGTATTCCTGTGTCAGTGACCTCTAACAGCAATGTTATTTGGTAAATGCGGATACCCCATGTGCTGTGCTCACATCAAACTTTCAGGGCTAAAAAAGCAGCTGGATTCGTTTGTAAATACATTCCATAGGGAGAAACATTACCTGCAGCACTATCAACTATTAATGGTAACAATGACACATAAATTCCTACATCACATAACATAAATATGTATAAATCCAGCAAAAAGCCAAAGGGAATAAAACACAAAATCTTCATTAAATAACATAATAAAACAATAGAAAACGCAGCAACAGAAAACAACGCTAAACTACATAGCTAAATGCATTCAAATTTCAAACAGTAGATTGCCTCAATACAGTATTAGTAATAAATTATGATCCCTAAAAATGTTATTATAGTCTTGCTATAATATGCAATTTTAAAATGATAGTGATCTTGTGTGAACTTACTTTAGAAGTAGTGTAATATCCAACAATTTATGCATATGGGAAATGACACCATTGTGCACATAAGGAGAAGTGTTTTGTTTTTATAAATACTTCTATTTCTTTCCACTTCACAGATGTGTGTTTTATTTGCATTTTACGCTACAGCTCAGATCAGCTGGATTTTCTCAAGGGTTCTTTTAGGGGGGTTTCCAGCATAATAGAAACTCTACTATATCAATATGGTCAGGAACACTTTCCAGGTTGTTTTAGTAATGAGGAGAGTCCCTGCAGGTTGTGGCCAGAAGGTGGGGACATTGGACTCTTTCATTGGCTCTGGAGGCCTTTAAGGGCAGGTAAGATATGTTATGTTTACACTAATATGTATAATACGTTGACAAATTCCCTGCATGTTTGCACATAGCAAAAATATATAAATATAATGTTTCCAGCACTTTATTCCTTGGATTACATTTCTAGAAGGGGTTTATTTAATAACACAATGGAAAGAGCAATGATGTGCTATAAGCAATAGCATGCAGGGAAATGACTGGCTGCTACTGGTTGTAGCAAATACTGGGAAGCTGTATTTTTACACTGCCATTTACAGTGGTGCTAGGACTAGAACCAACTTTGAATCTGTCAACACATTTTAAATTAACCCCCCTTCAGCTAATCTAGTTTTGGCAAGGATCAAATTTGCACCCACTTTCTGAACTTAAACCTAACTCCAAATGACACCCAGGGGTAAATGTATCAAGCTGAGAGTTTTCCGGTGGGTTTGAAAAACCAATCAGATTCTAGCTATCATTTATTTAGTACATTCTACAAAATGATAGCTAGAATCTGATTGGTTTCTATAGGCAACATCTCCACTTTTCAAACCCACTGGAAAACTCTCAGCTTGATACATTTACCCCCCAGTATTTGTAAATTCTCATTTTACAGCATTTAGGGGCAGATTCAATTCCCTACATTGTTAGTTAGAAAAACATACCACTTTTTAGTACCATTATTACAGTAATTTTAACTCAGATATTTGCTCGCTGCTTGTAGTGCAAAAAATCAGCGTTGAAATGACTGTAGTAATGGTAATAATACACTAAAATTATCATAGGTATAGTTATAATGCGCAGCTATTACCGTAGTAATGGTAATAGTGCACGGCCCGCATTCTACAGAACAACACAGGGAATTGAATCTGACCCTTATAATCTAGTAATAGATCGAGGGAAAAATAAAAATGAAAGCTAAATTCTGCTAGTGAGATAGGCAAAATGTTGTGGTGAAATGTGACGAATAATCTGCAGAACAATTTTGAAAATTGTGCTCATCACTACTTGACACATTGGGCCTGAGTCATTAAGGAGAGCAAAGCATAAAAAAGGAGTAACATTTGCACCTGGGCAAAACCATGTTACATTGGAGGGGGAGGTAAATTTAAAATGTGGGGACAGGTTTATAGTTGGGGTAGGACATGTCCTAGATCAACTTTAAATTTCAGGGTAATAATAAAGCTATCAAGTATTTGTGTGCTAGATGAAAAAACAGCCAGTATTTATCTTATGTGCAAAATAATAAACTAATTTGCATCCCTTTCATTGTAACATGGTTTGTCCCAGAGAACATTTACTCCTTTTTTGCCTTAATGACTCAGGCCCATTGTCTGTTCTCTTCTGCAAACATATAACATTCTATGTACAGTGTAGAAGGAGCATAAATCATTGCTACAGCATATATATGGAAATGCATTTGCAATAAACCTCATGGTGGCAATGTCGCAAATAACTAATTACAATGATCGAAAACTTATACTTTGAAAAAAGTCTCATGAAGGTGAGCACAGCAAAGATAGATGAGAAATAAATGAAGGCAGTGATTATTGGTTTACTAAGCAAATGAACTAAAGTCCACTTGCACTTCATAAAAATGCATTTTGACGCACTGTGCATGTGTAAATGTGTATCCGTATGGACAGTTACACGAAGTTTGTATTTTCATCCCCTGGAATCTAAATGAAAGAGGCAGATCAGGAGCATTCGCGTGTAAATTCAGTACAATAGTACGTGTGTCAGCTACACCCCTAAGGCTGGTGTAAAGATAAGTGTTGATGATGATGATGATGATGATGATAACATCAACATCTATCTTTACAGAGTTTAAAGTAAGAAAATTAAACATTTTAAAATAAACCCTCCTCTCCCAAATCAATAACCAGTATCAGTGCAACAGCCTAGAGCGGGTTTTACTAAAGCAGAGGGACAATGATTGTGGCATCTCCTTGCTTTATGGTTACCAGGCTCTATAACTGGGACACCCTAGGGCCCTCTGTCAAAATGTTTACCAGCATGAGACTGTTCTGCGTGGGGCTGAGTCTCTGGGGTTGGGTACCTCCAAAAATTAGTTGGTGTCAGTAAATGCACTAGCGCTATACAGCTGAGCAGGCTGGAATTAGTTCACATGATGACAGGGGGAATATTAATGATTTTGAAAGAAATTATAACATCATTTCAATTATTGTTTATTAATCAGTGTAACGACTGTACTTATTTTTTTTAACTGGCCACAAAATGGGAAACCTAACAATCTCCCTAAACCATTCTAGGACAGCGAGGGAATCAGAGAGTTGTTCCTCTGTTGACTGTTAAGCAATGAGATAAAGAAACCCAAGTAGGAAACCATACATAGAGGGGAAAGAGAAAAGGATGCTGGTGTATCTTCATTTCTGCTAAATCTGTAGTGTGAGCAATCTTACATGCCCTGCAAGTATATTCAGGGCAATACCTTAAATCTTTTGCAGTTGTCACTTGCAAAGAAATGTGATTGGATTTTAAAGAAAAGTAAACAGTAGCGTAATTGTTTTTAAAGCTTCATTTCATAGCAACTAAACAAATCTCTAAATGACTATCCCCTTGCTAGCCCCAGGTACCCAGGACACGTGCCACAGATTTTAAGTATGGCACCCTTAACTATTATAGTCCTCTGCTGCAACAGATAGAGATAGTTTCCTTATAACATTAGTTATTTCCCTCTACTATTGTGGTCATCTTGGCAGCCATGAGAATAGTCTGTGCTGTTCAGTAATGGAAATGATTTGTCTCCTAGACCCATTTATTGACAATATCTTTGGTCAGTGTCGCAGGTCTTGGGGGATATAGGACAGGTCTAAGGAATACACTGACATAATAATCCAGCATCACCATATGATGTGGCAAGTAAACATCTTAAATCATTGTATTTGATAGATTTTATATGTACAATGTATTTTATAGAGAGATACTTTCAGTACGTCTATGATTGTTTTCTTGTGCCGGTACATTGTAACCTCCAATCAGATTCCCCTCTATAGATTGCCTTGGAACTAATCCTCAATGACTATGTGACAATACAGATAAACCTGCACTAAGGCACAGTTATGCCAATGGCCTGCACCACTAAATAATGTCATGAGCGAAACGACTCAGTATTTTTTGTAATTCCTTTTTGCAGATCAAATAAAACATATTCTATTCTAATAAACCACAGTAAAGGTTTAACGGTCTATCCCAACATTGGCCTAAATACTCAGTAAAGTATTAACTGCCATGTGAATGGTATGTTCCTGAAATGGCTGCTTTTGAGAAAGATTTGTTCATTTAGATAACTACAGCTGCATAACATGCATTAAATGTGTTGCACTATGCATGCACACACCTAATGGCTCATAGCTTACATGTGTGGCCTCTTGTGTTTAGAGTAGAGATGCTCAGGGTCGGTTTTACAAAAAAAAAGTCCATCCGAACATTGCAAATCCGAGTACCGAGCCAGCTCGGCTCGGTACTTTCGCACGCCCGCGGAACTGAAAACAAGGCAAAATGTCATTGTTGCATCATCGGATCTGGCGAGTTTTGGATTGTATAAGTACTGCCCTACATGGAGATCCGGCGCCATTTCACAGAGAGACACAGAACACAGAAGGAGAAGCAGGGTTCTTGGCAGTCTCCAGTGCATTTGGGTAGTGTGATTAATGAAAGAGAAAGAGGAGGGCTGGCAATGTTCTTTAAAGTCTCCAGTGACATTGTACTGTGCCATAGCTCACACAGAAACAGGAGAGGTGGCAGTATTCAGTGCTGAAAAAGAAATAATAGGACTGGCAGTGTTCTTAAAAGTCTCCAGTCACATTGCTCTGTGCCATCGATATGGATTCACATCAGTCCACGGAAGACCAGGAGCACCAAGTAGTTGCTGGCACCAATGCTGCTAATGCTGCTGGTTTTAGACAGTTACTTGAGGTCTTGTGTCCCTGTTACAAAATTCTATCACAACACCATTTTACTAGAAAAGCTATTCCTCACCTCTACCTGAAGGTTCATAAAAATGTAACTATTGGGCTACAAAATGTTATTCTACCCACTGTACACTTAACCACAGATATGTGGACAAATGGAACTGGGCAAATTAAAGATTATATGACTGTGACAGCCCACTGGGTTGGTGATTCGCCTTCACAAGCAGAAACAGCAGCAGCATGTACCCAAATACATCAGATTGTTCTGAGGCAGGCTACTCTGTGTATCAGCGGCTTCACAAAGAGGCATACAGCTGACAATCTGTTACAAAAACTAAGGGATATCATTGATACAAGGCTTATCCCACTTGGACTCTCCTCAGGATATGTCATTTCTGATAACGCCACCAATATTATGAGAGCATTACAGCTGGGTGAATTCCATCACATTCCCTGTTTTGCTCACACAATCAACTTGGTGGTACAGGGCTTTTTGAAAAATGGCAGGGACTTGCAGGAGATGCCGTCTGTGGCCTGTAAAATTTTGGGACATTTCCAGCATTCTGCAACAGCATTTCGGAGATTGCAGCAGTTACAAGAACAATTTAATTTGCCCTGCCACCAACTGAAGCAAGAGGTGGTAACAACGTGGAATTGCACGCTTTATATGCTTCTGAGAATGGAGGAACAGCGAAAAGCCATCCGCGTTTACTCCACAAGCCATGACATTGGGAAAGGAGGGGTTACATATTTTAGTTCAGCGCAGTGGAGAAATCTTTCTGTGTTGTGTAAGATGTTGAAACCATTCGAAGTAGTCACCTGTGAAGTGAGATCAGACACTGCTAGCTTGAGCCAAGTGATTGCCTTAATTAGACTTTTGGAAATGCCGCTTGAGAAACTGAAGGAGGAGATGAAACAAAGCAATTACGCTAAGTATGTCAGACTTGTAGATCAGTACTATATTCGCTTTACCAGGATCCAAGAGTTATCAAAATCTTGAAATTGGATCACTACACTTTGGCGACTGTGCTTGATCCTAGGTTTAAGAGCTATGTCTTCTCTTTGCTTCCAACTTACTTAGGTCTCAAGAGATGCAAGGAGCTCCTGGTAAGCAAGTTGACAGCTCAAGTGGTATGTGGCATGAAGGTGTCTCCTCCCTCATTGTTTGAGTCAACTGCTGCTAGGAAAAAACTTAGCTTTCCCAAGAGACCCAGGGATGATGCAGATGACTTAGCACAACATTTTGACATCTGGTGTGGTCTAAAAGAATTGACCAAAAACCGTGACAGCTCTGCCGTAACTCCACCTGATCCTACTATTAACATTGAAAGGATGGTGGAGGATTATTTTAATGACAGCATTGAAATATTAATGTCAGACAGTCCCGTTACATACTGGGAGAAAAAAAAGGCAATTTGGACACCAATTTACAAACTTGCTTTGCAATACTTAGGCTGTCCACCCTCCAGTGTGTATTCAGAAAGAGTGTTCAGCACAGCCAGTAACCTTGTCAGTGATCGGCGTAGGAGGCTACTTCCTAAAAATGGGGAAAAGATGATGTTCATCAAAATGAACTACAAATTCCATGAGAAAGGCCTTTACCGGCGATTACATCAAAGCAGAGAGAATTCTGTATTGGTGGATTCCAGTGGCGATGAATTAATATTGTGTAAGGATGATGTACACACTAATGAGGATGAGGCTGAGGATGATGACAATAACATCTTGCAACTGTAGAGTTCATTCACAGCCCTGTTAGCTTAGCTGCCTTAAGCCCATTATTAGCTTGTTTTGTGGCGGCCCAAACAAACCAAGCATTTCAGCCACAAAACTGGCATTCCTTGTCGCTGAAGTGTTTGGTTTGCTAAAGTGTGCATGTCCTTTTTAAGATCCAACATAAGGGAGGGCCCAAGGCCAATTCCATCTTTACCACCTTTCCTTTCAGCTACCGCTGTGTGCCAATGTTACCTACATGTGCTATATACTGTTGTGTGCTTTGCAAAACTTAGCTTTCCCAAAACACCCATTGATGATGCAGATGACACAGCACAACATTTTGAAATCTGGTCTGGTCTACTCTAAAATAATTGGCCAAAATTCGTGACACCGCTGCGTAACTCCACCTGATCCTACTATCAACATCCAAAGAATGGTGAAGGATTATTTTAATGACCGCATACAAATAGACATGTCAGACAGTCCCTTTACATACTGGGGAAAAAAAGGCAATTTGGAGACTCATGTACAAATTCGCTTTGCAATACGTAAGCTACCCACCCTCCAGCATGTACTCAGAAAAAGTTTTCAGCACAGCAGGAAACCTTGTAAGCAATCAGCTTAGGAAGCTACTTCCTAAAATGGTGTAAAAGATAATGTTCATCAAAATGAACTACAAATTCCACGAGGAAGGCCTTTACCGGCAATTGCATTAAAGTACAGAGACTTCTGTAATGGTGGAATCCAATGGGGATGATTTAATATTATGTGAGGATGATGACAATAACATCTTGCCACTGTAGAGTTCATTGACAGCACTGTTGGGCTTAAGGCAGCTAAGCTATTGGTAGCTAGTTTTGTGGGGGCCCAAACAAGCCAAACACTTCAGCCACAAACATGGCACTCTTTGTCGCTGGAGTGCTTGGTTTGTTAAACTGTACATGTCCTTTTCAATATCTTATATAAGGGTGGGAGGGCTCAAAGACAACTCCATCTTGCACCACTTTTCTTTTCTACAACTGCTGTGTGGCAATGTTACCTAGATGTGCTGTGAACTGCTGTGTGTTTGTGCCATTGCTCTGTCACTTATACACAGTATCCAACCAGCTCGCTGCAGTCTTTGCCCGAAAGGGGATGAAAATAATTTTATGATCTGTGAGGTGTTCAAAATTGACTGGAAATGACTGGAAATTAGTGCTATTGAGGTTAATAATAATGTAGGAACAAAAAAATAGCAAAATAAAATAATATGATTTTAGCAATTTTTGTAAAAAATACAGGTCCAAAACCAAAACATGCAAAGGTTTTTTTTCCAAAACTGAAATTCGAACTTAACACAGATCCAAAACCAAACGGGGGTCAGTGAAAATCTCTAGTTTAGAGGCAGATCTGGGGCGTTCACATGTAAGATCAGTATAGTATGGGCAAGGTGATGTAAGTTAACCACACCCCTAAGACATGTGTGCAATTTTGGCCCCTAGTGCATATTAACACTTTTTGACTTTAGTTTTTTTTATTATATAGTGTTTTCTGAAGTGGGTATTTATTATTTTAGTCTCTTTGACCTGACACTATTTGGGATAAATCCCTTGTCCGTATTTCCTTCCTTCCTTCCAAAAATTACCTCTTTAACAACTGCATGTCACAAGCACTTGTGGGTCCTGATTCATTAAGGAACGTTAATGCTGATACGTTCCATATTTTGTGGACAATCGCTCTGCCCAGAACCGGACCATACACCAGTAAAGACAGCAACATTCACTTCCACTTCAAACGCAATGGACACTTAATACTGCCTACAATTTTCAGTGGTGGAAGGAGTAGGGGAAGAAGCATATGCATGTAGTCAATTTACAGTAAAGGCGTTCCCAAGCAGATTCAAGCGATTCAAGCTCGTGCACACTCAGTAGTACGCTGCTTTTCAGACGTAAGGTTTGCACCAGCTCAAGGTCAAGTGTAACTGACCGATGATGGTAATAACCAAAGACAGCATTCACAACCTCGTCATCTAATGGGATGATTGACTCTTCATCTGCACACCTGACACCACTCATCTCATTATACAACACTGTATAAGACCAACAGAGGGAGATTACTACAGTGCCATTTCATAAAATCAGACGTGTTAGCTGTAATTTCCTAATTTGATTCTTATACCAAAGAGGTAGGTGTATTATTTAATATTGAAAAAGCAGTGCACACGAATGTTTAAAATTGTGTCACCATTTCAAATCATTTTCATATATTTGCAACGTAGTAAGTTCACATACTAGCAAGGCCAATATACAAATATGCAAAATGATAAATATGTCTGTTTTAAAATGATATATGCATGTTGTCTAGTTCCTACATGATTACATACATTGCATTATGGTTGTGTATTTTAAAGACTTGTGAATGTCTTGTCTATCTCGTCTGCTATGTATGTCTATTTAGTAACATACAGTTGTTATGTGGTTCTCTAATATGTTTCTTTAATGTCATGCTTTTTTTCGGTCATTTCACAGAAACTTTGTGATTAGCATGAATCGATCTATGCTAGTTGTTAGTATGTCTTTAATGTATAAGAAGACCATAAAATCTGCAAGCCATTAGGTAATTTGTTTTTTATCCAACCGTTACACCATCGCCGACCCGGGAAGCGTGTCTTCAGGCCATATGTCAGCCTCTTTGGGATTTTTGATGTTGAGGTGGTCTGTCGCTATCGGCTTCCACCTCATGTCATCATGGACACCCTGTGCTTTTTGCAGCGTGACCTAGAATCTTTGCACAACATCCTGACAGTAATACTGCCACCGACCAAGCTCTTGCCATTATTGCACTTATGTGGATCTGGATCTTTCCAGACCACAGTGGGTTGCGCAGGAGGATTGTGTCAAGCCACTTTCAATCGTGTGATGAGATTGTGCTGCAGGCTTTTCTATCACACATCCGGCACTTAATCCATCTGCCACTCGATGAGGAGGGCCTTGTGTCCATAATGCTGAAATTTTCCACCATAGTCAGCTTTCTGCACGTTATAGTGGCAGTTGATCGTACACATATAACCCTGGTCCCATTGGGTGGTAATGCTCTCTATTTGAATAAATAGAAACATTTCCAATTGTCAATATCCATGCTATATGTGCTGCATCTCTCCAGATACGATGCCTGGTTGCTAGATGCCTGGGGAGACTCCTTTCACTTCAGGCAATCATGCATGTGGCACAGATTGCATCAGAGGAAAGGAGGTGCAAGACCACATGACGACGCATGACTATTAGGTACCATTTTCTATTACATCATTACTTTCAATTAGCCCTTTGTTGTTCTAAATACATTGGTTTGCATTGTAGTAATAAATGGTAGGCCTAGCACCACTGGAAAATATTAACACTCTTTGCATTATGGTAAACTTGTAAAATTGTCGAATATTGTAGCATTACAATAGTGCCATATCATTTAAAACGTAATGGTTTCTATGTTTAGCTTCTCAGTTCTCATATATATTTTTTTCTTACTTGCTACTCTTTATAGGAGACAGCGCATACCCTTTCTGCCCTTGACTCCTCACTTCCATTTTGAATTCACACAGAGATCAAAAAGTTGCATAGAATTCAGCAAATGGGTCCTCCATATTGGTTATGAGCCTTTTAAAGATTCTGCTGCCTTAACCGGTCTAGTGTAGCACTTATGTATATGCCCAATATTGAATGTAACATAATATTGCCATTTGGAAAGCGGTTCTATGGGTGGAAAAGGCCAAGGTTGCTGGCCAGGAGAAGGATGAGATTGATCCTAATTCTCCAGATTCTCAACACTATTCTGGCTTCATCATATTTTACATGTAAGTACCTTTTTGACTTTGCTTCAAATATAATGCTTACAGTAAATGGACAAACAACCAAGGAAGTTTAAAAAAATAAATAAAATATTGTGTATTATGTTAAACAAACATCAGCAGAATGCAGATGCTGCTTCAAGTGGTGAAGGAGCAGATGCTGCTTCAAGTGGTGGAGGAGCAGATGCTGTATCAAGCGGTGGAGGGGCAGTAGATGGCAGTGGCTTAGCAGTAGGCAGTAGAGCGGGAGATGGCAGTGGGGCAGGAGGGAAATCTTAGCGCTGAAAATTAGGGTAAACTTGGACCTGATAATGAGGGAAACTTGAAGGTAGAAATGTGCCATAGGTGCCTGAGGGGAGAAATTTGGCATAGGGGAGTGGGAACATGTGAAATAGGGAATGAGTGGGAACATATGGCATAGAGGCATAGGGGAAGGAGTGGGAAATGAGAATGCCTAAGAAGAGGCGGAACGTTCCCTAACCTCATTTCCCAGTAACCGTACAATCCCTTTCACCAACCCTCCTCTAATCACTTTCCCAATCCCAGGATGCAGAGTGGCAGTGCAAAATTAACATGGAAGTGCATTTGGAGGAGCCTCAAATGGAGGCAGTAACATCATAGGTTAGGATGTGGGGTAAGGTAGAGAGAGGGTGGCACTGTTATTCACTTGTAAAAGATAATAGAGGGTCTGATTTTTGAACTGGGGCCAGAGTTTTATGTTAAAAGAAATGTACACCTTTGTGGAATTTTATAAAACCATTTTTGCGTCTAAATGCGTCAAACTTTAAATGACCCCACAGTGCAAAATGCTATTCCCTGGAATGGCCAAACAAAAGTGCAGCTGAAAGATTGAGACTTTACACCTCTGTGAAAGAGCCTAGGTCACCATAGGTACAACTTTGCTCATCTCTACTACCAGTATATTTTTCTCCCTAAAGTCAGATTCTTCTCTTTGATATAATTTACGGACGTGTTATATCTTGTTCAAATTTATATTAGTTGGTTGAATTTTATACTGCCCCATGATGTTTCTTACTGCTATGTATTGTTATTATTGGATATCTTGTGCCATCATATATGGTGAAGATTTAATGACAGTGGCATACAAACATGAATGACTGCATAATTAGATTAGGTCTTTTTATGTATTTGACTATGAGCTCACACATACATAGGGGCTAAACTATTTTATATGCCAGTTCTTTTTTTCGTCTCAGTATAGGTATGGGGTTCTCAGAATAATTGTTGGCGTGAAACAGGGTAAAGTTCTTTCAAATGGCCAGTAATAATATTATACTCTGGTGAAGCTACTATTTTGAAAGGTCACAACCCTGATCCCAACTGTTATTTTTTGGTCAAAAAATACAAGGGCTTGTCCACACAAGTGATTCCATGAGTTGCAGTCTAACTCTAAATTGTGCAGCATAGAGGTCTATTGAGTTCCAAGTCACACACAGACAGCAATAAAAGTACATGGCTCTACTGTTACCATGAAAAAATGGCTGCTCCATGCAGCTATTTTTCCCAGGTTTGTGATTTGTCTCACAGCCTCAGCTCAGTTCAGGGCTGTCTAATGCTGGGGGTGTTATAGGTTGGATTGGTAAACTGGAATGTTTATTTAATCAAAAGTGGTGGTACTAAAAGGGTATGAGGTTGGGCTTTGCTGCAACATTTACATTTTGTGCAATACATCTCATGAAGATTGTTATGTTTTTCCACATATTGAGACATGCTTTTAGTTAGTGGAGATTACTCCCAAGAGTAGACGTGCAGCTTGATGTGCACTGAACAGACCATTACGGTACATTGGTGCAAAACCAAGGTATTTCTAGGACACTTCATAAACCTACACAGTGTTTATAGTGAGCACAATGCTGAGGGGTGTCATATTATAAACAATCACTGGGCTTTTGGTTGATGATATTAGTTTGCAGCACTGTCACAATATTCTAGAATGAAACAACTGCTATCTCCCACTGTTTTGTTTTTTTTGGGGTTTTTTTTGCAGTTGCGGACACAAGATCCTAGGACCAGAAAGCATGAATCTGGAGTTACCTTTAAGTTCATGAAAATCCAAAACGGGGGAAGGAAATTCTTAAGAATGTGGATTTGAGGTTTCGGGGTTGGGGGACCTACTAGTTTGTTACAAGAGGGAGGAGAGTTATAAAATTATTATATTTATACATTTAAAAAGCTGTCATATTTCCCCTTATGTTCAAGTTTTTAATTCAGAAGTCAGAAATTTGTATACTTTTCTCCATTTAAAAATAATTTGCTGAGTTTTTTTCATTTTGTAAGTTATGGGAATATTTCCACATTTCTAATATTTGTATAAATAAATACAGTCCTTACATCTGACCCCTAAACTATCTATTTCAGCCATTCTCTGACAAAGCACATATTGCTATTAATGCAAAAAAAGCACTTTCTAATGTTCTTTAACCTTCTGCCATTTGGATTTACTTTCCCAAACAGATATGTTTGAGTAAATGGCCCATTAACATTAAAGTTATGGAGATGTTGCTTTTTACCACTAAAGCTCTTGCCAGATAGGCCTGTGCTGATACTACGGCCACTTCAGAAAAGTAAAGCTACTGAGTGGATCTTGACTCCAAATCAGCGCCAGTTCCAAGTTTTCCACAGCCTAAGTAAAGCAAATGTCAGACAGTGTTTATACAATGTTAATCAGCATAGTTAATGTAAAATACACCAGCATGAATTATGATAAATCTTCTGACTAGGGATAAAGATAACACGTGGAGGTGGAAGCAGAGGATATCTTTCTAGAGGGGAAAATTGATGAACAAGCATTCCCTTCTCATGGCCTATGCTATAATTTATCTTTAACCACTGGGATTTTCTACTCAAGAGTCTGGAATGTGTGCATCAAGTGAACCCTGAAGTAAAATATGTTTGTCACTGTTTTCAACTTATATTCACCTTACAGTAGGAAAGAAGACAGGAGAGGAATAGATTTGGTGCTTATGGCTGATTTGACATTTGTGAGCTGTGTTGGATCAGATTTTTTATTGCAGTAAGTTGCCATTTTGGATGAAATGTTGATAATTGTGCACATGTCATTGTGAACTCGATATGCACCTCGTTGGAGACATGCTACAGAATAAAGAATGTAAATGGTCCTTTTAAAATATAGAATTCTGCAACATTCAAATACATGGATCCAAAACTGAAAAGATCCCTAAACATAAAAACAATTTAACTTTCTTAAAAGAGCTATTAATAGCATTCACATATAATATCTATATGTATATATAATTGTAGAAGTTTGTTTGTGTCTTTGTTTGTTTGTCGACGAATATCTTTCACAGCTCTCAAGCTAAAGCTGAGAAATCTTACATAGTTATTTAGTATCAAAAAACAAACCTATTAAACCACATAGCAAGAATGCGACAATGCAACAAAGCATCAGAGCGACAAATATTGCAAACTTCATTTTTGAGTTGTAAACAATTGCGTGACTGCTGGCAGGAAACCTCACCATAACACAACATAATGACAATGCAGCAAAGCAACAAATCTTATTTTCTAAATTGCAGTTTTAATCTATTTACCAAATAGTTTGCTAATATATCGCAACTGTTAAACATTACAAATCGGACCCGCCTAATGCCGGGTGACCCTGCTTGACTTGACCTGGGGAGCATGTTCTGAGCCTTCCACTGGATGGATTTGGTTGAAAACTTCACCGACTGGTAACACTGGATCCCAGAAGACATACTAGGGGTTTGAGGTCCCGGGCGGGCTTCCCATTAGTGTATGCTGGGCAGAACTTTAAACCAAGGAGCTTGTTCTGGGCCTTCCACTGGATGGAATTGGATGACATTTAATCTAAAAACAAAAACGACACTGGGCAGCCACTGAGTGGGTGTGTTGGAAGAGCTGCTAAGCTGCTAATTATTTTTAAAAGTTTGACAGTTACATCCAACTCATTGATGACTTAATAACTTGAAGATTAAAACCTGGGCAATGCTGGGTTCTTCAGATGGTAAAATATATAAACAAATACTATAGTATAAATATATAAACAAATATATGAGTTAAGCTGACCACACACCACTGCTGAGTGTTTGGCTCCAAAACGTGAACGCTGCCTGATAATACTCCAATTAAAATTGATCAGATTATTATCGGATATATAGGTGAATGCAGTTAAAAGATGACCAGTATCGACCTTTGTGTGTGGTCATCTTCCAATAGTAATAACAGTCGCCCTTAGAGCCTGATCCTTTAAGGCATGCAAAACAAACATAAACGTGCATTTTTTTTATAAAACGCATGCAAATCAGACATATGTATTCAACTACAAGAGGATGAATAAATGTCTCTTGTTGAATACGGGTGTAGGTATGCTCTGCTTATAGGGCAATTCCTGTATTGAGTCAGAAACAACACACGGCATACGAACAATACATATGTGTAAAATAATGCCTCAGCAGAAAGCACATCAATTATTTTTTTATTGTTGTCACTTGTTAATAATATAGTAATTAATGAAAAAACATTAAAAGAAAACAAAATCTTTTCCCCATGAAATACATTTATCAGCAGGGGCGGGCTGGGGCGGGGGGCAGGGGGGCATCGGTCCCTCGGGCCGCTCTGTCTGACCCCTGTTCGGGCCGCCCCCGTGAATTCACGTTTTTTTTTTAATACTTACCTGCGGCTGCATCACCGCGTCAGCGCACAGGCGGCCGCATCACATGATAGGCGATGCGGCCGCGTCGATGCCTATCATGTGATGCGGCCGCCTGTGCTCCCCCCGGGCTGAGACTCGCCAGCCCGCCTCTGTTTATCAGGATGTTATTAATGTCTGCTGTACATAAAATGCATTTTTACTGTTGCTTGATTGCAATCACATGTTTTAGCATGCATATGGGACCATCTTCACTATCACTTGGCACTTACACCTGCCCTGAAGCTGGTGCAAGTGAAAAACACGTACCTTAGAGATACTGAAAGCTTGAATCGTACGCTGGTACGTGCGGTCGACCTTGGCACGTCCTACTGTACATTGACTATGTGCACACGCCCCTCCCCTTCCCCGTTCCACCCTTGAACTCGTAGACAGTCCGAAGTTTCATTAACGTGCGAACATGAATTGCTTTCTTTGGCGTGTGTTTCAGTGGCGGCGCATGCACAGAATGAAAAAATGCGAAATATGCCACATAGATGTTATGTTCCTTAATGAATCAGGCCCAGTGTTCGTCCAATTTGTGTGTGGTCTAATTGTACACAGATCTGCTCATTTGGCTCTCAGGCAAAATATCAGGGTGGCACCATTTGTTGTCAGCATAAACTTTCATATGCAATGATAAAACTTGAGATGTTGGCATTATATTTTCATTTGCAGTAGAGCTTTTGTTTTCTGTTATGAAACATTGTTCTGCTATCTGCAGAAGTTTGAAAGCTCCACTTTTCAGGTAGTACTGCCAAGAGAAATTTCAGGCCGTGGGGCAGTGGCTTCTTGGCCCCCTGCAGACTGTGCGCTTAGTCTTGTCAAAAGCTAACTCTAAGCACACAGCCTAAGGGTGTGTAACTGCACAGACCAATTTGGAATTGCAGGGTGTGTGACCGTACACACCAATTAGGAATTGCAGGCACCTTAATTCATTTTCACCTGTCTATACATGCAGGGCTGCCATCAGAAACTGTGGGGCCCAGTACTAATTAATCTGGCAGGGCCCCCCCTCCCCATACATGTGCACCCCTCCCTCTTTGCCATACATGCGCCCCCTATCCCTCATCACAGTACACTCCCCCCACTCCCTCATCACAGTTAATGTCCCACTCTCCCCTCCCCGCAAGCACAGTTAATGTCCCCCTCTCCCCCCTCAATCACAGTTAATGTCCCCCTTCCCCCCACAGTTAATGTCCCCCTCTCCCCCCCACACACAGTTAATGTCCCCCTCTCCCCCCCCCCAAGCACAGTTAAGGTCCGCCCAGGCTCTCCTTCCCCTCCTCCACAGTTAAGGTCCCCCAAGATCTCCCTCCCCTCCCAAAAAATGAATACCTTCTCCTCCGCGATTTTGCAGCTCCCAGTCACTGATACACTGAGAGCTCGGCACACAGTGATGACATCACCGCGCCGTGCTCCAAGCCTATCAGAGCCTGGGAGGCGGAGCTGCAGCATTGCGGAGAAGAAGGTAAGAAGAATAAGGGGCAGCAAGGTCGGTGAATTAGGGGCACGGACAGTCCAGGGTCTCCAGACAGACGGAAAGGTCTGTCCGGGCCCCTCACAGCAGTACTGTCCATACATCCCTGATGGCGGCCCTGTATACATGCATATGTCCTTGGGCTCATGGGACTGGAAACCATTGCCCACCCTGTGCCCTAGATGGTCACCCCATTTGCCTCATTATAATAAACCACTGTTATAAATCCACAGTAGGTACCCCCCTTGGCATTCCTGGTCCTATCCAAGAGTTGAATGACAGGATTATTGTTTCATTTAGCCAACCCATCTCAGTCTTCTGGGCAAGGCAAATGTCCCTTGTCTCAAAGATTACAACTGTATCCTTGGTCAAGGTAGTCATTTCAGAGCCATCAGGCAAAACATGTCTATCAGGTCCAGGGTTGTGGACATAACACCATCTAAGATTGATACAGCCAGAGAGTGGTGGTTACTAATAGTTTTAACGAGAGCCTGCCACAACGCAGGATGGATTTGGCTGATTGTAGTAACTAGGTCAGGGTTCAAGGAACTGGCCCTTTGCATGGTGGGTGGAGCACTGCAGGTAAGAAGCTCTGAAGACAGAATAGTCAGACTAGCTGAAGTCAGCAGGATGCAGTTTAAATGAACAAAATCAGAAAGCAGAGGAATAGTCTGGAAAAACCAAAGGTCAGGAACAAGCAGAGTCCATAATCAGGAATCAAGCAGTAAAAAGGATAACACATGCAGGAGCTCAGAGCAGAAAAGCTAATACTCTGGCAGAGAATGACAGACAGAACTGGTCTATATACTGTATTGGAGTTCAACTCCTTACCTCTGTAATGTCAGTGATCACCTGATTGCATCTCTGTAAACTTGCATCAGCTGCGCTTGTCATGCTGTGATGAGAAAATTGAATACTGAGTCCTGAATCTATTGTCTTGGAGACCTTGCACAAAGCAGTTATCTCTGAGCAGCGACTGGTCCCTCAGGCAAGGTAGTGCTCTCTGGGACCTTGGGCAAGGCAGTGACTGGAACCTCTGTCTAGCCAGTCATCTCTAAGACCTTGCAAAAGGCAGCAACTGTAATATTGGGCAATGTAAGGACTGGGACCTCAGATGAGGCAGTCATCTCTGAGAACTTGGATGAAACAACATCTAGTTGCTATGGCAAGGCAGCCACTGGAACCTCGGGCAAGGCAGATACTGGAACCTCGGGCAAGGTAGCGACTGGAACCTCGGATAAGGCAGCTACTGCAACCTCAGGCAAGGCAGCGACTGGAACCTCGGACAAGTCATCATCTGGAACCTCAGGCAAGACAGCAGCTGGAACCTTGGGCAAGGCAGTAACTGGAACCTCTGGCAAGGCAGCTACTGGAACCTCATTTAAGGCAATGTCTAGAACCTCAGTTAAAACAACTATTGGAATCCCAAGCAAGGAAGCCTCTTATGTTTCCTCCCCTTAGATAGATAGACAAGCTGATAATGAACTAGGTCTGAAACTGTGACTGCTGATGGTACAAGGTCAGAGGTACTGGGTGAAAATCTTTGACTCAAATATTGAGTAAAGGCTATCAAATCCTTAAGTAGGGGCTCTCTTATTGCAAAATAGGGGTAACCCAGTGTGACTGGTTGCCTCTAAGATGTTTAATTATATAAGAAACATAGTAATCCACAGAAGGAAAGTCAAGTGGGATAGCTGCAAAAAGCGGAGTACACTTCTGCAGAAAATGCAGGGTCACGTCCAAAAAATAAAGGTGAAAAATGGTTCTGCTGTTCAGATTCTGCAAGGATAGTTGTTCAGGAAAACTATACAATGTCCAGGGTTGAATTTATCACAGAGATCCTGTGTAAAAGCCTTGAAGTCTATTAATAGAGGACTGTCTTTTTCCATGAGGGCGTAGCCCAAAATAAAGCATCACCAGACCACCACGTAATATAATCGTATGACAAATGCAGATTTCATCAGAAGTGAAGTCTTTACAATTTTGCAGCAAAATTATTATTTCTGCTAAAAGTGTTCTGAGTCGCCTAATATCTCCAGTGAAGTTATCTTGGATATGTGCTTTGTGCATTTCCTCGTATGGGCAGATCATTATGTAAGATCTGACACGGAAAAACATGATAAATAAAATGTTTCAGATATAACAAGAAATATAGAGTCATAACGACAAGTTAGTAACATAATACAAAAAGGTATGCAATAATTAGCACAAAAGAATATTACAGCTAAAATCAAAAGTCCAATAATGCAATGATTAATGCATGATAATGTAGCTATCTGACAAGCTTGGAGACCAGAGAATCCAGCGTGAGTACACAGCCAGAATAGGTCCGGGACCAAGGCAGAACCAAGAGAAACCTTTCTCCAGGAAGGCTGAACAGTATGATCTGGCAGTGAGAGTAAAGCTTAGCCAGTTTATATAAAGACCTTTATTACAAAACCAGGTGCAAATGTGTTGAAGGAGTATTAACTCCAGACATGCTGGAATGCACACTAAGTTGAATGCTGCAGAAAGGAAGATAGGATCCTGACAATATGCCCCCCCCCCCCCCCATCGACAAGGGGAATTTCAGATGCCTTACAGATCCATCCAAGAAAGCAACTTATAGAAGGACTTAAGAGCAAATGCTGGATCCCTTAGACCTGCAGATATAAGCAGCAAGAGTGGACGATCAAACGAAGACTATCGATATATGATTGCAGAAATTACTGACATTAATATCACGCATTCCACCATTAAGTTTACATTCTTAAAATGAAGATTTTGTGAATAAAGAAAACAAGTATGTGATAAGGGGAAACAATGGGGAATGCCTCATAAAGATTTAAAATCAAATTGCAACTATTCCAAGACAAAGGTTCAATGGCAAAACTAACCCTAGGTACAGAATCTCATTTGTCAGTTGTTAGGGCAGACACTGTAATTCAGTACATTAGATTATAAAAAATGTTGGCCTATTTTACAGAAAGACCATTATATAGATATTTTATTTACAATTTCCCCTTTTCATAGAGAAAAGTTTGAACTATGGGCATTAAGTTAGTGACAGCAAACCTTAAAGAGTAGTCAACGATTTTGAAAAATTGTAAAAGGGGTAATTTTCAGTATGTAACTCCATCCGCACTGGTGATCATGTTGTACATCCATCAAAGGGCTACACATTCAAAGTAAGCTCTTGTTACACACATGACACAGAATCTTTCACTTATTTCCTTAACTACCCTTATGGACAGGCTTTTGCAGAGCAGACCTTAAGAACTGTTAAAAACATATAGGAAACCACAAGAGCAGCATCAAGAATTCTAAAGCAGATAAAAAAGAAACTGATATTCCTGTGGGAAGACACTTTTATGTATATCAACACAAAGCCGAACTAGCAGGTCCTGGTGGAGATGATAACACACGTAATATATTACTCAGAGTTGAGAACAAATAGATCTAAATACAACGATCTTAAATAAATAGATCAAGATACAATGGGAGTGATTTAGAGTTGAATGTAAAAATTGTTTGTTTGTGGTTGTGCAAACATGCAGCTGTACACTTCCATTTCCTAATATGTATTTTGAGTGACATGCATCTTAATATACATGCAACCCTTAAAGTTAGTGTATAGATGTCTCAAGAGCAAATAGATGGCAACCATAATTATCAACTCAAAATCTGTCAAAGATATGTGTAACTCAAAATAAGACACTTCCGAGAGAGATGTGCTTAACTGGCATCTGCACGCCCATATTATGGTGCACTTGCACAAGAGCATCCCTGATCCGTCTGTCACACAATTCGTTCCAAGCTCAAAATACTGGCCCAAATATTATATGCTCTTATATATTCCTAATTGAAACATGTGGACCCGATTTGCTGATTGAGGAAATGATATGTCACATTGAGGCTTGTATACACGGAAACGAGCCTTGGATATTAAACACATGGTCAAACCGATATGGAGGCTTCGATATACACTCCTCCTATCGTACCACTAAAATTATATAGAGGCTTGACACTCAACCTGTCAAAAGGCGATACATATATCCTCGGCCATATGGGCCCAATTTAATAACTTATATAATAAAACTTTGTGGTTTTCTCTATGGTGAAGGATATATGTTTTTTACGTAATACACTATATTGTGTTTGTTTTCTACATTACATGTAACATTGTACATAAATGGAAAGTGTATAAGAAGATTACCTCACACATCTCTCTGTAAATCCATGAGCACTTTATGTACATACAGGCCCAGCGCTCCCATTAGGCAACCTTAGGCAGTTGCCTAGGGCGCCGGGACCTGCAGGGCGCCGCTGACTAGATTTTAAAATGTCTGTCCAGCAGCGCCTGTCTGACACAGTGTGAATAAAGTTTCTACCCAACACCCCCCTCCCTTCCCCTCCCAGCAATCACCGATCTGCTGAGCCATTAAAGAAGAGCCCCCCTGCATCTGCTGACCAGCCTCAAAAACAGTGAGTATGTTTAATTTTTGTTTTTTTTTTATTATTAATTTTTTTTTTAAAAAAAAGGGGTACCCAAAGGTAAAATCCTAAAGTGTGGAGGCAAAAAAAATGTTGGGAGTGGGATTTCATTATTATTTTGCACTTTATGCTCTATGTTAGATTTAAAAACTATGGTGGATAAAATAATTATTTTATTTCACCTCATGATCTATATTTGACTTGCTGCAAGTCAATAATAGAGCATGACATGCCAATAAAATAATTATTTTCTCCACCATAGTTTTTAAATCAAATATAGAGCATGAAGTACCAAATAAAAGTAATTTTTCTCCCACATAGCTTGAAAATCAAATATAGAGCATGAGGTGGAAAATAGTAATTTTTCAATGGTATAAAAATTACTATTTGCCACGTCATACTCTATATTTGATTTGCAAACTATGCGGTGGAAAAATGACTATTATTTGGCACTTCATGCTCTATATTTGATTTAAACACAATGGTGGATAAAATAATTATTTTATTGGCACCTCATGCTCTATATTTGACTTGCTGCAAGTCAAATATAGAGCATGAGGTGCCAATAAAATAATCATTGTGTCCACCATGGTTTTTAAATCAAAGATACAGCATGAGGTGGTAAATAATAGTAATTTCTCTCCCAAATAGCTTGCAAATGAAATATAGAGTATGACGTGGCAAATAGTAATTTTTCTATGGTATAAAAATCACTATTGCCACGTCATACTCTATATTTGATTTGCAAACTATGCGGTGGAAAAATGACTATTATTTGGCACTTCATGCTCTATATTTGATTTAAACACAATGGTGGATAAAATAATTATTTTATTGGCACCTCATGCTCTATATTTGACTTGCTGCAAGTCAAATATAGAGCATGAGGTGCCAATAAAATAATCATTGTGTCCACCATGGTTTTTAAATCAAAGATACAGCATGAGGTGGTAAATAATAGTAATTTCTCTCCCAAATAGCTTGCAAATGAAATATAGAGTATGACGTGGCAAATAGTAATTTTTCTATGGTATAAAAATCACTATTGCCACGTCATACTCTATATTTCATTTGCAAGGTATTTTGTAGAGAAATTAATATTATTTGGCACTTCATGCTCTATACTTGATTTTCAAACTATGGTGGAGAAAATGATTATTTTATTGCCACCTCATACTCTATATTTGACTTGCTGCAAGTCAAAAATAGAGCGTAAGGTGCCAATAAAAGTAATTTTCTCCCCCATACTTTGCAAGTCAAATATAGAGCATGAGGTGGCAAATAGTAATTTTTCTACAACATAAAAATGACTATTTGCCACATCATGCTCTATATTTGATTTTCAAACTATGGTGGAGAAAACAACTCTTTGATTGGCACCTCATGCTCTATATTTGACTTGCAATCTATGGGGTACAATTTCTACACCATAGTTTGCAAGTGATGCAGAGGGGGGTCCAGTGGTGTGATTCAGAGGGGGGGGGGTGCAGTGGTGTGATGCAGGTGTTCCGAAATCTAACACCTGGAAACCTCCCCTCTAGAAATCCTGTGTCTGCAGTGGAGTCTGGACAGCGTTCTGCATCAAACATCACGGCATCCGGACCGCTGGAGAAGGTAAGGCTAATGTTTATTTTTTTTTAAAAACAAATGCACAAAGTCAAGTAGGTAAGGGTCTGTGAGGCAGGTATTTGGTGTGCTCGCGAGAGGGGGTGGGGGGCGGCATCTTGAAACTTTGCCTAGGGCGCCGAGAACCCTAGCACCGGCCCTGTGTAAGTATATTTTATTTGTATAAGTTGAAGTTAATTTGAAATGAGACAGCGAGGTGTGGGGGGGATAAGCTAAGGTCAACTTCATCCACAGTGATATTTTGCCTTCATCCTTGCCAAACACCACCCTTTTGATATTTAGAGAAAGCCATATATTTACTGTTTTCTTAAGCAGAGCAATAATCAAAGGTGACAGACACAACCTTGCCTGATTCTATTTGTTTCTTGTGTTATACTTAGAACATCAAA